>NC_136485.1:67372020-67504520 GCF_053919585.1 Euprymna scolopes | reverse complement strand
TAAAACCTGTATAAATGTGAATTACAAAACAACAACAGCAACACACACACACACACACACACACACACACACACACACACACACACACACACACACATACACACTAGCAGATCGCCGGACGTTGTCCAGTCTTAAAATACGATTAAATATAATATTTTAATTCATGCAGATTTTGTATCTATTATTATAGAGCAAATTGATTATTATATTGTACCAAATATACATAGTAATGATTTTCAAATTAAAAGAAAATTACTTTTGGTGTCATCAGCTGGAATCGAAACCAAAACATTCAGTACTCCAGCTGTATTCGTTATTTACTGCTTCTGCCATCGTTGTTTTGTGTAACAATTAAAGACACTTTTTTTTTTCAAGAAAAAGATTAATAAATTATGTTTTTTTTCAGTAATGATGGTTCTTAACTTGGGGAGGGGTATCTATTCCGAAAGCCGTTCTTAACAGAGGGATGTTTGGGGTGCATTGCGTGCGTGTGCATCTCCACCTACATCCATTCTTCTAAGATCTTCTTTTGGCGATGATGCACTTCTCGCAACAAGAAACGAAGTTTTTTTTTTTAGGTTGTTTTTTTTTTAGCAATTAATTATTTTTTCTTGACAATATGAGACCGCTTGTTCCGACGTCATCAAATATTTTTCCAAACTGGAGATATTCATTTTTTTTTTTTGCTTTCAGAAAAGAGCTGTTACAGGTGTGTGGTGCTTAATGAGGTTAATGCTTTTTATTTCCTTCCATTTTTAATTCGAAAAGTTCGTCTGCTACTTTGCAGTGCTTTGATTGGCTGATAAACGTCTTACGTCACATTACAATCAAACCCGAGCGCATGACGTCATGTTCCGAGCAAAGTTGATTGGACGCCGAGTTAAGTCTGGTTCAAATTATGCACAAGTACCATATATGTATATGTATTGTTTTAATTTCTTGACATAATATAGGTGAATATATATATATATATATATATATATATATATATATATATATATATATATATATATATATATATGAGCAAACAGTTAATAAAATATGTTAAAAAACATTTTGAAATGAGTTAAAAACATATTTAATCTGAAAAGGAAACACTAGATAAATGGATAGTCCTTAATCCGCGGAGTTTCGAAGAAATACTCTCCTTCTCATCAGAGGGTAGGAATTAGCAAAATGCTGGATCGGATTTTGCATGCAGAAGTATTTGATGAAACAACAAGTAAGTCAAAGATCTTACTTGAAAACAAAATAAGTTAAGCAGAGGGAATATGGTAAAGAAAAAGGTGATTACACATGAATGGATAGTCTGGTGGAAGATAAAAAATCCAGTGACGGTAAAATCCAAATGTAAAACTTCAAAAAAGTTAAAAGAATTTCCATTTGTACAAGTAAAATCCAAGGAAATCCCGTAATTGGAAGAAGATCGTCCATAATAATCCAAAGGCAGAAATCCATGGAATAATTCACAAAAATGTGTACAAGGAAAAAAATATTAATAAAAGAAAAATAAGATGTGCTTTTCACTCTACTTCCGAGACATAACTATAAATAAAAAAGATCTGGGAAGAGAAAGGAGAGAAAAAAATGATAAAGTTAAATATAAAATAAAGGGAAACAAAAGTCAAAATGACCCAGACAGGAAATGTTAAAGGCGCGAAAATATATATAGAGCAAAATAATATAGGTCAACTGAAAAGTACAGGGCATCACTTAAAAAATGTTAGCAAGAGTTGTTAAACGACACTAAAAGGAAAATAAAAATAAATAAATAAATATATAATAAATAAATAGAAAATAAAGAATAAATAAATAAATAAAAAAATAAAATATAATAAAAATAAAATATAAAATATAATATATAATATAAAATAAAATAAAATAAGAATAAAAATAAAAAATAAAAATTATTTAAGGGGAGAAGATGGCCGGTATCTGCAATTTCAGGAAAAAAAAAGTAAGTAAATTCATATAGTAAAATTTAAGTAAATATACATACAAGATGTGAAAGTGTGGGTAGATTGATATATTAGATAGATAGGAAAGTTTAAAGAAAAAAACAGAAAATGCACATTGAATACCAAAAACAACCACAATCAGATCATATCAGTTTTTCCTCATATCCTTTTGTAGAACTTTTCATTGAAGAACCTCATGGTAAACTACATTTCTGCTTCTTTGATTTGGAGCCAGAATGTAGAGTTTTTCTGAACTTCCTGTCCTGATGGAGACGTAGGACATACTGAAGCAGTCTAATGTTTGGTCTACACCAATGTTTTTAAACGTCTGACCTTGACTTTTATTTATGCTCATTGCAAAACACACCTAAACAGGAAACATTTCTAGATAGCACATTTACAACAACGCTCCAACATCCCCTCCGGCCGCCGCCGACATTCCCTCTGCCCCAATATAAACAAAATGTTTGTTTTTTGGGGGGAGGGGGGTCAACGTATGGGTATTAATGTTAGGTTAAATTATCATAGAAAAGTGATCCCCCACTTTATTGAAACTAACATTTCTTCAAAAAGTCCCAGGGTCCAGGAGTTCATACCATGCAAACGGTAAATTTGCGGCGGGTTTGATTATCAGATTTGGTGTCAGAAGAAAAAAATCGGTTTGTGTCAAAAAACGAAAATAAATGTCTGTTTTTATCATAAAAATAACTATTTGTCGAATCATGAGAAAGTGAAAGGAGGCCTGGTGTCATTTTTTGGCTCGTTTGGCTCTTTTTGGTGTTTTTTAGTAAATGCACGGGCGGCCATCTTGCTTGCCAAACTGTAGTGATTACGTTGGATACTGAATGTCTTCAAATATGAATAACTACTCGTTTGCGCAAGAAATAAATGCAATATTTGTTCTCAGCGTCCCCCAAACCCTATCAAAGTCGACAATTCAAAGGTAAATGCCGAGGGGTCGGTAAACTAAAAAAAAAAATACCGATTTATGGTAATAATTATACTATAGTGATGTATGTAATATCATATATGGTAAAAAAATTATATTTCATATTAAATCTATATAATTATAAAACTCAAATGACCTTGTAAGGGGTATTGTAACCCAACACCCCGTTTACGACTTCCGGTTGCGTATGCGTACATAAATATAAACCCATAACAGCGTAAACAAATAAACATAAATCGTTACTTTTGCAGAATTTGACCTGCGCACTAAAATATTAACGCTATTATTTAGAAGTTATTATTTAACATGGGAAGGATGTTGATGTTTTGCAACTATTCTGTATTACAACTATACTGTCACAATGTTCTTACAAATAAATCAACTTTAACCAGTTGACAACGTATTGTTTTACTGTGTACGTTTTCAGTGTCCCAATTGTTTTTTTTTTCGCGTTTAAATTATCCAAATAAAAAATTGTTAATACTTTCTGCATTTTTTTTACATCGTTCATTTCCGTATTACGTTTAAGTCATATTAACGCAATTTTCTTACAAATAAATCTACATTAACCCGTTGACAACCATAAGAGCATTTAGAACGTATTGTTTTACTGTGTACGTTTTCAGCGTCCCAATTGTTTTTTTTTTCGCATTTAAATTAAAAGATATATCAAAATTTGAATTAAACTTTAAGTATTATGGTATTTGTTCAGTGCACATTTACCTATAAGTATGGCAAACAAACCACTTATAGTTCAATGGCTGTAATTTTTTTTTTTTTATAAAAAATAAATAATTATAAACAGAACGATGAATTATATCGGCGTAAAACTACTAAATACAGTGACCCCCTCCCCGGATAACTCAACAATAACAAATAAAAAAGGTTGGTACTCATGCAGTGAGTGATCCAGACGTAACTCAGCGCACGCCCGAATTTCTCTGGAACATGACGTTAACAGCCGGAGTAAGCCGAGCGTCGCCGAGAAAATTAAGCCGTCTGACAAAACATAAAGCTGAACCAATGACAATGTAGCGTGATGGTTTTCAACGCGACGCGTGTTCGCGCGAGTGGAAAATTCCAAGCAGCAGACGAGAATTTGGAAGAGGAAGAAAAGAAAACAAATTAGTAAAAAAAAAAACAAAAACAAAAAAAAACCGCACCATTTCGTACTTTAACGTCAGAAAAAAAAAAAAAAAACAAGAAAAAAAATGAATTTTACAGCCTTAAGTGAGCAGCTGGAAACACCAACTGGGGTCCTCGACGAAAACTTGTGCATCATGTGGACAAGGAAAGGTAAGCGATGGCTATGCCTGGAGGTGTCAGGCTACCACATGCCGAACCTTTATGTCATCCGGACTGGTACCTTTTTATTTGCCAAGTCTAGGCTTACAATTGCCATTGTGGGCGTTTGAGCGAGCAACACAGAAAGACCTCCAGCGCGAATGCAGAATACGATTTACGCACACACACCATTGATAAAACAACAACAACAATATCTGTGTTAATTTGGAAAAAAAAATCTATCCCATTCAGTTTTGTTTCAATTTTTCTAGTTTTAAGGTTTTTCCTTGAGAAAAAAGAAAAGAAAGAAAAAAGAAATAAATAAAAATAACACCCTAAAAAACAAAGACAAATTTTTCTTTCTATTTTTCTTAAAAAAAAAAAACTTTACAAAAAACAGTGTTTGTTTGACCTACCTTTGAACCTTTTCTCGAACAAAAAAATCGTTCAATGTCAAGTTTCTTTTCAACTCTTACAAAAAACATTTTCATAGGTTTTCGGTGGTGCTGAAAACGAATATCACGTTTAAATTTGGGGCAGATAAGTAGTTTTCATGATATGAAAAAAAATATTTCAAAAAGTGGGGGATCACTTTCCAATATAAATTTAACGTGAAATGGTCACCTACTTTCTGGCCACCTAGTAATTTCTTCATATCAAAACAAATTTAACTGATATTCGTTTTCGGCATCTCCGAAAACCGGCGCTGCTTTTTTTTTTTTTTTTTTTTTTTTTTTACTAAGATTCGTTCATTTTTTCATCTCATAATTTAGGACGCTAATTGTGCTGTCAGTAAGTTTACAAAAACATACTTTTTTTTCATTATACAACTTGTATAGTTGTTAACAGGTGCTTCAGCAGTTAAATATTTCACAAAAAGTCTGTTTACATTAGGGGGTTGTGAAAAACGGTTAATTAAACTACAGAAGCACCTGTTAAAAACTATACAAGTTCTATAATTGAATACCCACCTAAAAAACAAAACAAAACAAAACACCCGTGTAAGCTTACTGGCGGCATTATTAGCGTCCTAACTTATAAAAAAATGAACAAATCTCTTAGGAAAAAAAAAAACAGCGCCGGTTTTCGGGGGTGCTAAAAATGAATATTACAGTTAAATTTGTTTTATGGTATGAAGAAATTATTAGGTGGCCAGAAAGTGGGTGCTCATTTTACGCTAAATTTATATAGGACAGTGATCCCCCACTTTTTGAAAAAGTAATTTCTTCATCTCATGCCCCAAATTTTAATGTGATATTCGTTTTCAGCACCACCGAAAACCTTTAAAAGTTGTCATTTTAAAGTTTTTTGAGGAGTTGGAAAGAAATTTGACATTGACCAAAAAATCTTTAACATCTTGTTATGCTTTCATCGGCGACGCTCGGCTTAATTTCCTCAGCGACGCTCGGTTTACTCCGGCTCTTGGCATCATGTTCCAGAAAAACCCGGGCGGACTCTGAGTTATGTCTGGATCACTCTCTGCATGAGTACCAAAAGGTTGCTTAAAAATTAAGAATAAGCGAAAAAAAAAAAAATTACCTCCAAATTCAAAATAAAAATAATAATTCAGCTTAGAAGAATATTTCGAAATGAAAACAAATCTATTAAAGAAAATATTTAATAACGTGCTCAAAGAATTAAACTATCACAGTTATTCCCCTTGGTTCTCTAGTTTGAAAATTGAAAGGTTTCAGATTTACGATAATAATAAGTAAATTGAAGTTAAAATATAAATTGAAATGAAAATAAACTAAATAATTACATATTAACTTATATTTTTAAACAGTACAGTATTAACGAGGCTATTATGTCGAATAAGTAATATAATCGAGCTAATTATTTAAAATGATTTAATTTAATGTGATATGCTAATAACCATAACTCAGTCGATGTATATGTGATGTGAAGAATCATATATGTAGAAGTTACGCAAAAAAACAAAAACAAAAAAAAAACAAACAAAAAAAACAAAAAAACAAAAAAGAAAATGAATGTCTCATTTGACAGAAGTATCCTACAATGGGCATTAATATTTCTTGACCAGGAGAGATGTATATACATTTTATATTTCTTTGATCATAGGGAGTTGTACACACAGACAAACACACACACACACACACGAACGCTATTACTTTTTATATATATATATATATATATATATATATATATATATATATATATATATATATATATATATATATATATATATATATATATATATTCTCTTTCCTTTTCTGTTTCTTTTACTTTGGCCTGCTCATTTCTCAAATGAACATCTTTAAAAAGGATGGTGAAGCTCCCCACTCTTTACTCCTTGTACTTATTTCCTCTTTACTTCTCTTTTTATTCTTCTCTTTATTTCTCATATGTATGTTTTCGCTCGTAAATATTTCAAAAAGTAATAACTGATTTCGGATGAATTATTTTGAATAATAACGAGAAAATATTAAATATTAACGGGTCAGTTAATTTGATTGTATTATGTCGGTATATACCCTATTTTTAAAATTTTATCTTCTAAGCACGCACACACATCTATCTATCTATCTATCTATCTATCTATCTATCTATTATTCATGGCCGTTATTAATCATAACTTATTATTATTATTATTATTATTATTATTATTATTATTATTATTATTATTATTTACTCACTAGGAGTAGTCACACACGCCATCATCAAAGATTGTCTTTTGAGAACAACTTGTGGTGTTACCCAAAGTCTGAGTGGCAACAAGTCTCCCCATATTTCCAGTACTCTCCACCTCTTTTGATAACCTTTGCAAAAGAATTTGCGTTATCCCAACAGCCGCTTACCATTGATTTCTCGATGGCGGCGACCATTGATCTTCACTGGAATTTTGGTGGCAATAATCTTCCCCAAGGTCCCAGTCCTTTTTGCACTCATCCAGCGGAGGTCTGGCTAGTGCTTTCTCTCCTCGGTGTTTCCATCCTCATTGGCCCTCATTATATTTGATGTGGTGCCCGTTTATGGTCGGTCACACACACACACACACACACACACACACACACACACACACACACACACAAAAGGCGGCATTTTTTTCAATTATGCAGTTTCAGTTTTCATAATTCCATGTAATGTTCCTTTGTGTTTGTATCTGTAGGCTTTTCTCTGCCAGTTTGTGTGTAGTTAATGTGTGATGTTAGTCTCCACATTCAAGGAGTTTCCTTAACAGTTCTACAGTTTTCATTATTGAAATTCGTTGTATTTTCTCTGCCATCACTCTGATTCCAATCTCTCCCATTCTTTTTTCAAAATTTTTTTTAGTATCGTTCCTAGTGCTCCTACTATTAGTAATGTTATCTTTACTTTCTTCTTTCTTCAGATCCTTTTTAGTTCTCTGGCCAGTTCCGTGTATTTGCTCCGCTTTTCATTCTCCTTGATCTTCACTCCGTGGACTGCTGGAACGGCAAAATCTACAATTTGGCAGGATTTTTTCTTCTTGTTAAATATTATGACATCCGACTTTCTTGATTGGATAGGTTTATTCGTTTGTATATCTATATCCCATAGGATCTTGTGACTTTCATTTTCCAGTACTGCTGCCGGTTTATCTTTGTACCATTTGTCTGTATGTTCAAGATGCAATTGTTTGCATAACTGCCAATGTACTGCCTTCCCCACTTGATCGTGTCTATTTTTATATTCTTTTGGGGCTAGTTTGCTGCATTCACTTATTATGTGGTTTATTGTTGTCCACAGTCTGCATTGGCTGTTTTCTTGTGTCTTGTTGGTCCTTGCTATGATGTGGTTGGTTCTAATTGCGTTATCCTGTACAACTGTTATTAGTGATTCAGTTTCTCTGTTAAGCCGGTAGTGTTCCTTGGAGTCTGAGTAACAAGTCTCTTCAGATTTCTAGTACTTTCCACAATGTTCGATAAACTTTACAAGTAAATCTGCATTATCGCAACAGCCGCTTGTCATTAACTTACTGGTGGTTTTCACTGGTATTTCTTCGTGCTCCATATTCCTTCCTGGTATGTGGCAAGTTCCGCATATTTGTTTCGTTTTTTTTTTGTCTCTTTTTACTTAACAATGTGATCTGCTGGGATGGCAAAATTTACAGTTTGTCAGTTTCTTTTTTTCATGTTAATAATTATGACGTCCGGACTTCTTGTTTTGAACAGTTTACTTATTTGTACCCCTATGTTCCAAAGTATTTTCTGTTTTCTAGTACTGTATTTTACTGGTTTGTGTTTGTACCATTTGTTCGGATGTTCGAGGTGCCAACATTGGCCAAGGTCCCAATGCATTACCTATTTCATGAAGTCATGCCTGTTCTTATATTCTTGTGGAACTAATTTGCCATATTCACTTATGTCTTTTATTTTTATGTGTTTAGTTCTAATCACGTTGTTCTGTGCAGATGTCAATAGAGATTATGTTTCTCTATTCATATGCCCCTTTCTTAGTCATGTGTCTCCTCTTTTGTAATTCTTATGAAATGTCTATGTAACTCTTTTTCTTCTCACTTTTTTCTTGACTTTTTGTTTCTGGTTTCGTTGCTTCCTAGATTGTTCTTCTCAGCGTCGTTTTTCGCTGCGGTGATCAATCTTTCTGTATTCTGACTTATGTACTTTCCCAAGTTGTTTTTGTGCCTTCTAGACAGTCTTCTATATCTATCAGTCCTCTTATCCCCTCTTTCTTTTTCACGTATAGTCGGTCAGTATAATCTTTCTGATGTAATGCATTGTGCATGGTCATTAGTTTCCTCGTTTTCTGATTAAAATGTCTAAGTTCTTCTTTGGTTCAGCCCATGCGTGGTCCAGTGCACTTTATTACCATTACTGTCCAGGTGTTTATTTTTTCAAACTTGTTTTTAAGATTTTCATTGTTCTTCTCAAGTATTCTTTTCCAATCTCCTCTTTCATTTCTATAGATTTCATGGTGTCTTCTTTACGAACTCCGAAATTTTTGTAAGTGTCATGTTCACCAAACGTCCTCATTTCCTTTTGGTTGGGCAGTTCGATGGCTTCTGATGTTATTGTTTCCCCTCTTTTCAGTCTAAATAATGCACACTTTTCCATTACAAATTCCATTCTTATGTCCTAGCTAAATATTTTGGTTGTGTTAATGAGCGTTTCCAGTTCTTTTATTGTTTTTAAAATAGCCCCAGGTCATCCATATACATGAGGTGGTTTATTCTTTGTTCCGCATCTTTAAAGTTGTATCGTGCATCGCATCTTCTAAGCATGTAGTTGACTGGCATCATGGCTATAATAAAAAGTAGTAGTTATAGCGAGTCTCTTTGGAAATACCTCTCTCTATATTATTATTATTATTATTATTATTATTATTATTATTATTATCTCACTAGGAGTAGTCACATAGGCCATCATCAAAGATTTCTCTTTGAAAACAACTTGTGGGGTTATCTGGAGTCTGAGTGACAAGTCTCCTCAGATTTCCAGTACTCTCCACTTCTTTCGATAACCTTTGCAAAAGAATTTACGTTATCGCAACAGCCACTTACTATTGATTTCTCGTTGGCGGCGACCATTGGTCTTCACTGGAATTTGGGTGGCAATAAGCCTCTCCAAGGTTTCAGTTCTCTTTGTACTCATCCAGCGGAGATCTGGCTAGTGCTTTCTCTCCTCGGTCTTTCCATCCCCCTTTACTCTCCTCACTTATTTGGTGTAGTGCCAGTTTATGATCTCTCTCACACACACACACACACACACATACACACACACACACACACACACACACACACAATAGGGGTGGCCAGAAAGTAGGGGCGCATGGGGGTATCTTACAATTATAGTTTTAGCTTTCATATTTCCATGTGATGTTCCTGTGTGTTTTACGTCTGTAGCCGTTTCTGTGTCCAGTTTGCGTCTTTAGTTCATGTGTCCTAGCCACATTTAAGAAAGTTGGGTTAATTAACGTTTGTTTCCTTAAGCGTTTATGTAGGTTTTATGGAATAAAGAAATATATGAGATGAGTATAAATGCCTTTGTGTCGGTTGATTAAAATTAATCTCGAACGAGCAATAAAAGAATTAACTCACCAGAGACGTATCGGACCAGAAGATACGTTTCAACGGATCAGCCAATTAACCCTTTAAAATTCTCGAAATTTTTCTCTCTTAATTAAATAGGTATTTTTTCGAAGTTCAATTTTAACATGCAAAGAAAAACGTGGACGTAAGACGAGAAGCGAAAGTCAGGATCCACGTATCCAACAAACAGGAGACACAATTAGACACAAAATCAAGCCAGACGAACACACGTGTTGGCATATAGCTCTTAAATTACTCCATTCATATCTCCTTTCTATCTGCCAAAGCAAATAACACACATGTTTTGGGTATGAATGCCTTTTGTCTCACTTAATTGTAATCAATGAAGAACTGACCACAAACAGTGTCTATGAAGAAGAAGCACCCACCAGAAACGTACCAAACTCAACAAAATAGATCGAGCGGGTCGGTCGAGTAAGCCTTACAGTTTTCAAAATTTTTATCGCTTTTATCTTTTAATTATTGTGTTATGGCGCAACACGTTCATACATTTCTCATCAGATCATTTCAGTTAAACAACACTGAGTCTGACTAGTACAGGGTGACCCCCCCCCAAAAAACGGGTCCCAACTTTAATTAGGCCCCGTTTCTTAGTTTTAGTCCGAACGAAATTTAACACAGTGTATTCTTTGTCCCAGTTCCCACTGGGGTCTTTGTGTACTCACGATCGTTGATTCTGCCATGTTCTGTAAAATAAGGGCAATCGGTGAATAAATAATGGAGATATCACGTTTTTTTTTTGTCACTCTGTACAAGATAGGTGACCATTTGGGACCATCAAAGCGCTGTATACAGGCGGAAAACCAGGTCAGTCCTCCTGCTTCCCAATGTGTGTAATAGTGGCGTGCGGAGACATTCACGGCCATATGAACCGAACTCCATCATCTCGACCGCGACCGAAAAATTATGATAGTAGCATGAAATCCTTCTCATCGTCATCAAAACTGAACTCTTTAGACAGTATGCAACTATTAACGAAAAGCAGTTTAGTATGCATATGAAACGAGAATATTCAATTATTTATTTGCGAACTGTTTTCCTCATCTTAATAGTGGTTATTGTTTCACCACGTTTCGGCCAACTCATCCTTTGCCCTTCTTCAGATGGTTAACCGCGACGGGATAGGAATGCTGAATCCCTTAACTGCATCCCCAATAATTACTGCCTTCCATAGTTGTTGCCGTCTCACCACGTTTTGGTCAACTAATCCTCTCGCCTGATTTAGGTAGGATTGAAACTGCTATTTTCAAACAATGCTCACCTGGAACTGTATAGATTCAACGCCTCTATACACTGCACCACGGGACCCGAAAGGCGATCAAGGTTGTTTTTTTTTTGTTTTTTTTTGTGTACTTTAAACTATTGTTTGTTATACCAATGTGTATTACTCTTTAAAATGCAAGATTGTCACCTCAAAACGGCATCATGCTTACGATTCAAGCACCTTAGTACCATGTAATATCTTAACTCCTCGGTAATTTAACGAGTGTATTATTATTTTATTTTTGTAATATATTGGATGTCTCTAGAAGCATTCCGGAACAGGTGAGCAAATTGTTATTTGTCGAGATCTGACGTGGCAGCAGCAGCCATCATCATCATCATCATCATCATCATCAGTAGCAGCTGCAGCAGTAGTAGCATCACCGCCACTACCACCATCATCACCACAACTGCCACCGCAGCAATCATCATCACCACTATCATCGTTCTCGCCCTGATCATGATGATGATGGTCATCATCACCAGTTCTTCAAATTCTAGCATCAGTAGATTCCCCCCTCCACCTCCTAAACGATCAATCAACATGACGAGGTATGCAACAATACACTTTCACACACGCGCACACACACACACGCGCGCGCACAAAACATTGTTTTGTTCAAGATTGTCTAAAAGTCAATGTGACCCAAAACTGAATTCATATTTTTTTCTATACACGAAGAAAAACAGTAGATATATGTGTGTCTGTCCGTCCGTATGTACATACTTAACCGATAAACTCTTAAACTACTGGCCACATAGCACTGAAATTAACAGGAAATAGTAATCACACACTAAGGATGGTTTACAACGAGTAAAATCTTTGTTTGGATGGATGAATAACGCGTACAAAAATATGTCGGCAAGTTGAAATGCAAAATATTATTTCAATTTGTCGACATGTTTGTATTTCTTTCTGCGCATGCTCAAATTCAATTCATTTCTTCAAGTCGTTTAATATTTGTGGGCAATATGAACTGGAACAAATACATAGAAGACATTGTAAAGACTGCAAAGAAGGCGGGTTCCCTCTATCGAGCTAGAAGACTACTCACATCTGAGAGTGCCCTGTACCTCTACAAGTCACCATTCACTCATGCATGGAGTATTGTTGCCACATCTGGGCTAGTGCACCTACCACTAGTCTTTCCCTCTTAGATAGGGTTAAAAAAAGAGTAGTCAATCTAATCGGTCCAACTTTATCAACTAAGCTCCAGCCCCTGTCCCATCGCCACAATGTTGCATTGCTGTGCCTGTTTTACAAATATTTTAATGGCATGTGTTCTGATGAACTCGGTTCACTTGTGCCCCCTCGACGTACATATCCCCGACACTGTTGATGTCCCTAAATGCCAGAAAGCTTTCTATTCTAATAGTTTCTTCCCTCGAACAGTTAAACTTTGGAATTCCTTTTCTGCTGGCTGTTTCCCTGGCTGTACTGATATGCAGAAGTTTAAATGTAACATAAACACACATCTTGTTAATCTTTCCTAGACATGGCCCCAAATAGTAGCCCCTTACGTTCAAGTGACGATATGCTTTGTAAGGGGTGAACATGAGTAAAAAAAAAATAAATAAAAATAAATATTAACTCTTTCTCGCCTATATCTTCATAGCTACATCGTTAGGGAACGCGGCTAGAGCTGATCTCGATTCTAGCTGATGGCACTCAAGTTAGTTGTTTTAAACTTTTGAAATCAGCACTATATATTAGATACAATATAAAATTCAATAAAGAATTGGCTCCGTAATAATAAATACAAAATCTGCATTAATTAAAATATATTAAAGCGTATTTTACGACCCGTCAAGGTCGCCCTCCTCCCTTCCCCTTCTAGTAAAAAATAAATGTTTATAATTTTCTTTTTTTGGTGCATTTTTATATCATGTGCTTAGAGTTTACTTCATGCCATTTTCATAAATTCTTTGTTAAAATTTTCAATTTGACAAAACAAAGTTTAAATAAGTATATGCATTATTTAATTTTTTATTTATTTTTAAATGCTTTTGTCTGGTGGCGTGAGAGAGTTTGAAAACAAAACGCATGAATACATTAAGAAATTAATGGCTTTCAAATTTTTTTTTTATAAGTTTAGCGTGACGTCAAATGTTTTACATCTAAATTAAAATATACTTAATATAATGGAACTACTGTGTCTCGCGGAGAGAAAAAGGTCCTGAATATAATTTAAAAGAAACATTGTGTAAATAACATTACATTTAAACTTGCTTGTACTATGGGGGCACAATTTATCAATGCTAAAAAGTCACGCGATAATAAAGATTAACGAGAATAATAATAAAAAAAGATAACGAACACTACACAAGAATAATGAACACGACTAGGGATTTTAATCTTCAGCCCCCAAAATCAATAAAGATTAGACCATTCCTGTAATAACTTTGTCCCTATTGAGTGCGGCGTTATGCTGGTTCTGTGCAGTTCTAGGAGGTTTGCCTCTTTAGTAAGGGGTTAGTTTCTTGCTAATCGCCTTTGCAGAAAATGATTAGCAAATAATGAAGAAACAATATGGCATAAATATTATTCAAAATGTTTCTTTTGAATCTTCACTAAACTACAAAGTCTTTTAGGTGAAATTATCCATAGCACCACGAACGATATCTATTGGCATTTTTCCCCAGCATTTGTTGAATTTTATTTTAAAAGCTTGAATATTTTGACAATGAGTAGAGCAGGTTTCACTCTTAAGGGTTAACAACAAAGAATAATCAAGGGCGTTAAGATCAAGTGATGAGGGAGGCCATTCTTCTTAGCTGATCCAGGACTAACAGTTTTCTCTACACCACTGTTGTGTTACATGAGTTGTGTGGTTTGTCGCACTATCTTGTAGGAGAGTCCAAACTTCATCACCGAACACAGAGTCACACCATGGGATCAGTGCACCTTCAAGAATGTCCTCAATGTAACGTTCTTTATTAATCTTGATCCCTTGAGAGAGAAAAGCAAGTTGAAAATTCACTCTCTCAGAAATGGCTGCCCAGCCTATCAGTGATGCTTGTTTCTTCGTTCTGTAAACCTTTTCTGCATTATCAGGCATTGCCTTACGACTTCTCGTAAGGACTCTATTATTTTGATAATTGTAGCACTGTTGAAGTGAGAATAACTTTTCATGTCTAAAGATGATATTTATGAGCGTGCTCTCTCTTATATAGTTTAACAAGAGTCGACTTCTGATGAGTCTTTTTGAAATTGTGGGTCCAGAGAGAAACTGTCGCATTTGGAGCTTATAGGGCGACATCTTTGCATAGTCCTTAGTAACATTTGTGCTTCTTTTGCCATTTATCTCATGGATCTTCTTGGATTTCGCCTGATTTTTCCTTAACATTTTTGTTGAGGTTAGGTGTTCTTGAGGTGCGAGGATAGCCTGATTGTTGTCTGTTTTTTATCGACAAATTTTCCAGGTAGCTATCAATCGTTTGTTTCATGAACATTCTGTTGATTTTGAGTTTTTTTTCCCTGACTTGAATATTGTTGGTGGACACACGCCCTTCTCATGCTGCTCTATGATATCTCTTCTTTTCAATTCAGCAGACATTGTTAAAAATGATCTTTTGTTTCTGCAAAATAAGAAATCATATAATGACAATAAAACAGTAAATTTATTTCAATATTATCATAAAAAATAGCTCCAAAATTTTGTAACAGGACTTATGCCCTACTAGAAAAGACATGCTACTTGCGGTTGAATTTCTTTTTTTTTTTTTGCTAGGCTTGGAAAATGATATTATGTTGACACACTGACCTTCAAAAGAAAAAGGTAATATTTTGCCCCAAAAGGAGGCGTTAATAGGTAGGAGGGTGATATAGAATAGACAGTACCCCCCAAATGTAGACCCTGGGATGTTCTCATAACAACAGAATAGATACTAGATTACTTCCTCCCTTAAAGGCGGATATAATATCTAGGAAGATTTGTCCTACCTCCTTAAAAGGATGAGGTCATTTCTGGGAGCATGGTCTTAAAATAATACAATAATAGATTAAATTAGTTTTTTTGTTCATTTATTTAAAAATGCCAAGTCATTTCTTATACAGTTCCTTGACTTTTTATCTAAGATCAAAGTGTAACACCTGTTGTCAGTATCTCAGCGATATCAAGCGTTTTATTATCAACTAGCAGGACTCGTTAACCGGCGTTGCCCTATGGAAACATGTCACCCCGTGCCAAAAACTAAACTACAGTTGTTGATAACATGCAGGAACTGTTTGAATCTGGAAAAGCAAATAAGGGAATGCGTAAATCCGTATGGAATAATAAAATTAGGAATAATGGTCCTTTAGAATAAGAATAGAAAGTATAAACAGATTTTTTAGAATGTAGTGATTCTCACTGTATATGGACTGTTTAGATTGATAAAAACTCCTCATGTTAATAACGGCTTTCGGAATAGACACCACCCACCTCCCCTTGAAATAGACATCCCAACATCCCCATGTAAAGAACGTATATCGGAGCAGAGCACCCCATTTTTAGTTGGGATGGTAGATAAAAATATCCCTCAAATTTCATTGAAAAATATCCACAGAAGAGAAGTGGATTTTTGTATCAGGCGCGAATACAAACCTGGCAGGCATTGAATTATAGTGCAAAATGCACGTGTTTATATCTCTAGAAGCACTTGTCTACGCAAAATTTGAATGGTATTTTCGTAATTAGAATAGATGAGAACCGTTGAAGTGGTCATTGTAACGCAAAATGTGGAGGTGCATGTAATTTAAAAATTCCCCTCTTCTAAAAAAACCAAAAAAAAAAAACCAAACAAAACATGTACGCGTGAAAAGAAACAAAAATAAGCAAAGTTGAACATGTTTAAGTGACTGTGCAGTTTTGCCACCTCGCTATTTTTAAATAGTTTAATCAGGTTAAATGCAAACCTCACGATCTCTTTTATTTTATTAAATTGTTAGGTAGAAGGGCGCTGTTTTACAATTTGTTATTAATCTTAGGGTGACAAGTCTCTTTTACTAAGAGATTCGCTCATTTTTTTCATTTCATAATTTAGGACGCTAATAATGTTGTCACTAAGTTTGGTACTTGTGCACTTTTGTCACCGTGTTGAAATAACGTTATTATTTTGAAGGCCATTTTAACATGCGGTGAGGAGGGTGTTTTGTAGATAATCTGTGCTTCCACCGTACAATTTAATAAAAAACATTGTGAAGCTTGAATTTAACCTGGAAGCTATTTAAAAATAATACAGTGGCAAAAGTGCTCAAGCACCGAAAGTTTTCACGAACGGTTTACAAAAACATACTTTTTTTTTGTTTTGTTTTGAGAGGGGGGTAATCAATTATAGAACTTGTATAGTGTTTAACAAGTGCTTCTGCAGTTTAATTAACCGTTTTGCCGACAGAAGAACTGGTTAATATTTCACAAAAACTGTTTACATGGAGGGGGGGGACGACACAACACCCTTTCTGCCTGGGGAATGGAGGGTGTTTTATAACTATTCTGTGTTTCCACCAGACGATATTATTTTGAAGGCCATTTTTAACATGGGGAGTGGAGGGTGTTTTGTAACTATTCCGTGTTTCCACGTGTTTTTAATAAAAAAGGGAATTCGTGACCCATTTGCCTCTCAATTTTTCGTCTGCATTACGTGATTACGGTGTAGCGTCAATAAAATAAACCGTTCATTTAAGTGCCGCTTGTTATAGATTTAGCTGAATACGATATTAAAAATCACTTTATTGGTACTTATACACTTATGTTACCGGGATGGCGGGTGTTTGTAACTATTCTGCAGTTTCACCTAACAAATTAATAAATAAAAAAGATATCGTAAAACTTGAATATATATATATATATATATATATATATATATATATATATATATATATATATATATATATATATATATATATATAATCATTTTATTATATACATGTTTTGGAGGGGAGGATTGACTTAGCGAAATAAAGGACAGTTTGCAAAAATTCATAATGGTTTAAATTTGTAATTATAAAAAAAAAGGCAAAAAAAAAAAAAATTATTTTCAGTTGCGTTCACTGCACTGGAAGTTTTCACGAACAGTTTACAAAAACATACTTTTGTATTTCGTTGTTTTGTTGTTGTTGTTTTTTTTTTTTTGGCGAAGACAGGGTAATCAATTAAAGAATGTGTATAGTGTTTAGCAGGTGTTTCTGCAGTTTAATTAACCATTTTTCCGATAGTAACACGCCGACATTAAGCGAGCAAAAGAACCGTTTAATAATAAATAAAAATCCTGTTTACATTTGGGGGGGGGGATGCACAACACCATCCCGCCTCCCAAATGCAAACAGAATTTTTTGTGTTTTCAATTCAAAACCGTAGATGTGTGTAAGTTTGTTTCGAGAATTCATAAGGGTGTGTGCGTATAGAAATTATTTTACTTCCGCATGTTAGTCCCATGGAATACGGCTATCAGTAGGTAAGTGTGTGTTTATGAGCGGCTAATAGTTGTTATTTTCTTTTTAGCGATTGCTACGGTGTCCTGTTAGCGTAGGTAAGCGATGTAAGAAAAGCCGATGCTCATTATGCAAGTTGCTACCTGTGAATGTGTGTTGCGTTATATGTTTAGCAGTATGTGAAAGTCGTTTTCTGAGTAGTAAAAAAATATGTACATAGTGTTATTGTTTTAGTGGTGGTGTCTATTGCTGAGGGCACCGCCATGTGTTTTCAACGTTTAAAAGTGTTCGTTTATGTATCAAATCAATTCATTCTGGAATATGAGAAATGTCGGTTTCAGCCAATCGCAAACGCCGGTACATTGTCGGGGAGAAGTTATTAATTTTGATTCGTAAGTTGGAAAGAGTATGTTATGCATATGTATGCAATCGTTTCGTTACGAAGGGTGTAATAGCAGTGTAATAGAGAAATGTAGAATAGTACCCGGCGACGACTGATAGTAGTGGTAGGACTAAATTTATAGAGTGAAAAAGTACGGACTTCTTCCTCCTGTAATGCTACGATTGTGATGACTGTTCTCCACGGAGGAAATGTAGCAAAATGATAGCACGTTTAAATGTGTATGTAACGGCGTCAAAAGGTTACATAAAATGGTGGGTAATACTATAGGCATAATAAATTTGTATGTCGCATCTTTCATTGCAAACCTACATTAATTTACTACAGAGGGGAATTTCTGTAATCAAAATACAAAATCAAAATATAGCGTATTTATAAAAAATATGAAAATGCAAATTACATATATACTTGTGTATAAGTCGAATTTCTGGGAGACGATTTTTTTAAGGATATTTTTTGGGGTCGACTTATTCATATGTAATGTTTTTGGAAATGTTGTTAAAGATCGACTCGGCGCTCGATCATAACAGAAAACGCCATTTTGTTGCTGCACTCGGTATATACCGGTTATTCTAGGAATTAATCGCACCCTTCCGAAGCGTACTGCAGTGTGTTTGCCTGCATGGAAGTACATGAGCGGTTTTTCAGTGGGCGGTTTAATAATAATTGGAATAGCTATCGCAATGTTCACTGTCTAGATGTGGCTATAGGCCTAAGTTCGATATGATGCATTCGGTGATGATATGGCGTGTTTTTTAGTAGGTTAGGAAATGTAGTGGTTACAATATGTTATTCTCCCATAAGATTGGTTGGTTGTTTTTGTTTTACGGCATATCAACCCTTTTCGGGTTATTTAATGCCGAATCCAAAGATGTTGAAGAATTTTTTTTTAATAGAATATATTTGTTGTTTTCACGTCGGTTTCTATTTAACCCATAGTTGGGACCATAACAGGTACTACCACTCCGGGTGAGAGTGGACCTGGGAGCAATGGTAATTAAAGGGTGGCTCCACACTCCCCAAAGACCACAAGCTGGAGCCTCATCACTGGATATAGTTTGAGGTCATATCCAGGACCCCCATTGAGGGACTTTACCCTCTGCAGGGGGGCAGTCGGCGTATTCTAATGTCCCACCGACAGGCCCGTCTCCCATAAGGTTCAACAAGTTTTAACAATTTAATGACAGCTATTTATGGCACTTAACGCATGCGTTCGCATTATTATTGTATTTTACGGCTCGTACAATATATACATTTATGTTATTATGGTGCGTGACATAAATGTTGTCTAAAAACAGTAACTGGAATCTACAGCATGTCATTGATAAGAATGTCTGATTAACAATATTTGCGTTCGTTGCATGTAAGTGTGTAGTAGGTTGGTTCTATATATGAAAATCGAATAGGCACCACTCGCATAAATGCACGTATTATCGCTCGCGGATGCCGAAAAACAATTTATAATATATCTTACAAAAAGAAAACATAAACAGAAACATAAAAAAGGAAATTATCTGTGCAAGAAGAGCCATGAGACTGACCATTTAACTTGTCTAGAAGCTAAAGTCGATTTATACACAAGTAATACCTAAAATGACACAATTTTTGGTTTTAAAATGCACATCGATTTATACAAAAGATCGACTAATGCACAAGTATTTACGGTATGTATATCATGGGACATAAAATAAATTCGCAAATTAAAATCTAAATCTGTTAACGTGTTTTGTAGATTACTACAGCGTTTTAAACTGGTATGTTGTTTAAAGCATAACCTGTTTTGATGCTGATATAATTAGAATAGGTGAAAAGAAAACTTCCACATTTAGATAATGCCTACAACAAATGCCGACACAACGGGCAACGAGTGGTCTAGTTAAAGATAAAAACTTTGTAAATCTGAAGGTCGCGAGTTCAATCTTTTACAACGGAGTACGTTTTTATTTTCTCTTCAATCACATTAAATAATTAATGTCACTAAATAATACCCGAAAAGAAACTGACGATGAACAGTTTAGTTAGTTCATAGTCTTTTCGAATATTATTTTTGTAATAAAAGAAAAAAATGGAATGAATAAAATAACACAGGAGAAAATGAAAAACATAATCGCATTGACACAAAGTTTCTCGTTAGATCATGAAAGTTAAGGGATGTGAAACCTGACTAGTATCAAGTAGATGACTATTCCGAAATACTAAACGCTATATGTCATCTTTTAATGGCCGCGATATAAGGGTGGTCAAAAAGTCAGGTAACATGTTAAAGGTAGAAAAAACAATATGATCCATTATAATCTTTATTCGTTTAATATTATTTGTTTACATATTTGAGTGTAATATATAAACTACCCCTCCTGATTTCTGGCTTTGGGGCTATGTAAAGGATAGCGTTTATGGCAAGAAGCCTGATACAATAGCGTCTTTAAAGTTATTTATTGAAGAGGAGATTGCGCGGATATCAGCTGACATGATTACACGTGTTACACAATCAGTGGTTTATCGCTTCCAGCGATTGATAGAGAGAATTGGACGACAATTAACAAAATAAACATATTTCATGTTTGTTTCATTTTATATTTCAATGTATGGTACTTAAATATACGTGTATTGCTAATATCGTTTTTCTTTAAAATGTTACCTGACTTTTTGACCACCCTGTAGATGCAACTGATGACCGAATATGGATTTAAGATTCCCCGTGAACTTCGTTTGAAGGAAGTCGGCATAGCCTGCGCAAGACAAATGCTACACAGGTATTACCTGTTCGAGGTCAAGACCAAAAGAAAAACACGCAACAAATTGAACGATTTCGTTTAGATGTTTTGTTTTTCATGAATTTTATCTCCACAATATTTCAACTATGACATCTGGTGTATATTATCCCCATTATTTTTGTAGATTACTGTTCAAAATGTTTCTTTGTTTCTTATTTAGTCTTAAATAATAATGAGTGTTCCACTCTATTCGTGGTCTGCATGATGCTAGACGTTTTTGATGTATCCTTTGTCTCACTTTTCCCGCGGCCACTTTTCGTGATGCTAACTGATTTTGGTGTCATGTTTGTTGTTTAAAATCACTGACTATCGATTGACTGAATATCTCAATCAGCAGCTTCTTTAAGCCAATCAGAAATGTCGAAATATTCACCTCCGTATGTTACACTATTTCGCGCGTAATATAAAGATCCAATACGTCAGTGCTCTCTTTCTTTCTTTCTTTCTTTCTTTCTATGCCATTTCTTCTCTCTCTCTCTCTCTCTCTCTCTCTCCCCATTCCAATTGTTAATAGTTTACACGCGTAACACACACAAAAATCTTTTATTTCATTCAATATTCACACCTAATAAGTAATCAAGAGTAACCTCCCATATTTCAATGATTTTCCTTCACCTTTTACAGAACTGTTTAGTTAATTCTGAAACTATAAAAGCTCACTACGCGTCTATCAGTTATTTTAAACGGAATAAAGTTTTCTCAACGCTTCTGTTGTTCTTGTTTTTCATTATACTGTGTTCATATCTTTTTCTTTTCTCATATTTTACTGTGTTTTAGGTCTTATACTTGAATCTTATGAGGCCCAAAAATTTTAATATCTCTAGAACCCCACTCCCTGCATACCAATACAGTGATCTTCGACCTTTTGGCAAAAAAAAAAAAAAAAAAATCTTATCTTTTTATTTTTTATTTTTATCTTACACTGTACAAAGTCTTATGACTTCATATCTGTTATTTGCGTTAATTAACTTAAAATGTTTCGATTTTTCCCCCTTTTTTGGTAATCGATTTATGTTGTATTATACTTGTTATCTAGTAAGAAAATAATCTAGATAAACAAATGCGAAAGTCCTTTTTATTTATCACTCCTATACTACCATTTATAGGGGTTACTGTTATTTAAATCACTAATAAAACAAAGTAATTTAAAACACTATCTATCTATCTATCTATCTATCTATCTATCTAATCTAATCTAATCGAATGTAATGTAATATATATACGTGTGTGTATATATATATATATATATATATATATATATATATATATATATACAGAGAGAGAGAGAGAGAGAGAGAGAGAGAGAGAGAGAGAGAGAGAGAGAGTGTGTGTGTTTATTGTACAAACATTATTGCATACATATTTCAGTGGAATCCCAATTCAAAGAGACCACTTCATTAGACCAAAAAAAAAGGAGCGATATTGAAACGAGAGTCAGGATTACATTCGTTTTCATATTTTCATGAGATATTCGGGTGTGGTTTACGCTCTGGAAGAAAGTGTATACTTTGTGTGTGAGGGAGTTTTGGAGGAAGGTTTGGTGAAGGAAGGGAGTGGGTGAGGGTAGGTGAAGGAAGAGAGAAAGTACTACCCCGTGTTGTCAAGCTATAGCAACGGGGAGGTATTAGACGACAGAATTCAATTTTGGAACCATTCATTTTAAAATGGGTAAAATTGGATTGAAAAAAATCTTAGTGACATCACTTACCTTTTGATTGCTTTGGTAGCCATACGAGCTTTGCTTTTTACTGGTGTACTGAGCCTAATATTTATTAACTTGAATTGAAACGTGTGTTTTGTAGATTACTACAGCGTTTTAAACTGGTATGTTGTTTAAACTTTGTTACTAGGAGTCCTCACACAGTCTATCACCATAAATTACTCTTTGATAACAGCTGATGGTATTTGCTGGAGTCTGCGGTACAACAAGTCTCCCCAGATTTCTAGTACTCTCCACCTCTTGCGATAACCATTGCAAATTAATTTGCGTTATCGCAAGAGTCGCTTGTTATTGACTTCTCGCTGGTAACGACCATTGGTTATCACTGGAATTTGGGTGGGACTAAGTCTCTCCAAGGTCCAAGTTCTCTTCGCATCCATCCAGTAGATGTCTGGTTAGTGCTTTCCTTCTCTCTTGACCCGTCGACTATTTGATGTGATGCCAGTCGGTGCTGACTCTACACATATTTAGGGGAGGGGGGTTAGTCAATTTACAATTCTGCGGTTCTAGTTTTCTTGGTTGCGTCTTTTTCTTTCACTTCTGTTGCAGTTTCTATATGTCCAGTTAGCGTTTGTCGTTTATGTGGATTACTTTCCGCACTTGAAGTTTTCCTTAGGATTCCAGCTTAAGATTTTCAGTATTACCGTCCATTGTATAATCTCAGTCTTCCTGTCGATTTTGATTCCTCCTAGTCTTTTTTTTATTTTTATTTTTTTTAATTCTTTGAGACTGTTCGAGGTGCTCCTACGATTATTGGTATTATATTGATTTTTTTCACGTTCCATTATTATTATTATTATTATTATTATTATTATTATTATTATTATTATTATTATTATTATTATTAGCAGGACCCATGGAAATTCCACAGGGGACTAATTCATATGTAATATATTGATGTTGGCATTCTGCAGATGTTCAGTGTAAATGGAGACGCTCTGATATTATTGTAGCTTTTTTTAACTGCAAAAGTATCTATCTATCTATCTATCTATCTATCTATCTATCTATCTATCTATCTATCTATCTATCTATCTATCTCTGTAACTTGAGTTCCTTTAGCCATAATCAGAACCGAAACCAAAACTTATGAAGAATTCTTGATAAAATTATTTATATAAAAAAAAATAGATGATTTAAGTGTCATCAGCTATAGTCGAAACCGAAACAAAAACTTCTGAAGAATTCTAGGTAAAATTATTTATGACAAGAAATAGAAGAACATTACAATTAAATGACTTGGATGTAATTGTGACACACAAAAGAACACGCAAGCTATCGTATTAATATATAGATGATTATTATTATTATTATTATTATTATTATTATTATTATTATTATTATTATTATTATTCATTCATTCACTAGGAGTTTTCACACTGGCTATCATCAAAGAATTCTCTTTGAGAACAACGTTGTGTATTCCCTAAAGTCTGAGTGATAACAAGTCTTCATAGATTTCCAGTACTCTCCACCTCTTTTGATACCGTATGCAAATTATTTTGTATTATCGCAATAATCGTTTGCCATTGATTTCTCATTGATAGCGACCATTGGTCTTCACTGGAATTTGAGTAGCAATAAGCCTTCCCAAGGTCCCGGCCCTGTTCGCACCTATCCAGTTGAAGCCTGCTTAGTGCTTTCTCTCCTTGGTCTATCCGTCCTCCTTGACTTTTCGATTATTTGGTGCGGTGTGCCAGGCGTGCTGACGCCAGTTTTTTTTGGGGGGGGGTGGCAAAGAGAAAGGGAGGGAAGGGACAGGAGGAAGAAGAAGGGAGGGGAAGTGAAAGAGAGGGAGAAGGAAGAGAGGAGGGAAATGATATGTAGGCATTTTTACTGTGGCTTTTTTTGTCTCACTTCTGTTGTAGTTTCTATACGCCTGATTAGAATTTGTCGCTTATGTGGACTAGTTTCTGCACTCAATGGTTTACCTTAATATTTCAGCTGTTTTCAGTATTACCGTCCGTTGCACAATCTCAGTATTTTCGTCGATTCCGATTTCTCTCGGTCTTTTTTTCCAAGTTTTTGGAGACTGTTCCTAGTGTTCCTACAATTATTGGTATTATATTGATTTTCTTCAGGTTCTATATTCCTTACAGATCCGCGTATTTGTTTCGTTTTTCTGGCTCTTTGTACTTAACTATGTGATCTGCTGAGTCGGCAAAATTTACAACTTAGCAGTTTCTTTCCTTCTTTTTAATTATTATGACACCCGGTCTTTTTGCTTGGACAGGTTTATCTGTTTGCATCTCTATATCCCAACGGATTTTGTGATTTTCATTTTCCTGTACTGTCTCCAGTTTGTGTTTGAACTATTTATCAACATGTTCGAGGTGTAGTTGTCTGCACAGTTCCCAGTAAACTGCTTTCCCCATGTAGTCGTGTCTGTCGTTATTTTACTTTTATGCCAGTTTGTTGTATTCACATATTATGTGGCTTACTGTTTCGTCTCTTTGCCCACAGCGTCTACATTTACTGCTTTCTTGTGTTTTATCTATTTTAGCTTTAATGTGGTTGATTCTAATTGCGTTGTCCTGTCTAGCTGTCAGTGGGGATTCTATTTCTCTGTTTGTGTGTTTTTTTCTTAGCAGCGCGCATGTGCTTATATGGTTCTCTTCTTTTGCTATGCTGATAAATCGTCCACGTAATTTTTTCTCTTCCCACTTTTATTATTATTGGCTCACAAGGAGCTTTCACATATGGGGACGGGATAGAGAACTTATGGATATGCATCTTCATGTTCTTGGTTCCATGTAACGCTTCTTCATGCTTTGTCTCTGCCCGTGCATGTACGAATAGCTTAGCATTCAAGGGTTTTCCTTAATATTTAAGCTGTATAATTATTGTTATTCATTGTATCTTTCCAGCCATTCCTCGGATTCCAATTTCTCTCATTCGTTTTTCAAAGTTTTTCGGAACCATATCTCTTTCAGCTCTCTGGCTAGCTCGGTGTAATTGCTCCATTTCTCCTTTTCTTTGATATTTATCCTGTGGACAGCTGGAACAGCAAAATCTACGATTTGGCAGGACTTTTCTTTCTTGTTAGGACTTCCTGCTTGGGTGGGTTTATCCGTTTGTATGACCATGTCCTGTATGATTTTGTGATTCTCGTTTTCAATTACTGTTGCTAGTGTATGCTTATACCGTTTATCCGTGCGTTCGAGGTGCAGTTTTTTTGCACAATTCCCAGTGTAATGTCCTTCTTACATGGTCGTTCCTGTTCTTGTATTCCTTTTGAGCGAGTTTGCTACATTCACTTACTATATTGTTTATCGTTTCGTCTCTTTGTCCACAGAGTCTTCATTTACTGTTTTCTTGTGTTTTGTCGATCTTTGCTTTGATGTGGTTGGTTCTTATCAAGTTATCTTGTGCTGCCGTTATTAGGGATTCAGTTTCTCGGTTTACGTGTCGGTTTACGTGTCCTTTTCGTATCCATATCCAGGTGTTTTCGTTATACTCGTCTTTTGTTAACCTTGCGAATCTTCCATGTAGTTGCTTCTCTTCCCATTTTTCTTTTCTTGTTTTATCATTTGTCTCTCTGTTTTCTGTTTTGATTGTCTTCCGTGTCTCTCACAGCCATAATTATAATTTTAGTGTTTTGTATCATGTATTTTTCTAGTTCTTTTTTTTTTTTGGTATTATTTACACAGTTTTCTATACAACCCCCGCCCCTGCCGTCTTTTCTTTTCACATAGAATCGGTCAACATCGTCCTTCAGGTGTAGTGCGTTATTCATGGTCAAGAGTTTCTTGGTCTTCTGATCGAGCTGTCTCAGTTCCTCTTTAGTCCACCCTATGAACGATCCAGAGTATCTCACTAATGATACTGCCGTGTATTTATACCTTTTATTAGGTTTCTGCTGTATCATTTTGTTTCTAGAAGTTTTCTTGTTCTCCTGAAGTATTCCTTTCCAATTCTCGCTTTCATTTCTGTTGCTTTGATGGTGTCTGCCTCCATAACTTCCAGGTATTTATAGACGTCGTGTTTCCCTAGTGCCTTAATCTCCGTTTGGTTGAGTAGTTCCATGCCTTCCGTTGTCTCCAGTTTTCCCTTTCTTATAACTAGCAGTGCACATTTTTCCATGCCAAATTCCATTTGTATATTCTGGCTGAAGATCCTGGTAGTGTTCATTAGTGTCTCTAGTTCATTTTCGGTCCTTGCAAAAAGTTTCAGATCGACCATGTACATCAAGTGGTTCATTTTTTCCTCTGTATGTGAGAACTTGTATTCGGCTTGGCTCTTTCTCACTATATTATTTAGGGGTACCATTGCTATGATGAACAGTAATGGTGATAGTGAATCTCCCTGGAAGATGGCTCTTTGTGTGGTAATTTCTGTTATGTGTTATCCATCAGCTATCAGTTCCAATCTCAATGTTTTCATTGCATTTTCTATCACGGTGATGATCCTGCTTGGTATTTTATATATTTTTAAGCATTCTATTAGCCATGTTTGGGGTTTTCTGTCGTATGCTTTTTGTAACCGATTCACGCCATGGCGAGATTTTTTCTCCTTTTTTTACCTCCTTTAGGATCTTTTGGTCTATATGTAGCAAATCATATGTCCTTCTTTTTCCTTTTTGGCATCGCTGTGTTTTTGGTCGTTATGTTTTTGTTTTTCCTCCGTTCACATATTCGTAGAACTGGCTTTTATTATTATTGGCTCACATGGAGCTTTCACACAGGTCATCAAAGATCTGATTGAAAACCTGTGGTGTTTCCTGGAAGCTGAGTGATAACAAGTCTCCCCAGACGTCCAGCCAGCACTCTCCACCTCCTTCGATAGCATTTGCAAATAAATTTGCGTTATCGCAACAGCCACTCACCATTGATTTCTCGCTGGCAGCGGCCGTTGGCCTATACTGGAATTTGAGTGACACTAAGCCTCCCCAAGGTCCCAGTTCTCTCCGCGCTTGTCTAGCGGAGGTCTAGTCAGCGCTCTTTCCTCGGTCTTTCCATCCTCCTTGACCCTTCTCGGCCATTTGGTATTATACTTTTATTATTATTATTATTATTATTATTATTATTATTATTATTATTGGCGTCGTCGTCGTCGTCGTCGTCGTCGTCATCATCATCATCATCATCATCATCATCATCATCATCATTATCAGTAGTAGTAGTAGTAGTAGTAGTAGTATACAGTTTCATATCACATTTACTAGCCTTGGCATCAATTTTTTTTTTTTTTTACTTTTTTGTTTAATTTTTTTTTCACCTTTCAACAAAAAGAAAAATAATCACTACGACCATATGAAAAAGAAAAATTATCACATTCATATTTCGTTGTCGAAATTAGACCAAGCGATGAATGACACTGGAATAAGTAAAAAAAAAAAAAATCTTTAAAAGCTTGTCATGTGCACAATTGCGGGTACGGCGTGTTCTTGGATTTCATTCTTTGAATAACAAATCTCCGGGGGTCGGGGGTACTTGCATCGTTTCACAGTCACATTGTTCAGTCACGTTTAGAAATATGACAATGAAAAAAAAATGATGTGCAGCCACGTTTGTCAAGACCTGCATCTCCGTTTTAGTTCCTATTACAACTAAATGAATGGCAATTACGTCATTAATTGAAGTAATTATCTACATGACAACTAAATGTTGTTGGATTATAACTAGTAGGGTTACACAGCGTCACCCAGGATTATAATTTCCGAAGACTAAGTAGATTACAGAAAAAAAAGGGGGTGTTACACTAAACAATCCGCTTAATATTATAATTGAATGTCAAAGTTCACTTGGAGGCAAAATAAGAGTAAAACAAAATAATCATGTCTCAGGCGAGATTCAAGCACATTAACTCTGCCTCTAAGTATGGCTAGCTAATTTGTTGACCCACGGTGACAAATACGAAATTATTCAATACGTAAAGCAGACTGTTCTCCCCCTTGCATCCTTTTTTTTTTTGCCACTCTCTCTCTCCCTCCGACTATCGTGTGGGCGATCGGGTTTCAATCCTGGCTCGAAGTAGTTGCTTTTCTAGCCGCACTGATGAGCTTTGAAACAGCGAAACAGTACTGTATGTGG
Source organism: Euprymna scolopes (assembly GCF_053919585.1). Lineage (NCBI taxonomy): Eukaryota > Metazoa > Mollusca > Cephalopoda > Sepiida > Sepiolidae > Euprymna > Euprymna scolopes. Next base: position 67,475,679 of record NC_136485.1, on the reverse strand, counting down.
ATGACTATAATGCTCCCTATCTTGGGTTGAGCGTATTGGGAAGTGATATAAAAATTACCATTAGCCTATGAAGCGATGCTCTTTCTGTAAACAAATTGAGCTTAGGTATTTGGACAATATCAAAACATTGTTAATTCACTGCCTGCATAGTAGCAGCCGTAGCAGCCGTATAGCGCAACGGTTAGAAGCTCCGACTGCGATTGGGCGATCGGGTTTCGATCCTGGCTTGAGGTAGTTGCTTGTCTAGTCGCACTGTGAAACAGCGCAACAGTACTGTATGTTCTTTATCTTAAGTTGAGCGTATTGGGAAGTGCTAAACAAATTACCATTAGCCTATGAAGCGATGGTCTTTGTGTAAACAAATTTAGCTTAGGTATTGGACAATGTCAAAACATTGTTAATTCACTATGTGGACGCTTATGCTCCACCTCACATGTTGAGCTTCTTATATCTTGATGATTCCACTCTAATATCTATACTCCTATCAATTTGGGTTATTTTTTATGCATTGGTATTCATATTAAACCCCCTTTTTATTTACAAAGGAAATTCAGCTTTGTTATATATGGATCGTGGAATTGCATTCACCTGCAAAAAGATCTGGCTAATTTGCATATTCTTTTAATTAATTCCCTATTATTTAATTTTAATTAGTTCCCTAGAGTTTTTTCGGTTTTCTTATGGGATGATCATCTTACGTTAATTAGTACGTGCAATTATATTCATGCAGATATTCTACATGTATTGTACTTGAGTAATATTTGCGTAAAAAAGTTACAGTAAACACAAAACTCTTTCCATATATATTCATGTCTACGTATTCATTTTTGTTTAAAAAATTTTGACTACTAAAATCCTCTGTCAATTTTTAGTCTACGGACATAAAACTTGATATATAGGTTATTCAAACCCATGCGAAACTTTATATTTGGGTTTTAGCCGGGGAAAATCGCTGCAAAAGTGTGAAGATTAAAGAAATGGAATTTGCCAGATGAAGGTCGAACTACGGTATTATGAATATGCATGCATAACGTAATAGCAATTGGTTCATGTTTTAATTTTTAGCCTTGCAATAAACACACCTTCATAGCCCAGGCATTAACGTTGAAGGAAAAAGTAAATCGTAAGCTAAACGTCTTGGTTTCGATTCTAGGTGGTGGCGCACGAGTAATTTTTAAAAAAACTTTTTAATCATTACTATATATTGGGTCCAATAAATACGAAATCTGCGTTAATCAAAATATCATATTTAAGAGTATTTTCGATCAAATCGATTGTCTGCTCTAGTTGGAGACCATCGTGGTGCACAAGAAGCTTCACGTGCCTCTTCGCAGTGACTTAGTCAACAATACATTGTAGTCTACATTACAAAGTAGAGAACCTAATGTTGATTTTATAAAATTATTTTGATATAATTGCTTGAATTAAAGTTTACAACGCAAAAGTCACCTGTCATCGTTCAATTGTGCTCTAAACAGAACATATATTTCAGACGCACCCCTATCATATCAAAGAACCCACTGTTGATTTTATATGCCTGACTTTCCACTGGAGCTTTGCTAATGGCTTTGTTAGGGTTTTAAATTGTGATGAACAGTCAAACGAATAGAGAAAGAAAGGGAGTGGATATAACTTCAATAACATTTTATAGTCTTTATCTCTACTCCTTTAAAAAATTTCAAACTGGCTTGCTAAAAGAATCGGTCAAACTAACAAAAGCATTTTCCGTTTTACTTTTACTAGGATTAGCCCCTATTTAAAAAGCCAAACCTCACCCCTACCTGTATAAATGTCTACTAAAAATAGTTATTTAATTTTATTTTGGGTGAGGATTTTAAACTAGAGGAACGAGAGCTTAGCCCACACTTCTCAGAATTTGAAATTTTGCAAAATTTGACAGGAGGACAATGAAATTATAATTTTAAATAATGCATGGGTGCATTTTATATAAGAGAAAGGAAAACTAATAGAAGTGAAAAACCCAAACAAAAAAGTACCGAAGAAGAATCGAATCTGTACCTGTTTTTTTTTTAATTTTTGTTTTGTTTATTATTATTTTTTATTGCTCCAAAAAATATGGTTGAAATAAGAAAATTTAATGTCTAAATACTAGAAATAAAATAAAAATTATAATTAACTAAGAAATAAAAAACGAAACATTTTTTTTGGCGGCAGAGATGCCGTATGTTGAAAATCTCTCATTAACTCATGTTTAAATTTTTTATTTTTACTTCGAAATTGTTAAATCAACCATTAAGAAAAAAAAGTAATCAATAAAGAAATTTATTAATCAATTTCATCGAAAACTCCTCTACCGTTTATCAAGAATCTTTTTAATTTCATTTTTTGTTGTTGTTTATCCTTTTGCTTTTTGAGGGGGATATTAAAATTTGTTTTCTTTTGGAGGGTGGGGGTTCTTTTTAAAACTAAATCTCCCTCAGTGTTTTCTTTAATTTTCTATTTTTTTTTTAGCGATTATCAAGACCCCTAATATGTAATTCCCTGATGTTAAACAGTATTTCTCATTCTCACGTAACACTCGACGCTACTATTCTTTTTTTTTTTTTTACTGAATAAACGCTTCAAAATAAATTCAACCACTAACAACTTAGCCAGCTAGATAGAAAAATCGATTGTTAACAAACGCGTTGTCTGTTTTAGCTAATACGAATCCATGAAGAATAATTTTTTTATAAATTTGAAGAAATAAATAAAATTAATTTTAATCGCGCAGAATAGGGTTAAGTTAGATACATGTTTGTAATTTTATTTATTGCATTTCTATGTTTTTCCTGTCTATTATTATGACTTTCTCGTAATGGTTTAAAGTTTCACGATCGGGCGCTTCCGGTTATTCTAGTCAGCAGCTCAGCACATCCGAGAAACTTTGTGGAAACTGCAGGTCGGTTAACGCAGAAGTATTGATAAGATATGGAGAACTTGCAAGAGTGGACTTTAGTCAGCGGCTGAATTTGAGTTCTTCCATGAAGAGAAGGTTGTTGATTCTTTTGCTTGAGTTTATTCAGGAAAAAGGTAAAAGACATAGGCTATCGGTTTGGAAGAGTCCTCTTCAGATCATGACATCATGAATTGTTATTGTTTGATTGCATTTTCACACTTTACGCTTTATATTTATCTGTGTCTAAACCTAATCGTAGATTCCATGAACAAAGATTCTTTCTTAGAACTGCACATCCGCGGAACTCGCTTCCTTTTGCATGCTTTCCAGCTGACTATAATATGGTCATCTTCAAGTCCAACATAAACAAGTTCCTGATGAGCCGTTCCCCTTAAGTAATCCAATTTACCAAATTTCAACTACTAACAATTATTACGCAACTGTCCCATTGACCACTGTACGCTTATTAACCTTTATCCTCGTGTGGTCTCCGGGCCTTGATAAGTGGTGAGTCCTTTGTTAAAAACACACAAAAAAAAAACAGTGCCACCTTAATGTAGGGGCCTATTCTTTGGGACATAATTTATAGGGGTACTATGTAGGGAGTTGAGCAGCAAGATGTCTGTTTACATTACACTTAAAATTCTGTGTGTCAGTACAGTCAGGGAAACAGAAACCCGGAAGGGAATTCCAAAGTTTAGCAGTCCTAAGGAGGAAACTATTAGAGTATAAGGCTTTCTTACATCTAGGGATTTCTACTGTGTATGGTGGGATTTTGCTGTTTGTCTGGTTTGTCGGGGGTATTTACGTCGAGGGGGTACAAGGGATTGTAGTTCGTCGGAGCACCTACCATTAAAGTACTTGTAAAGCAGGCAGAGTGATGCAGCATTTCGTCGATGGGACAGTGGTTGAAGCTTAGCTGATAGTGCGAGATCTATCAGGTTGGTGACTCTCTTTTGAACTCTGTCTAAGAGAGAGAGAGAGAGAGAGAGAGAGAGAGAGAGAGAGAGAGAGAGAGAGAGAGAGAGACTAGTAGCAGATGCACCAGCCCAAATGTGGCAACAATGTTCCATACATGGGCGATGGTGGCCTTGTAAAGATACAAGATACTCTCAGGCGTAAGTTTCTAGCACGGTAGTGAGAGCCAATCTTCTTTGCAGCAGCCTTGGCAATGCACTCAGTGTATTTGTTCCAACTCATGTTCCCCGTGAACGTTAAGCTGAGGGGTTTGACCGAAGTACTTTCAGGTAATGTATATTATTAGCCATGGCTATTGGTGGTTGAGAAGGTTTCTTGTAATTATTGAAGGAAAAGAGCTTAGTCTTGGCAGCATTGAATGTGTCCTTCCATTTTTGGCCTTATTCCACTATGGACTGGAGGTCTTCCTCTAGGGTTTCCGCTATTTCCTTGGATACGTATTCATTTATTTGTCCTTCGTGCCTGTTATAGAGCGAGGTGTCGTCAGTGGTGTAGCTTAATGATATGGTTGTTTGCTATATTTTTATATAGACAACTATTTATTCGTTCCGCGTTGTTGGTAAGCAGCTCTCTGTAGCTGCTTCATTCTCTTCTTATTGTCTTCTTGAAATTATGTAACCCATCTTTGAATCACCGCTCGTGTATACATTCTCCGTATTTTTCTTCTTTCGTTTAACGTACTGAATTTCTCAAATCAATATACATGTATTCTTATAGTGATAACGTGTTTTTCAGTTTGGCATTTTTTTTTACGGTCGTCTTGATGAATTTTTCGTTAATTTCGGTTTTTGCCCTCTTTTCAGGTTTCTGAAGATCTGCTTTCATAATTTTCTGTCATGAAGTATTTCTGTTATAGTCTTACCTATTCCCCCCCCCCCTTATTTTGTTCCGGAATTGTCTTGTTTCTGTTGGATCCTGTCGTTATGTTTTTTCACCCCCTCTTCCCCATTTACGTTTTGATAAAACTGGTTTCATTGTTTTCAAAAAGCATCATGTTTTGTTTGTTTTGTTCAACTTTGCGTCTCGATGTTCTCAATCTGCCTCCTTTCGGCAGCGTCTTTTCTTTTGGTTCTTTTTGTCGCGATCAGCATTCCTTCTTGACAGCTGCATTTCCCACTTCAACCGTTTGGTGATTTCTATAGCCCCATACATAGTTCTAATGTCTTTATAGTTTATTGATTTGTCATTCCAGACTAGTTTCACATCCAGGCTGTGTTCATACATTCCTTTGGTTTTATTTATGTATTTATTTACTCACTAAAAGTTTTCACACAATTCATTATCGAAAAGTATCTATATATTAATATGATAGCGTATGTGTTATTTTCTGTGTCACGCTCACATCCGGGTCGTTTAATTGCTATGTACTTCCATTTTCGTCATAAATAATTTTACCTAGAATTCTTCATAAGATTTGGTTTCGGTTTTGATTATAGCTAATGACACTCCAGTAATCTCTCTTTTTTTTTTTTTTTTTTTTGTAAATGATTTTATCGAAAATTCTTCATAAGTTTTAGTTTCGGTTTCGATTATGGCTGAAGGAACTCAAGTTATACATATATTTTTTCATAAGTTTTTATTTCGGTTTCGATTCAAGCTAATGCACCCAAGTCATGTGGATATATTTTTTATTTATTTTGGAAATCGCAACGTTATAACATATAAAAATCGATAGAACATTAACTCTGTAATTATATATACAAAATCTAAAAGAATTAAAATGTCATATTTAAGCGTACTTTACGACCGGGCTTTGCCAGGCGTTCCTGCTAGCTTAGATAAATGCTTTTTCAGTTTTAACAAAAAAAGCTACAATAATATCAGAGCGTCTCCATTTACACTGAACATCTACAGAATGCCAACAGCAATATACTACATATAAATGAGTCCCCTGTAGAATTTCCACAGGTCCCGCTAGTATATATATATATATATATATATATATATATATATATATATATATATATATATATATAATAAGAAGTGTTGTTCTCCAGAGTTCAAGTCATAACCAATCTCTCCAGATTTCCAGTACTCTCTGCTCCCTTTCGTTATTCCTTACAAAACCTTTTGCTTTATCGCAACGGCCGTTTACAACTGATTTCTTACTGACAACGACCATTGGTCTTTTCTGGTATTTAGGCGGCAATAAGCCACTCCAAGGTATCAGTACTTTTCGCGCCTGTAAAATGGAGGTCTGGTTGGTGCTTTTCCCTTCAGTCTTTCCATTATTCTTGACTCTTATTGCTATTTTGTGTGCCATCATGTGTGTGTGTGCTTTTGTAGTGGGTGTGAGTTTTAGAATTTCTTGCAGTGTCAGTTCCGTTGGCTCGTTTTATGTTTTTCTATATATTTTGTCCTATTTCTGATTCAACCCACGTGTGATTAATAAACGATCGTCAGTTGTGCCAAAGGCCCGTATCCAATGTGTTTGGGGGCGAACAATATAGCTAAATGTAGCGAGGCGAGCCATCCGTCTAATTATCTGTTTGTCCTTCTCTTTCTTTCCCCCCTCTCCCTCTCTGTCTCTTTCTTTTGCGCACGCAAGTAACTCGTCCATTTAATTTTTTCTATAGGTATAGAGGTACCAGTAAGTTTGCAAATTGGCTAATCTATTCGATGAGTATCCAATGGTACTTAAAAGTGCTATGAAGAGTGCGGCCACCTTGAAATAGAGTGGCAACAATACCACTCGATGCTGTTGCAAACACAATCTTTGCCATAGATCTAATCTTTGCAAGAATCAAATTGACTACAAAAGTCTTGCTCGTGCCATCTGGAGGCCTCTTGCAAAAAAATCATCTTCATGGCAGAAAAAATGCAGCCAAAGTTGTGGTAACTAGTGGACCTTGAGCGGTATCAGCTGAGAATATGACACGTTGTCCATTTTCAAGATGAACAGGAAGTTGTTTAATTGAAGGGAAATGTTCATGAATGGGATGCTCCAATATTCTCCAGGCTGCTTCTGAACTGCCGACATACCTTGCCTTTGTGCTTGACCTTGTTGGTTAGCTGCTCTTTCAGTTCTTTGTAGCTTAAACACTGCTTGGTTACATCCTTTAGTCACGTATTTACGGACGTATTTGATGCTTTGGATTGAGCTACAAATTTCTACATTAATGTGAGCCTTGAACTGCTGAAAGAGGATCCTGTTGTAGGGAACAATTCACTGGTTTATGATTTCTTGATGAACATACCGACTATTTTTCTTCATCCTTATTGTACCAGTCTGGCCTCTATCTCCTGGTTTCCTTCGCCTGTACTTGGGATAAGAGTCTTGGCCTTGCTCGGTACTCTGTAGAAATTCTTTAGGGTGTTTTTGGAGCATTTGTTGTCGATCATACATGGGCAACTTAGATTCCTAAGATTCGTGCACTATACGTGCCAGGACTTTTGCGTGAAGGTCAAGGTTTTCCTTTTTGTCAGCGATCTCTGCAGATATGCAAAGATACATTTGTTCTGGTATAACTTTGTCCTCTGGGGCCTGCCAGGTGAGGATGTGCACAAACGACAGTCCTCTCTTTTGATATTCAATGCTGTACAGAAAACCCCCCAACCTGCCAAATCCCCATTTTTAATAAATTTCATTAACTTTTTTAGCTTCTGTCTAAAGACCCTGGCAGCAATATCTGGACGATCCTGACGTTCTTCTCCTGGAAGACAACTTTTTGTAATTTCCGTCCACTTTGGATTTGACGCGAAAGTGATGAAGAGGTCAGCTTGGGATGCAAGTAAATGAGGACGTTTATGAAGAATTTATGTAAAAAAAAATATAAGAGAAAAAAATGATTTTTGTAGCGCATCATTTAAAATCAAATAGTTTATTTTTGCTTCAAACGTATGTTTACCTTTTGTTGTAAAGAAAGAAAACCTTAAATTTCTTTAATAAAAAAATTTACTAAATACATCGTCTGAAAACAGAAAGAAACAGATCACCACCCGAAAAAAAGTTTCTTAAAAATTAAAATAATTGAAAATAAATTTAAGAAAATTACCTCCGGTTTTAAACTCAGAATAATAAAATTAAAAAAATAAAAATAATAAATCAGCTTTAAAGAATATGTCCAAATTAAAACAAATCTAACATTTAATAACGTCGAGCTTATTGTAACTCTCAGAGTTTAAATAAAAAAAATACTTCTGGATTTCAAACAGCTAAACTTTGAGACTTATTCCCCTTGGAGGTATTAGCTGAAAGGGAAATAACCCTCATAGTGTAAACACAACTGTGCTATTAATAATTAAAAATAAAAAAATATAAATTGAATTAAAAGTAAACTAAATAAATAAATTTTAAATAACATTTCTAAATCGTACAATTGAAATGATTTTATTACAGGAAATAATAAATAAGATCGAGCTAATTATTAAAATAGATTTTCTTTAATATAATATGCAAATGAGGTAACTCATTCAGTGCAAATTTTGTTTGTAAAATAGTATATATAGAAATCGCTTATTTACGCCCCATTGTCCGTTTTATTGTTTGATCTATTTAATATATTTATGGTCGATTTTATTGCTTGACCTCGTGTACGTTTTCCAACCCATTTTATATTTTTATTTCGTTTAACGACGTTTAATTTTCTGACTTTTCTTGATCTAATTCAATACATAATTATAAAACGAGCCCTCTCTCAAAAATGTTTTGGTTCTCATGTAACTATTGTCTCCCTGATTTTACTCTCGTTTTTTTCTTACTCACATGCCCCTATTTCGAATTCGTAGCAGGGGACCGGCATCAAAGGATTATTTTTTCTTTTGTGCCAAAACAGTCATTAACAATTTTTTTTTTTTAAGTTTAGCCTGATATGAATTACTGCACGATAAAAATAGTTAAATTAAAAGACATTTTTTTGACTCATTTAATTATTTATTGTTATTCAATCAAGTAAAAATTCCATTTTTTACTTGATTACTAAATTTAAAAAGGTTTTCTAGCAAATTACCTATCAATTTAATAAATCAAAATATCGTAAAAACTGAATTTAACTTGAAAATAATATGGAAAAAAAGAAGAGTTTTTTTTTTTTAAATTTAGTAATCAGGAAAGAAAATAACGTTTTTACTTGATTAAATAAATCGAAAATGATTTCTGTTTTAATTTAATTCTTTTTACTGTGTAATGATTTATATCAGGCCATTAATAAATTTAAAAAGCTATTTTTTGCATAGTATTTTCAAGTTAAATTCAGTTTTTACGATATTTTGATTATTAAATTGTTATGTAATTTACTAGAATCACTTCAAAAATTTTGTTTTAAGTTTATTATTTTTTATTATTCTTACTGTGTTAAAATAATTTATATCAGTTTGAAACAGGTGAGACTTTAAAAAAAATGATCGTTTTGGTACAAAAAGTCTACTGATGTCGGCACACTGCTATGAATTCGGAATAGGGGCATGTGAGCGAAAAAAAGGTGAAAATAGAATCAGGGAGACAGCAAATACATGAGAACCAAATTTTCTTTTAAATACGTTTTTAAATGTCAATTCCTTGTAAAACTGACAGTTTATTTTCATTTATCAACTGTCATGTCGATTCTTCTACAAAAGTCATGAACGCACACTATCCTTAATGTGATTAACGACTGACTAGTGAACGTATATTTGTCTAGACTGATTTAATAAAAAAAGAAATTAAAAAAAATATATTGAATTCGAAAAGAGAGAAAAATCGAACAGTTAAATGCGTGTCAGCAACGCACTCTAGATAAGTTGGGTCAAGTGACTTAAGCAAGTCGAATTTGATTACTATATGTTCCAGCTATCATTTCAAACCTGGATGAGTCAGAAACTGCATCGGTCACTCAGACACGTACAAAACGGCTTCTCGTTTAAAGCAAAATATGGAAGCCCATACCGGTTAAAATTATTCTGGGTTAAACAGAGCTGAAGATGAAAAGATAAATACCAAGGTCCTATGTATGGCATGAAAAGAAACTGGAATCTTAGGAAGATCTCTATCATTCCAGTAATTATAGGAGCAACTGGACCCAGGAAAAAGAATGTACCTGACAAATATACCCGGTGAACAAAGTGCAAGAAGGATTCAAACAATTATACTTAAAGGAACGACCAGAATCTTAAAAAGATCTCTCAGTTGAAATATATCAGATAGCTGGTGAATGTTTGGCATTTCTTAGGATGCCCCATCCTCAGTTTGAACAAACTGCTAAGAAAATTGGGGGGAGGGAAGAAAAAACGTTAAAATGAAAAACTCTTACCAAATACTTCTAATTTAAAGGTCATTTTATAATTAACAATACGTGAATTCTTTCTGGTGCTTATTTGGAATTACACTTATTAAAAAACGAATGCAGAAAAATATTTATTTGATGTACGTACTCGTTCCGGATAGAAAATTTCATATTCGAAAAATCACGTAAATGTATCAAGAAGTTGTTTTTTTTTAACTAAGAAAACATTTTTTTAAATACGATTTTTAGGGATTGTAATGCTAAATGTATCGATTATAAGGCTGACTTTGGTACTTGTACAGTTTAATCAAGACATTAAAAAAATGAAAATATTGAAAAGAAAAATTATATTGTACATCCTCGTTCTAGAATAAAGTTTCAATACACAAAAAAATCAATTAATTTGATCAACTAGATCTTCATTTTTTACAGAGGAAAATCAAATTTTAATAAGATCGATCGGGTAGCGTCCATCTTTTTTTCGCTGGTGAGTAGGGAACGCCAGGGGAGACAACTCCAATTACAGCTTAAAGTTTGTCAAAATTTGACGAGATTATTTTGAAACATGGGAAGAAAAAATACACAGATAAATATTTTAGTTTTTTTTTTTTTTTTTTTACTTATTTGACAGAGTTTTTCTGTTCTTTTTAATCTTTTTTTTTCATTTTGTCCTATGCTAATCATTTTTTCGTTTAAAGGCACCCCTCCTCGTGTCCGTAAATAGGCAAATGGCGAAGATACGATCGATCTTAATTTTTCTCTGTAAAAAAAAAAGAAGAAAAATACTTGATCAAATTAAGTGAACATTTTTTTTTGGAGAACTTAATCATAATAGTTACGCACAATATAACATTTTTTTCAATATTTTCATTTTTTAATGTCTTGATTAAACTATATAAGTACCCTGATTTTTATCTCGATAGTTCGAATTGAGTTGTTTCCATTCTATTTATTCAACATGGCCGACTAAAATCCTATGTGATCAATTTACGTGATTTTTGGAATACGACATTTTCGCTTTTTTGACGAGTAGGTACATTATACAGTTTTTTTCTGTATTTTTATTTTTATTAATGCTGATTTTGTATTTTTAAATTAGTATTATTGATTCACAAAGTTAATTGGAAGCATCATGTTTAGTCTCTATTTATTTGCCTCCCGACAAAGGTAAAATACGATACAAGCACAAGGTTACTTTATAATGTAGAGAAAATTCAGTTCCACAAAAAATGGTATTCTGGATTTGAACAAAAATAAAATTGCCTCAGTATATAAATATTTTTCATTCACTGACCTATGACAGAAAAGTCGAAGTGTACTATCAGAACGGATACTACACTTTGCTCCTAAGAGTCCTTGTCATTTGCCGTTATTTCTTATTACTTTATACTGTTATTTATTATTACTTTATTATTCAATCTCAGTTATTTATTTTAGCCATAAATCTGTTATTCTGTGTCCGTTATTAAATCATTCCGTTGATCTGTTACTCCTTTATTCCGTTATTCTCCCATTCTCCCCGTTTTCCCAGAATTTGTTCATTAATTTTGGATTAAAGTTGATACGAAATTCACAATATCAGAAGATTAACTGAGTCAAGCTATTATATATAAAAAATACAAAAATTCCGGTTTGTGCTGCACAAACTGTTGATCCATAAATCATTAGCAAAATCTCATGAATCTCAGTTTTTTCTAACGATCCCATAAGCTTAATTCTTTAAATTTAGACATTTTCTAGTACCAAAATTATGTATTGAATTTTGATAAAAATTAGAATAGCGATAGTGGGGCAGACTGCTGAAACAATCTTTCACTTGGTGCTTGTATCACTAAGTGAAAGATTCTTATGGAATATTGAGATAACCTGCCCCACTACGAGTCTAAACATGTTTGATAATATATTATTCACTTTTTTCTCATATATATATATATATATATATATATATATATATATATATATATATATAATCAGACGGTGTTCGTGAGAAAAAGTATATAATATATATAATTATTTACTATAATAATTATCAAATACCTACAGACATTAGTGTTTCATCCTTTCGAGAATCATCAGTTCAGGGTGGAACGATTAACACCAGTCGAAAGATTCGAACCCGACAACAGAAGTTTGGTTTTATTAGCAAGGACCCAATCAATTCGGCTACCGTCAACCGCGAGAAGTATAGTTAAGATTTAAACATTTATTCTTTTTAAATGCTCTTAACGTTAGTCTGAGTGATCTAATTATTATATGAAGATCTGCACATATGAGCTAAGTTGACCGACTTTATATATATATATATATATATATATATATATATATATATATATATATATATATTAAGTAATATGATTGATAATTAGCTCTAGGATATTTACCTATCGAGCTTATTATATATCTAAATTACAACGAGCACTTTCTCTTTCCTGTATTTTAATTAAACTAATAATTTCACTGTTACATTGAAATACACTCAGCTCTTTAGACTATTGTTCTAATCTCTTTTATATATATATATATATATATATATATATATATATATATATATATATAATTTAAAGGAGATTAGATAAATAAAATAGATGTTTTTTGTCTATTAATTCTATTTTCGATCCTTTCCAACTTCCAAATGACAGTCTTCACTTCTGTCGGGAACTGGCTGATATATATATATATATATATATATATATATATATATATATATATATATATATATATATATATATATGTATGTATGTGTGTGTGTGTGTGTGTGTGCGTGTGCTTATATATAGTTTTGTCTACACACACGCGCGTGTGCACCCACATGTATGTATATATGTGCTCTGTATACTATCTATTTTTGTTTTATGATTTTTTCAATGCTGGTGTGAATTTAGTTATAAAGTTATTTTCTCATGTTAGGAGGCAGGAATAATCTTCCATCTGATAGCTCTTAAATCTACCTCAGCATGTTGTAAATATATTATTAAACAAATAAATTTCTGTTGTCTGGGAGTTTTATGTTACTTTTAAGTAGGGATAACTCTATTGTTTAGGGTTTTAGTGGCAACTGTATAGAATATGTCGCATGCTATGTATTTTATTATATAGGCCACATTTTTTGGAGATGCAGTTTCGGATTTCTTTTTAACTATTTTGAATGATAGTGTTTGGTTTTTGAATGAATATGAATCGACTTATATATGCCACAAAGTCATATCTTTTTGTTATTGTTGTTATTGTTGCATTTTCTCATATTGTAGTAATCGTTAGTAGCAAAAATTTGGTAAATTGGTTTACTTAAGGGGACGACTCATCAAACACGTTGAATTTGAAGACGACCATATTGTAATCAGTTGGAAAGCTGGCAAACGGAACAGACTTCCTCAGGCGTGCAGTTCTAAGAAAAAAGCTTTGTTAATGGAATCTACGTTTAGGTTTGGGCACAGATAAAGAGTGGATGAAATTATTGATAATGATTTCACATAGACGAGTGTTTTTCGTGAAAGTCAAGCCAGGGAGGGCCATAGATTGGAGCTCAGGCGAGCACTTGCCATAAAAACGATAAAGCAGAGACAGGTTCGCAACATCTCTTCTGTGGGAAAGTGATTGCAGAGAAGAGAAAAAAGCACCCCCCACTATTTTGAACTCTGTCAAGACAGAGATAAGCTGTTTCTATCAGCTCACGTCCAGATGCGGCAAAAGTACTCCATCCTTGGACGTACTTGGCTCTTATGCTGTGTGTAGAGTTTGGATCAGGTTAAAATGTGTTTGAGGTGTTTCTGTGGATGTTTTCTTCTTCTTCTTCTTCTTCTTCTTCTTCTTCTAATTATTATTATTATTATCATTATCATTTTCATTATTATTATTATTATTATTATTATTATTATTATTATTGTTTCGAGTATATTAATTAATTAACCGATCATTATGAACTTAGAAATACAGCTGCCATGCATAAGAGGTCGTAATGAATGTTATAATTAAATATACTTCCATGCAAATGGGGCAAAGAGAGGTTGGAAGCTCTTCGTGAAAATTCAGATACCGTTAATATTTGTGAAATTTTTACAATATGCATTAGACATCAATTAATAAATAAACCGCACATTTCGGGGGGGGGCGTATTTTAAAAAAGGCTAATATTAGCACAACCTACTATATTAATATTCCCATGTTTCAAATTGCCATAGAATTTAATTCATAGTCAATAGACACGAGTCAAGCAAGATTCCCTGACTTTCAATTTCATAAGATCCCTTAAGCATAAGCCTTAATTGTAGACATTTTCTAGAACCAAAATCATGTAATGAATTTTGATAAAAATCGAATCTAAACATAAGGTTTCTGATTATTTATTATACATTAATTTTAATCTTCATAAGAAGCCATAAAAGTGGTGCAAAACTTCTGTTTCGATAACTAATTTTACCCTTCATGGGACCGCATATTTATTTTAGCATTTATATATAAAGCTAAGTAGCTGTATTTGTTTATATATTTGAATCCTAAACGAATTAACCTATAGTTATACATTTTCTGACACAGTTATACGTGAAGTTGATAAACGTGGGATATATTTAGTTTAATTTATTTTTGTTTAGAAAGTGCATTGAGGGAAGGGTGGAAACTCTTCGTGAAAATCCATATCCTGCGAGTTTTGTGAAATTTTAACAATGACTCTCAAACATCAATTAGTAAATTCCATCTTATTTGGAGTATTTTAAGTTTTTTTTATTTTTAAGGAATATAACCTTCTCTATATATTAAATACTGATTATTTTACACACACACACACACACACACACACACACATATATATATATATATGTGTGTGTGTGTTTGTCTGCTTGTCTGTGTGTAAATATTTAACCGATAAACTCTTAAACTAATGCATAACACTAAAATTAACAGGAAATAGTAATCATACATCACGGATGGTTTACAACGAGTAAAATCTTTGTTTGGATGAATGAATAACGTGTACAACAGAAGTCGCCAAGTTGAAATGCAAAATGAACAGTGCGCAAATGAGGCCACTGAATGGTTCAAAACGGCAATTGAAGCACATATTCCCATGCGGAAATTCTATAATAACTCCCACTTTCCCCAATGGTTGTGCCATTGCTCAAAGGCAGCATGCATACCGCAGATTTAACCGACATAACTCCAGTTTAAACAGACAGACATTTATAGAAGCTAGAAGTAATTCTTAGAGAGAAATAGCGACAGCTAAGAGAGAATACACTAAAGCCGCCAATAAACGCATCAAAGCACAGAATTTAGGAACCCGTGATTTTTGGAAAATCTACAACAGTGTAGTAAACAATGGGCAATCAACGATCCCCCCACTATCAAACAATCATGAGCTTGTTTGCACGGCAACCAAAATGGCTAACATGCTTGCCAGTCAGTTTGCTTTAAACTCTACATTGGACCCAGCAAACCACTCTCTCCCTGACTTTCCTTTGCGGACAGATGGCACACAAGATGATCTGAAAATCATCCCTTTTCAGGTGCATAGTATCATAAAAAAACCCTAGACCCCTCAAAAGCATGTGGACCCGATCTCTTCCCGGCTATGCTTTTAAAAAATGCTCCGCCGAAGTTTCTTCAGTTCTCTCCAAACTTTACAAAAGTTCTTTAACAAATCTTGCTTTCCTGGCTGCTGGAAAACTGCTTCTGTGGTACGTGTTTTCAAGAATTTTGGCGAAAGAACTGACCCATTAAATTATCACCCCATTAGCTTCCTCCCGATAATCGTCAAAATATTTGAGTCCATAATTAACCAAGCTCTAGTCTATCACCTTACAGCTGCTAAACTTCTGAGCGACCAATAATATAGATTTAGGCAAGCCCGTTCCACAGCAAATATCCTAACTGTAATCTTTGAACATATATACCATTCACTAGACACCGCAGGAAAAGGTAAAACGATAGCCCTAGATCTATCTAAGGCTTTAGGCGGGGTATGGCATGATGGTCTTCTCAGGAAAATCAGATCTTATGGTATCACTGGAAGAATGCATAACATAATTAAATCCTTCTTAAGTAAGAGAAGAATCCAAATTGTCATCGAAGGTCGTACATCTAAACAATATGATATAAATGTGGGTGTACCTCAGGGATTTATCCTTGGTCCTTTATTATTCCTAATATTCATAAGTGACCTCCCTGATAAATTTGTCTCTGAGATGGGTATATTTGCTAACGACACCACGATATATAACAGGCATGAGGGGGAAACAAATGAACACATATCTAAGGAAATGGTAGAAACACTAGAGGAAGACCTCCGATCCGTAGTGGAATGGGGACAAAAATGAATGGTCACATTCAATGCTGTCTATACTAAGCTTGTTTCCTTCAATAATTACAAGAAACCTTCTCTACCGCCAATCGCAATGGCCAAAAACACATTACCTGAAAGTACTTCTTTTAAATTCCTCGGCCTAACGTTCACAGGGAACATGGGTTGGAACAGATACATCAAAAGCATTGCTAAGGCCGCTGCGAAGAAGGTGGGCTCTCTCTACCGTGCTAGAAAGCTACTTACGCATGAAAGTATCCTGTACCTCTATAAGACTATCATTCACCCATATATGGAGTATTGTTGTCACATTTGGGCTGGTGCATCTTCTACTAGTCTCTCCCTCCTGGATACGGTTCAAAAGAGTCACCAACCTGATAGGCCCTGAACTGTCATCCAAGCTTCAGCTTCTGTCCTATTGACGAAATGTTGCATCCTTTGGCCTGTTCTACAAATATTTTGATGGTGAATGCTCTGACGAACTACAAGCACTTGTATCCCCCCCGGCGTAAATACCCCCGACAAACTTGCAAGCAACAAAATCCCACCCCTACACAGTAGAGATCTCTAGGTGTAAGAAAGCCTTCTACTCCAATAGTTTCTTCCCCAGAACTGCTAAACTTTGGAGCTCACTTTCGGGGTTCTGCTTTCCCAACTGTACTGACATGCAGAAGTTCAAGTGTAACGTGAACAGACATCTTGCTACTCATCCCTCTTCATAATATTCCTGCAACTTATGCCCCCGATAGTAATCCCCTACTTCAAAGTTGCACTGCGCTTTGTTTTGGTTAAAATTGAATAATATATATATATATATATATATATATATATATATATATATATATTGTAACAAGAGGCGTAGTATTAATTTGGACCTTGAATGGACTGGGTACAGAACCTAGGGTCATTCAGGTTGTCCCCATCCCTAAAAATAGAATTAGGAAAGGTTAGGAAGAAGAAGAAAAGAAAGGAAAGAAAAAGAGGTCTAAGAGATATACACTCCCTTATGAATATAAAACGCTGGGAGTAACAGCTTAACTGGAATGAGAAAGAGTGAGCTAGTAGCTTCCACAGGCAGCCTTTCTCCCCGGCGGATTTGTTCAAAGGCGTCGTAAGAACTTTAACCTCAACCCACTATCACCAGAATCCACCTACTACCCAACTTGGTCATCCCTATTACTACGACGGAGGGTAAAGTACTTTTGTTTATCATTTAACCAAACGTCTTGAATATCATATTATATATTAAGTTCCGAGAATAGATTATTGCTTTGCCTAGTTTTCCCCACTATAATTACCTTCCTCTTGTTACCCTTTTTTCCCTCATATTTTAATATTGTGTTCATCCCCTTTTGTCCTGTTTAAATACTACTTTCATAAATATTTCTGTCAGCCTATCTTGTTTTGGTATGTTTTGTGTCTGTAATAAATTCCCTATTTTTATATAAAATATCTGCTTCTTGTATTTTTATCTCTCTCCCTCAAAACCTTTGTCCCTACTCTTCCTTACGATAGCAAATACTGTGTTACGGCGTTGTGATTAGCCACCGCACCCGTAACAGTTGGGGGCTCGTGTCCGGGATTTGTGCAGATAAATTGGGAGGTCTCTCGCTCGCAAAAGTACTAGAAAAAAGAGAAATTAAATTATAATAACCATTTGACGTACTAAGTGGGCTCTTCTATTATCATGTCTTTTTCTGTAGAGAATTTTTTAAGTTTAGCCAACCTGGGCGAAAAAGTCAGGAAACTACGAAAAGCAGAATTAGTAGAAATCGCGAATTTCTTCGAAATAGATACAGACCCGAATATGAAAAAGGTCGAAATAAAAAGTATCGTAGAAAAAATATTAATAGAAAACAACCTTCTAGAAACCGCTACCGTAAGCGAGGGAGACGGACAAAATAATACGCAACTCACCTTGGAACTAAAGAAATTAGAAATACAGGAGAGACAGCAGGAGAGACAAATACAGTTAGAACTAGAGAAGGAAAAACTAAAAATGCAAGAGAGAATAGAGCTGGAAAGACTTAAATTACAGGGTAATGGAAGTCAACAGTCTAATGCTTCATCGTTTCACGCAGCACAAAATGTTAGACTAGTACCTAGTTTTTGTGAAAAAACAGTAGACAAATATTTCCCTCATTTCGAAAAAATCGCAGCAAACTTAAATTGGCCGTATGCGTACTGGCCAACCTTATTACAAACCGTGCTAGTGGGAAGAGCCGCCGAGGTTTACTCTGCGCTTAGTCTAGAAGATGCTGTGGATTATAAGACAATAAAAAACGCCATATTAAATGCTTACGAGTTAGTACCCGAAACATATAGGCAGAAATTCCGGAAGTATAGGAAATTTGAGCGGCAGACTTATGTAGAATTTGCCAGAGAAAAAGAAGACCTCTTCGATAGATGGGTTAGAGCGAAAAACGTAAATAATGACTATAATAGCTTACGCCAACTTATTCTCATCGAAGAATTTAAACAATGCGCCCCACAAGAAATTCAAATGCGAGTTGACGAAAGAGAAATTAAAACCGTTAAGGAGGCAGCTATAATGGCGGATACATATAATTTAACCCACAGGTGTTGGGAAAGAAATAAAATAACAAAAAACCAGTCAAACCTTCGTACAGAAGAGAAAATGTTAACCGAGCCGCGTGTTCCTAACGTATTTAATAAAAATTATAATCAAAGGGTCCCGCCCGCACCCGTTCCGAGAGAAAATAAAATATTCTGCTCTTATTGCAAGAAAGATAACCACTTTATATCCGAGTGTCGGATCTTAAAAAGGAAAAGGGAAGAAAATAAGTTTCCTTTATTACACACAAAACGAGAAACGATAGTATTTACCAGTCTTCTTCCCCAAAGCTAGGGAGAAGCGAGAAAGAAAAAAACTCATACATGAAAAGATATGAGCCATTTTTATCCCAGGGTTATGTGTATATTAACGACCCTGAAGAAGCCAAGCCGATTAAAATATTGCGGGATACTGGCGCGTCGCAAACTTTAATATTAGAAGGCGTGCTTCCATTATCGAAATCTACCTTCACCGGAGATATTGTATTATTACAAGGGGTAGGAATGACTATAAATAAAGCGCCCCTACACAAAATTAACCTAAAATCGGAATTATTAACTGGCCCAGTTATCGTGGGCGTAAGACCCAAATTACCGATTCAGGGAGTGTCGCTGCTGCTAGGAAATGATTTAGCTGGAGGGAGAGTAATAGCTGATCCCATTGTCAGTGACCAGATAGTAGTAAACCATAAAACAGTGGGGGAGGAACGCATCGACATTTACCCGGAATGCGCTATTACCAGAGCGACCACAAGAAAACAACGACTAGAAAAGGAACACCTAGAGATACCAAACGATGAATTACGACTTGACGAAACTTTCATATCCCACCTGTTAGAACAACAGAATAATACGAGTAAAAAAATAAAATTAAATCTCCCAGAAGAAAATAAAACGGACGAATTAACTAGGGACCAATTTATAAGTGAACAAGGGAACGACCCAGAAATTTGCCTCCTCAAAAATAACGCCTTACCAAAAACGGAAACAAAAGAAGTTAGGGAGTGTTTTTTTATGAACGATGGAATTTTAATGAGAAAATGGCGCCCACTAGATGCTAATGTGGATGAGGAGTGGAAGGTAATAAGTCAAATAGTAGTTCCAAAGGTTTATAGACAAGAAATACTAAAAATAGCTCATGATACCGCAATGTCAGGTCATTTAGGAATAAATAAAACCTATGAAAAAATTCTAAACCATTTTTACTGGCCAAAACGTAAGCGTGATGTGGTAAATTTTTGTAACTCGTGTCACACATGCCAGATGGTCGGAAAACCTAATCAAAAGATTCCGCCCGCACCACTCAGACCTATACCAGCATTCGAAGAACCCTTTAGTAGAGTACTAGTGGATTGTGTTGGGCCACTCCCTAAAACAAAAATGGGAAACCAATATTTACTGACGATTATGTGTACGTCGACTCGTTTCCCAGAAGCTGTTCCGTTAAGAAATATTAAAGCTAAGACTATAGTAAAGGCTTTAACTAAATTTTTCTGTTTAGTTGGAATTCCTTCAGCCATCCAATCAGACCAAGGCACAAACTTTATGTCTGGTCTATTTCAACAAATAATGAATGAGATGGATATTAAACAACACAAATCCAGTGTTTATCACCCCGAATCACAGGGAGCTCTCGAACGTTTTCATCAAACCCTGTAGTCCATGATGAAAAAATTTTGTTATCAATATAATAGAGATTGGGACGAAAGCGTCCATTTTGTTTTATTTGCTGCTAGAGAAGCTGTACAAGACTCTTTAGGATTTAGCCCCTTCGAACTTGTGTTCGGACATACTGTGAGGGGACCTTTAAAGCTATTAAAAGAGAAATGGCTAACGGAGAAAAATGAATTACATCTCTTAGATTATGTATCAAATTTTAAAGAGAAATTACACGGGGCCGTGAAAATAGCGCAAGAAAATTTGAAAAACTCCCAAAAACGAATGAAGGCTATATTTGATAAAAATAGTAAAAATCGTACCTTCGAAAGTGGGGACAAAGTTTTAATATTTTTACCCATCCCACATAATCCCCTACAAGCAAGATATTTTGGCCCATATGAAATAGAGAAAAAAATAAATGATGTAAATTATATCATCCACACCCCAGATCGAAGAAAAAAGAGAAGAGTTTGTCACATTAATATGCTAAAAGGATACGTTGACAGAAATGTGTTAGATATGGGTAAACCAGTTACAACAGTAACTAATATTACAAAAATAACCTCATCTGAAAATGTTTTAAATAACGATGAAAATACAATTGTCAGAGGGGAGGAAATGGGACAGAGTAGTCATCTAAAAAACTCGGAAATACTAGCTAATTTAAATAAAAAATTTGAACATTTGCCAAATGAAAATAAAAAGGAAATGTGTGGTTTGGTCAGTGATTTCAAAGATATTTTTCCTGATGTCCCTAGTAAAACTACCTTTGCAGTACACGACGTCATAGTGGGAGACGAAAAACCCATCAAACAACACTTTTACAGAGTCAACCTCATCAAGCTTCAACAGTTGAGGGTAGAGATCAAGTATATGCTGGAAAATGATATTATTGAACCAAGCAACAGTCAGTGGAGTTCTCCCTGTATACTTGTACCAAAAGGCGATGGCACCTACAGATTTGTTACCGACTTTCGGAAAGTGAATGCAGTAACCAAAAGTGATTCATACCCGATTCCCAGAATTGATGATTGTATCGACAAAGTTGGCAAATCAAAATATGTCAGTAAATTCGACTTGATGAAAGGTTATTGGCAAGTACCTTTAACCGATAACGCTAAGGAAATTTCAGCATTCGTGACTCCCGATGGACTATACCAATACAAGGTTATGGCATTCGGAATGAAGAACGCACCAACAACATTTCAAAGGATGATGCATTCCCTTCTACAAGATATTCAAGGATGTGATGTATACATTGATGATGTAATCGTGTACAGTATGACTTGGAACGAACATTTACACATCATAAGGCAACTCTTCCGTAAGCTAGAAGAGGCAAACCTGTCTGTGAACTTAAACAAAAGTGAATTTTGTCATGCAAAATTAAATTATTTAGGCCATACTGTGGGCCAAGGACAAGTTAAACCCATCACCGCAAATGTGGATGCCATTCTCGAGTATCCTATTCCAACCAACAAGAAACAATTAATGAGATTTCTCGGTATGGCAGGATTCTACCGGAAATTTTGTAAAAATTTCTCATCTATAGCAGGTCCTCTCACGGACCTCCTTAAAAAGGATGTAAAATACAAATGGAGTGAGACCTGTGATGCGGCTTTCAACAAAATAAAATCGACACTCATGGAGGGCCCAGCTCTCGCAACACCAGTTTTTACAAAACAATTCAAACTAGAAATTGATGCCAGTGATGTCGGAATGGGTGGTATCTTAACCCAAGAGGATGATGAAGGTATCGACCGAGCAATTGGGTACTTCTCCAAAAAGTTGAACACTCACCAAAAGAACTATTCAACCATTGAAAAGGAATGTTTATCATTATTGACGACACTACAACACTTCGACTTCTATCTCAGCGTCACCATGTACCCTGTTCTGGTCTTTACCGACCATAATCCATTAACTTTCCTTGCAAAGATGCAAAACAAAAATCAGAGACTGACAAGATGGAGCCTTCTCCTACAAGAATAGAACATTACCATCAAGCACATTAAAGGAAAAAACAATATTATTGCAGACGCATTATCTAGAGTATAATGTTACAAATGCGTTCTCCTTTGCCGACTTATTATTTTACAGAATATTGTTGGAACTGATTGCCTTAAAATCATGTGCGCGTAACTACAAATATATTTTTTGCTTTTGTTGTTGTTGTAAAAGTTTTTCATTTGTAACTCAAAACATTGTAACTACTGATATATTTTTGCTTTTATTTTTGTTGTAAAAGTTTTTCATTTGTAACTCAAAAGTTTTACTCTGAGGGGGGGAAGTGTAACAAGAGGCGTAGTATTAATTTTGACCTTGAATGGACTGGGTACAGAACCTAGGGTCATTCAGGTTGTCCCCATCCCTAAAAATAGAATTAGGAAAGGTTAGGAAGAAGAAGAAAAGAAAGGAAAGAAAAAGAGGTCTAAGAGATATACACTCCCTTATTAATATAAAACGCTGGGAGTAACAGCTTAACTGGAATGAGAAAGAGTGAGCTAGTAGCTTCCACAGGCAGCCTTTCTCCCCGGCGGATTTGTTCAAAGGCGTCGTAAGAACTTTAACCTCAACCCACTATCACCAGAATCCACCTACTACCCAACTTGGTCATCCCTATTACTACGACGGAGGGTAAAATACTTTTGTTTATCATTTGACCAAACGTCTTGAATATCATATTATATATTAAGTTCCGAGAATAGATTATTGCTTTGCCTAGTTTTCCCCACTATAATTACCTTCCTCTTGTTACCCTTTTTCCCTCATATTTTAATATTGTGTTCATCCCCTTTTGTCCTGTTTAAATACTACTTTCATAAATATTTCTGTCAGCCTATCTTGTTTTGGTATGTTTTGTGTCTGTAATAAATTCCCTATTTTTATATAAAATATCTGCTTCTTGTATTTTTATCTCTCTCCCTCAAAACCTTTGTCCCTACTCTTCCTTACGATAGCAAATACTGTGTTACGGCGTTGTGATTAGCCACCGCACCCGTAACAATATATATATATATATATATATATATATATATATATATATATATATATATATATATATATATATATATATATATATATATAACTACTTAGTTTACTCACATAAAATTAATATACGAAAGTATAGATTTATGCGTAAACTTTAAGTATTTACTTCCAAAGTGCTCAATACGTAGGTAGAGCTAGTTAATAATTTATAAAATATATATGGCGATTACGCGGAATATTCAGTGTAGCTTAATCGCCATATATATTTTATAAATTACTATATATATATATATATATGAAAAATTTGCTATCCTGTACTTTAAAGAACCCCAAAATCTATTAAACTGTAGAAGAGAAATAGCAAATAACTGTGTTCACAAAATAAAACTTACTCTAGGATAGCGATACAAAATAGCTTTAAAACTAACAAAAATAATAGAAAATAAACAAATAAATAAGTTAAATAAACATGAATATACATAAACGATCACACATATATGTATGTATATATGTATGTATATATATATATATATATATATATATATGCATGTATGTATGTACACACACACACACACACACATATATATATATATATATATATATATATATATATATATATATATATATATATATATAAGGAAAAGGTCTGCCTTAAACCACTAACCTTGTTCTAAAACAGATCCTTTGTTCGATAAAACGCATGCCCATTGGCTGATAGGAAGGGGCGCGGTGGATACTAGAAAGCTAATTGGCTAACTAAAATGCTCAACAGAAGAGGACCATATAAACACGAGAAACAACCACAGAATTCGTGCATAAGCCTGACAAATCCTAGAGTGGATTAAACGCCGAATATTCAGTATAGCTTAATCGCCATATATATATTTATAGATTACTAACTAGCTCTACCTACGTATTGAGCACTTTTGAAGTAAATACTTAAAGTTTACGCATAAATCTATACTTTCGTATATTAATTTTATGTGAGTAAATGAAGTAGTTATATATATATATATATATATATATATATATATATATATATATATATATATATAAAATAAATTTGATGTAATGTGTATAACTAATTTTTGAAACGAAGACCCGACAAATTCGGATTTCTACCATTAGTTAGACTAAAATAATTCATGCAATGTACACAATACTTAGAACGAATCATTTGTTAAGTTAGTGTATCAGCCATTGCGCAAAGGGCGTGAAGAAAAACAACACTTAAAAACTTATGTCTCTTTAGTAAATTAAGCAACCACTCCCTCTCATGTGCAGCAAGAAAAGGCATCGTCAGAACGACAGCAGAAAGGTCAAATTCGATAAGAATATGGAGACGTCGTACAGACATCTTATCGTTTTATATGTAGCATGCACTAGTTTCGTGGCCTTTAGTAATTTTTCAAGATAACCTATCTAAGTCAATTAATATGAAGGTCATTTGAAAATAATAAAAACAAAACAAGCTCACTTAGCATACTGAAATTCAACTAGAAATCGACTGCTTATCATAAAAGATGAATTTACACAGTAGAAACGAAAAGGTTATGACTGCAGAAGTAAAAACATATCTCGAAAAGAAAACAAAGAAATCGTACAGAGTAGATATGTGTTCTGTAAAACACGTAAATGTCGCCATTGTGGCGAATTACTATTTGCAGTATAAAAACACACGTACGTTTGATTTGTGTAACGCTATCAGTCATGCATTTTCTATCAATAGTGCTATTTTAGATTATCAAGTTTTGAATACACATGCATTCTATTTACCCCCTTCTTCCCTCTCGAGGAGGTTGAACATAAGGTCAGGTTTGGTTTAGAAAAGCTAGTGCACTAGGATTAGCGAACACTGTCCTACAAAAAAAAAATGCTTCTGCATCCTCGTCAGGATTTCCCGGTAGGGCCGCCTCTGGTGATTATGTATACTACATGTAACTGCGACAACAGCAACAACATCGACTACTACTACTACTACTACTACTATTCAACTAGGAATACAACTACTACTATTCTTACTACTAATAATACTAACACTATTACTAGTATTATTGCTACTACTATTACTACAACAACTACTAATGCTACTTCTAATAATACTAACACTATTACTACTGCTACATCTTCTACTACAACTAATATAACAACTATTAATACACCTACTAATACTATTACTAATATTACTAACACTAATACTACTATTACTTATACTACTATAACAATGCAACAGCTACTACTAGTAATAATAATACTAACACTACTGCTAACACTGCTAATGCTACTACTACTACTACTACTACTACTACTACTACTAATAATAATAATAATAATAATATGAAAGGAACGAATGCAAGCAACTTAAAACCTATGAGCTGTGGACATGTATAGATACGAAGCAAAAGAACGTAAAAAAGGTTACTAGCTAATATAAGTTCCCTTTCTTCGTGTTTTTAGCTTCTTTACCATTTTTGTCTCCAAAATATACAAAAACATAATTTCACATAATCGAAATAATCCAATGAAAGAAGGAGCAGACGATTTGGATCGAAGTTAACACCTTACACAGCCTAACATCAGAAGTGCATTTGAGAAGTTTTATTATCACACAAGCCGAAAGGTTCGACATATAAAACCAACAATAGGTTCTTTGTTATCACAGGGGCGCGTTCGACATTAGAGTCTCTGTGTAGACCACAATTGGACTATTGATACTTGACTTTTTGCGTTTTAAACTTTAATTAAAACCATCTCCTATATAATAAAATGACTGCAAAAATTCCCCTTTGGACCAAAGTATTGTAGGTTTGCAACAACAGATGCCATATACAAATTCAATTCGTCTAGGCTATTAGTCACTATCTTATGTAACTTTAAAACACCATTTTAGACATTACGTCGATATAATAAACTACTACACTGCATCCTAGGAGCAACACCATAACAATCGCAACATCTTTAGAGAAAGAGTTCCTATTTTGTCCTCAAATGTTTAATCCTCCCACCACCCCAGTCACCACCGGAAGGAAGTCAATACTTTTCACATATTCTATGCTTACACCGCCCTTAACTGACCCATACAAACACAGATATAACATTAACTTCCCGGTATTAGAATAAAAAATAATAAAGTCTCCCTAAAAAATGCGCTTCCTAATGGGTTGCCCGCTAATTCTCTTATTTCAGAATTACCTCATTCTTAACGAACACATCAAAACAATACATTAAGGCGTCGATTAAATTCATAAACTTTAGTGGTTATATTCATTTATTTTGTATTGGCAACTGTTCTCTCTTGCTTTTTTAAAATATCTTTTCTTTGCTTTAGCGAGGACATATATTTTTGGTTTTGTTTGTGTTTGAAAAGTTAGTTTGCTATTTTTATATGCCGCATCACGGCGTCGTTTACCCGCTAACAATAAATGCTAAGTCACAAACAACAAATGCTATAAATACAGTGTCTATCTGGAGACTACAACATAGTTGTCTTCAAATCTAACGCCAAAAGATACTTGTCTTAACCCGACTCCACAAATAATCCAACTTTGTTCTTTCCATCCATCATTTTCAATCCTCTCATAAAAGTCTTTATCATTCAACTGAAAATCCACCGTCTCATTAACGATCATCCGTGAGTGAATTTTAGCCTTGATTATGAGTCATGAGTAAAAAAACATATTTATTGAAACCAAGTTAGAATCCAGTTTGTTCTCTAAAAAATCATTTTCATTTAGGATGTTAGTAACCTTCACGTGGTCCCTGCCGTAATCACTAGGGCTAGGACAACAGCATATTATTTTTATTGTTTTGACTCTCGAGTATATATCAGTTAATATCTTATACGCTTTTATAAAGAGTGATGTGGTTCTCAGTTGATTAACCATGTCTAACTGTGTCGGATATATACTCGAGAGTCAAAACAATGAAAAGAATATGCTGTTGTGATAGCCCTAGTAATCACCAATGTCTTTCTAGAAAGATTTCTAACTAGAAAAAAATCGCAGAAACCTATGCCAACAATAAATCATATCCCAAGATTAGAATCTTGGGATATGATTTATTTATTTACTAGCGTCAGAGGGGGGGGGAGCTTTGCCCGGGCGTAATATACGCTTAAATATTATATTATAATTTGTTCAGATTTCGTATATATTATTTTAGAGTCGTGATTTCAAAAGTAAAAAAAGAAGCATTTGGGTGCCATCAGCTAGAATTGAAACCGGAACTGTAGTATTCGAAGCTGGTGACGTTACCACTGTACCAACGTGACACGCATATTAACTGATTAAAAGTTAAAAATAAAAAATTAGAGACAAACTAAGATGAATGTACAAAAATGTATAATGATTTTTTCAATTTTAATCCATTTTGACCCCTTAAAATCTATTTTAACCGGCTAAAGACCCATAAAAAGACGGTCAGTAAAAATTCCAATCATATGAGGCCTCTAGCGTCGCTCTGCCACTTTTAGTTTCGGGGGAGATACAGTTTGAAAATATGGAGACGGACAGACAGACAAACATATAACCTTTTATATATTAGATGTGCCTATTTAATTGAACTGAACTGAAATTGAACATTTAAAAATTCTGATACAAGTTCTAGTTTCTTATCACTTATAACTGAACGTATACCTTAAATTTGTTTCGGCTGCATATTTGAACACTACAATCAATATTTGTATTTAATTCAATTCAATAAATTTGCCCCCCCCCCACGAGTATGCTTGAAATCTTTGTATTAATTAAACTATCAGACGAAAATCCATGTGTCTCTGGGTGTTTCTCGCCTAGACGTAACTTTGATAAATACACATAGAATTAATTTAATATTGACTATTAATCCATTACTTATTCAAGCATTTCTTGTAATAAAAACTAAAACGAAACAAATTTAATATTAATTAGCAGGGAGACCCGACGTTGCTCAGGATTTATTGATGGTCAACGAATCTTTTACACTCCCATATTTTATTGTCGTCGAAATCGGTGAAATCATTCATTTTTCAATCAAATCGATTGATTGCCTGCTCTAGTTGGAGACCCATCATGCTTCATATGCCTACCCACAGTGACTTAGTCCACTATACATTATAGGTTACATTGCACTGTAGAGAACTACTGTGCATTTTATAAAATCATGTTTTTCGTATGTAATGGCTTGAATTAAAGTTTAAAATTCAAAAGTCAAGTATAATGGTTCAATTGTGCTTTAAACAGAAACATCCATTTCAAACGCGCCCCTGTCATATAAAATAACCTACTATTGATTTTATATGCCTGGCTTTACTGTTTGTGCGGTGATAATGGCTTGAATTCAAGTTTAAAATGAAGAAGTCAAATATCATGATACAATTGTGCTTTAAACAGAAACATTCATATCGACCGCATCCTTGTCATATTAAACAACATGCTGTTGATTTTATATGTCAGGCCTATCAGCTTGTGTGGTAATAAAACTTCTCAAATGCATCTGTGATGTTAGGCTGTGCAAGGTGTTAACCTGTTCCTTCTTTTATCGGATTATTTCGATTATCGATACATATCGAAGACGTTCCAATACAAAATCTATCTAAGAACACTGCCAGGCACATAAAGTACCTTCGTGTGAAATTTCATAAAAATCGACCGAGCCGGTTTCGGAGTTCATAGGGAACGAATTTACACGCACAGAGTTCTTTTTGTATAATAATAAAGATATCACAAAAGATATTTAAAAAAACAAAAACAAAACAATCGTAGACATGACGATATTGTTTAGTTTGGTTGTTTTATTTTACAGTGCATCAACCATTTTTGGGTTATTTAATGCCGAATATAGTTATTTTAGAAAAAGGAAAAAAAGTTTTATGCTTCAAGTTCTTTATATCTTCAAATATTTATTCATGGTGTTTAGTTTGGTTGTTTCGTAGAAAAAACATGTTAATTTATTTATTGCGAACTATTATTCTCATCTTTCTTAGTGTTGTTTCACGACGCTTCGGCCGACTATTCCTCTGGCCATCGTCAGGTGGTAACCGCGACGGGATAGGAACTCCGAATCTCCTAACTGCATCATCAGCAATTACTGCCATCCATAGTTGTCGTCTCACCACGTTTTGGCCAAGTAAGCCTCTGGCCGGCTTTGGGTAGGATTGAAACCGCTTTCTTCAGGCAATTCTCACCTGGAACTGTAGAGATTCAACGTCTCTATCCTCTGTGCCACGGACCCAGAATCTCTACGGCTCCAGGTGAGAATTTTCTGAAGATAGCGGTTTCAATCCTGCCCAAAGCCGGTCAGAGGCCAACTTGGCCAAAACGTGGTGAGATGACAACGGCTATTGAAGGCAGTAATAGTTGGCCGAAAATCGTGAAACAACAACTAAGAAAGATGAGGATAATAGTCCGCAATAAATGAATTAATAAATAATACTCATCTCAATAATGAATTCCAATTAAATAATAAAAAAAATGTTGTTTTTGTTTTTAACATGAACATGATTGAATTTGCAAAGGGGAAAGAAACAAAAACAATAACAACAATGTTTAGTGCATTTAAGTTGGGAAGCCGATATCTTCGGATAGCCTGATTTGATAGCATCAGAGAGAATGCTGTGAAGTATTTTTTTCTAAGCGACCTACCCGGCAATATACGTTCACCGGGCAACACTGGGTAAATACAGTTATCTATTTATACATGTAATGGTTAGCGGCATTTAAAATTAAAGACAATACAGAAATGTCTGTATGGGGTACGTACCAGTAACGAGACGAAAATGAAAATTTCCAAAACTCACAAAATTGGGTCCAGTAGTTTTTTTTTTTTTAATTTTTGTTTAGGAAAATTAAATTTTACTCTTTCGACAAGGGTGAAAAAAGCATCCTTAGGCGTTTCCACAGTATTGGGACAAGATTTTGGAGTCGATAAATGGAGTTTTCAGATAAAAACAATGGCTCCAACTGATTTTTTTTTGTCAATTCTAATAAGTTACAATGGTAATTTCGAAATAATGCAGTCGAAATTACCTGAATATTAAAAAATTTATGAAAAAAAAAAATGACTGAATTATTAAAAAAAAAACTTTAATCGTATTAGTAGGTGAGAAATTGCCACCATCTTTGTTTAATTCGAACGGAAAATTACCTCCTTGTTGACCCCCTCCTGTGTTTCACGATCGTTTTTATCAAATTCTATTTTTTATTTTCTTTAATAAAAAATTTTCTACCTTATCAATGTTCGTAACTTTCTGAATATAATCATCTTAAAAAATATGCGAAATGCGTAGATACTATTGTTTTCATGTGAAATTCAGTTTTACGATTTCCGAAAATCTCGTCCCAATTCTGTAGAAGCTCCCATCCTTATTACAATCAACGAATCGGTTGACAAAGGCCGACAACCCTAGTGCACGTGGTTACTATCAAAATAATCACTGATTACCTTCCCTTATTGTGTTCTCTAGAAATACATGGCCTCATCTGTCACGTATCCGTAAAAAAAATAAGGCAAATTTTTTTTTTTTTGTAAATAAAAAAAATTACTTGATCAATTTTTGTGATTTTTGGAATATGCAATCTTCATTCCATAACAAGTAGATACAATATAAAAGTTTTTCTTCATTTTTGTTTATCGCTATAAGTGCCAATCTCAATAATCACCAGGTTAACAAAAAATTCTAAAATATTTATGCGATTTAAAAAAAAAAGAAAAAAAAAAGAACAGCAACAAAATGACAAAAAATGAAAAATATAGGTAAAAAGACTCCCGAACAACGCCGGTAAATTATAGCGAATTTTATATTTATTGTCTGAAAACAATTGTCATGAAATATAGAACGATATATATTTCAAAGTAAAATAGAACTTAAATATGCTGCCTTACAGAACATCAGGGACAATTGTAAAAAGACCCGTATGCAATAAAAGTAACAATTGCGCTCGTCCCAGGAGGATCTTCTCATTGGCTCATAATATTTTGAACAATCATTGAAACACAATTTAAATATTATACATTTTTATAAGAAAAGGACAATTGAAATTATCCGCATGAAAAATATCTCATAAAAAAATCTAGCATTATACCACTATTAAAACATGCTTGGGCGAAGTCTGGGAACGATATGAACGCCTGGCCTCGAGAGTCGGTCACAGAAATATGTCCTTGAGTTTTGAAAGTGGCAGTTTTCGATGGAGTCTATTGTACGTCAATAAATATGGCCAATAAAAAAAATTAAAAAAAAACGGGAACAAAAGGCTTTCAAATAACAATTAAACATGCTCTTTCTCCCCCCTCTCTCCCCCTCTCTCTCTCTCTTTCCCTATTCCTCATGCAATAAAAAAAAATAATACTTCGTATCCTTCGAAGTATAAATTTATCATATTATATGCACAAAAGTTACGGCAAAATATCAGAATCGGAAAGATTTTCACTGATTCTTAACCGGTTATCAAGCCATGTAGGCCACTCGAGGACAAATTAGATTGTTGTCATGACGAGAGAATTGGGAACAATAGGTGGAACGATTAAAAGATTTCTTAAGAGGAATTGATTATCGACCATATTATCTCTATCTCTATCTCTACTATTATATAAAATGAACTTTGAGCTCGTTCTCTATAGACTCCAAAACAGCTGGGTCGATTTTTTTTTAAATTTCACACAAATGTACCTTAAGTGTCTAAGAGTGTTCTTAGATAGGTTTTATACCGAATACCTCCGATAATTATCGAAAATCAATAATCGAAAAAAAACAAAAAAACATAAAAGATGGAACAGTCCGATTTTGATCAAAGTTAACACTTCTATACAGTCTAACATCACAAGTGCATTTGAGAAATTTTAGCACCGCACAAACAAATGTGTCCGGCGTATAAAATCAACAGCAGATTCTTTTATATGACAGGGGCGCGTTCGAAATGAATGTTTAGAGCACAATTGATACATGATATTTGAGTTTTGCATTTTAAACTTGGATTCTAGCCATTACATATAAAAATAATTTTATAAAATGAACAGTATGTTCCCCATAATGCAATGTATTATGGAATAAGTCAGTACGGGGAGGAATGTGAAGCTTCCTCCCGGTGCACCGCGATGGGTCCCTAAATCGATTTGATTGAAAAATAAGCGATTTCGCCGATATTGATGACAATAAAATATGGGAGGGTGAAACATTTGTTGATACTTATTAAATTCCGGGCAACGTCGGGTTTCCCTGCTAGTACCTATATAAATTTAGCCAAAATCTGTACTATTATATAAAAGGAAATTTGTGCGTGTATGTGTGTATGTGAAAAAGAGAAAGAAGAGAGAGAGAGAGAGAGAGAGAGAGAGAGAGAGAGAGAGAGAGAGAGAGAGAGAAAGTTTCTATGGACTCGGAAACTCGGCTGGGATGATTTTTTCTTTAATTTCATACGAAGGTACTTGATATGTCTGGGGGTGTTCTTAAGTAGTTTTTTTTATCGGAATGCGTCTGATAAGTATCGAAAATCGATAATAAAAAAATATCCGATTTAAGAATGAAATCCGATTTAACACTTTTATATAAGCTAACAATACTAGTACACGTGAGAAGTTTTATAGCCTCACAAGCAGAAAGGCCTAGTCTATAAAATCAACCATGGATTCTTTTATAAGTCAGGAGCGCGTTCGGAATGAATGTATCGTTTTAGAGCACAATTGGATCATAATACTTGACTTTTGAACGTTTAACTTTAATTCAAGTAATTATGTAAAAATAATTTCATGAAATCAACAGTTGGTTCTTTGATATGACAGGGGCGCGTTTGAAATAAGTGTTTATTTTTAGAGCACAATTGAACCAAGATACTTGACTTTTGCATTTTAAACTTTAAGTGAAGCCATTATTTACAGATAATTTTATAAAACCAAGAGTAGATTTGTATGTTCTCTACAGTGCAATGTATTATGGATTAAATATTTTTTGTCGCTAAAGTTAATGTTTTTAAAAATATTCAATATAGACTGAGATAATTTAAATTTTGTATCAATCCAGAGTGGCTTTTTCTTGGGAGAACAAAAGTTTTGCAGTAAAAAAAATTAAATATATTATATTAAATTAAATATAAATATTAAATATAAATATAAATTGCATAATCGCAGAGAATGAACTCACTAGAAAATAATTTAACAAGATAGACATACGATGTTTGCGTTTGTTTATTAATAAGTTTCGTAAAAGAAAAGCAAATAATGATGCAGCCTACATTTAAGAAAATAAATATTTAATATTTTTCTTAAACAGTTTCAAAATGTTATATTTAATATCCAGTTATTTCTAACAGAATGAACAACTGACTGCATTCCAAAATTAAATACCTTCCTTTGACATAAATAATATTTAGTTATTTGTAAGAACAATGAAAATGGTTCTACATGCCTAGGATTTCAATATGTATGCTTTTTTTTTTAACTTTTCTTACCGGGTTCGATTCTGACCCTTTCCAAATATCCTTCTCAAACTAATCTAGTTTGCACTTTTATTTACTGGGGTCTTTCCTTTTTCATGTAACAATAAAAACTAAAAAACATTTTGCAAAACTCCTTTTTTTTCCAGTCTTAGTTCGGTAGGTACAATGGTCAGATGAAATATGTACGCCCATATTGAGCCAATACAGTTTCTATAAATAAATAAATTCATGCTATATAAACATATATAAATTATTTATTTAGTTATTTATTATTGGCTCACAAGGCGCTTTCACACAGATCATCAAAGATCTCTCCTTGAAAACAACCTGTGGTATTCCATGGAAGCTGAGCGACAACAAGTCTCCCGATATTTCTAGTACTCTACACTTATTTTGATAACATATGGAGCCAATACCGTTTCTGTTAAATTTATGCTATATAAACATATATAAATAATTTATTTATTTATTATTATTATTATTATTATTATTATTACTATTATTCAACTGATCTTGTCAGCATTATCACAATTAGTCACACAAACACTTACATAAACCAATCTTGCCTACGAAATAATGCAAGGTTAGATAAGACGAGTTTCTGAATTAATTTGAAGATACAAGGTCAGTTCATGTCATCGAATATGAGACGAAAACATAAAAAAAGAAAAACAAAAACGGTTTGCGTAGGTGGAAAACAGCATTCATCTATTTTTATATCGTGTTGTTTCGTTGTTGTATATAATTAGCGGTATTCAGCCAGCGTTGCCCGTTATATTACTTGTTAGAAATAATTTCAAATATAGTTTTCGTTACAATTCTTGTCATGAATAAAAAATTTAAGAATAACATTTATAACATAAGTTCAAATAATAAAAAATTTAAGAATAACATTTACAACATAAATTCAAATAATAAAAAATTTAAGAATAACATTTACAACATAAATTCAAATAATAAAAAATTTAAGAATAACATTTACAACATAAATTCAAATAATAAAAAAGGGTTCTTGTACAGTTTAATCAATACATTAGCAAATAGAAAAGAAGGTCATATTGTACGCATCCGTTTTGGACTGAAGATCTCTGAAAATTTTTTTTACTTAATTTGATTGAGTAGATTTTTTTTACAGGGAAAAAACACGTTTTCCTGACAGCAGGTTGAAGGTAGACATCTTTGGATTTTTGAACACGCCACGGGGAGATAACTCAGTTTCACTCTCTCCTCATCTTTAATACTAACATTTCGCTCGGTATGATAGCAAATTTTTTTTTTCGCTGTTAAAAAATAAATAAATAAAAATAAATAAACTACTTGATGAAATTAAGTGAATTTTTTTTCGGAGAACTTCATTCCACAACGGATACGTACAATATAAACGTTTTTCGATATTTTCATTTTTTTAATGTCTTGATTAAACTGTACGAGTGCCAAAAAAATGTTTTCGTACAAAAGGAACTACTCGTTGATGCTGCGTTTCTTACGGTAAACTGTCAAATTACACATGGTTTTAACATATCGAAACGAATTTAATTATTTTAAATCTTCACCGGAAACGAACAGATTACTGTTTGAGCTCATTGGACCAGAACGACTCAACAATGCGGCAGAGGAGTACCTTCTTCATCAAATACGACTGGTGGCCGTTCGAGGCTTACACAAGGAAGTCCACCGACAAACGTTTTACTCCATGAAGCAAAATGAGATCCCTTAAAAAATAAAAAAATTGGTATTATAGTAAATTCGAGAGAGTTGATGCAGTGATTGCAGGTGATTAAATGACTTACTGACTAGATGTTTTTTTGTTTTTTGTTTTTTAACGAATGATAAAAAGTAAATTTTTGTATGGTTTCAAATGTTAAAAACTTCAAAGACTATATATATATATATATATATATATATATATATATATATATACATATATATATTTATATATATACATATATATATATATATATATATATATATATATATATATAT
This sequence comes from Euprymna scolopes, assembly GCF_053919585.1. Classification (NCBI taxonomy): domain Eukaryota; kingdom Metazoa; phylum Mollusca; class Cephalopoda; order Sepiida; family Sepiolidae; genus Euprymna; species Euprymna scolopes. The sequence continues at coordinate 67,439,691 of NC_136485.1, read as the reverse complement.
ATATTAATAGGATGATATGAAAATCACCTCTTCTCACGTGCATAAACCCATGCTCTAACTAATCTTGTTTTCCTGACTGTTGGAAAACTGCTTCTGTGGTACCAGTTTACAAGAATTCTCGCGAAAAAACTAACCCATTAAATTATCATCCCATTAGCTTCCTCCCACTTTTCACCAAAATATTTGAGTACATAATTAATGAAGCTCTAGTCTATCACCTTACAACTGCTAAACTTCTGTCCGACCATTAATATGGGTTTAGGCAAACCCGTTCTACTGCAGATACTCTAACTGTAATCTCTGAACGTATATACCATGCACTGGATAAGGCAGGGGAGGGGAGGGCAGTAATCCTAGATATATTTTGGCAGAGGATGGCACGATGGTCTTCTCATGAAAATCAGATCCTATGGTATTACTGGACTAATACTTAAAGAAGAGAAGAATCCAGGTTGTCCCCCATGGTTTTACGTCTAAACAATATGATATAAATGTGGGTGACTTTATTATTCCTGATATTCATAAATGGTCTCCCTGATAAAATTGTCTCTGAGATGAGCATATTTGCTGACGATAACAGGTACGAGGGGAAAACGAATGAACACATATTTAAGGCAATGGCGGAAACCCTAAAGGTTAACGTCCAATGCTGCCAAGACTAAGCTCGTTTCCTTTAATAATTACAAGAAACCTTCTCAACCACCAATAGCTATGGCTAAAGATACATTACCTGAAAGTACTTCATTCAAACTCCTCGGCTTAACGTTCACAGGGAACATGAGTTGGAATAAATATATCTAGGGCATTCTCAAGGCTGCGGCAAAGAAGGTGGGCTCTCTCAACCATGTTAGAAAAATACTTACGCCTGAAAGTATCCTGTACATCTACAGGGCCACTATTCACCCATGGATGGAGTATAGTTGTCACATTTGGGCTGCTGAATCTGCGACTTGTCTCTCACTCCTGAACAGCGTTCAAAAGGGAGTCGCCAACCTAATAGGTCCTGAACTGTCACCTAAGCTTCAACCTCTGTCCCATCGATGAAATGTTGCATCCATCTGCCTGTTTTACAAGTATTTTAATGGTAGATACTCCGATGAACTACAAGCCCTTTTACCCCATCGACATAAACACCTTCAACAAATCCGACAAGCAGAAAATGCTCACCCTTATACAGTAGAGATCCCCAAATGTCAGAAAGTCTTCTACTCTAATAGTTTCTTCCCCAGAACTACTAGACTTTGGAATTCCCTTCCGGGTTTCGGCTTCCTCAACTTTACTGACATGCAGAAGTTGAAGTGTAATGTGAACAGACATCTTGCCGCTCAACTCCCTACATAGTATCCCTGCAACTTATGTCCAAGATAGTAAGCTCCTACATCAACGTGGTACTGTGTCTCGTTTGGGGTGAAAATGTAATAAAAAGGATGCTGGTCTAGCCGCACTGATGAACTGTGATGCAGCAAAAAAGTACTAGACAGTAAGACTAATATATATATATATATATATATATATATATATATATATATATATATATATATATATATATTCCTCGGATAGCACATCATGCAGAACGTCAGAAAGAGAGACAGACAGACAGAGAAAGAAAGAGAGAGAGAAGGAGAGAGAGAGAGAGAGAGGAGAGAATTAGTAAGACGGTAGGCATTACGATTAAAGACAAAGATTAAGTGAGAAAATTTTTCTTACACACACGCGCGCGCGCACGCACACACACACACACACACGCACACACACACACACACACACAGAGATATATATATATTCATTCAACTCGAGGAAGATCGAAGGATCGGTCGAAAATTATGTGCTTTTGAAGGAAACATTCTTGCTTTTTTCAAAAGACTTTTTGTATTTCTACACGTCAACACACAGGAAATAAATACAGAAAAGATATAAACATTTATATATTTTTCGTATTGATTTTTTGTTCATACACACACACATATATATATATATATATATATATATATATATATATATATGTATGTGTGTGTGTGTGTGTGTGTGTGTGTGTGTGTGTGTGTGTGTGTGTGTGTGTGAATAAAAAGGAAAAACCTAAAAGAGTAGAAACAAAAATAAAATCAACGTTTCGTCCCTATTTCAGGGGATATCATCAGGATTTCTAAGCGAGGATGTACAGGAAGACGGTCATATATCACATGCGAAAGAGGAGAAGTTCAGTTCTCTTTCTGTTCTGGAGATCATATATATATGACCGTCTTCCTGTACATCTACGCCTAGAAATCCTGATGATGTCCCCTGAAATAGGGACGAAACGTTGATTTTATTTTTGTTTTTACTCTTTTAGGTTTTTCCTTTTTATTCACATAACGTCTAAAGCATCGTTTATATCTTGCTTTATTTTATATATATATATATATATATATATATATATATATATATATATATATATATACTAGCATGGGTACCCAGCGTTGCCTGGCTTGACATGAAGTTCTGTTTGAAACACACCGGTATACTAATCATTTTCATCATGGGCAACGTGGATACCCCCACAACAAAAATAAAAAAACGGATGAAAACATGTAAATATAATCGCTCCCAAAAAAGAAGTATGTGATCCCTCTCCACCAGATATTTCGGCAGAAGGGCTACAAAGAGAAAAAACTATTCTCCGGATATTGATCACTGGAAAGACCCCCCCCCCAAAAAAAGAAAAGATAATTAAAAATAAATCATTACAACTTTTGTTTCAATAAAAATAGTAGTGAATGCCCGTGCGATCGCAAAAAAAAAAAAGGAAAAGAAAAGATCTACCAAAGAGTAATTCCAAAAACAATTGAATGACATTTTTCGTAATTTTATATTTCTAATGTAATCACCCCCCCCCCGAAAAAATCGATTTTGTCATATTCTGAGGTTCGTTCTGTTTATAAAATTGTTGGGTGAAAGTACAGAATGGTTTCATAAAAATTAATTAAATTCATCGTTATTTTATGTTTCAAATGTAATCCCCCCCACCACCACAAAAAAACTAAAATATTTTGTATTTGTCATGTTTTGTCCTCCCCCCTTGATCATCAAGCTTGAAAAAATATTAGAGACGACATGTCTAGTTGAACGCTTTGTGGCCAAACAGTGGGTGCTCATTTTACGTTAAATTTATATAGAAAAGTTATCCCCTACGCTAAAATATTATTTTTTTTTCAAAATTTCTTCTTTCATATTATTTATAAAGACTACTTAAACGTCTTAGGCCACAAAAAACTAGGTCTTAATTTTTGGGGTCAATTTCAAGTTTCTTTCCAACTCCTTCAAAAACTTTTAAATGACGACTATTAATTAGTTTTCGGTGGTACTGGAAACGAATAATACATTTAAATTTGGTGCAGATAAGTAGTTTTCATGATATGAAGAAATTACTTTTTCAAAAAGTGGGGGATCCCTTTCTTATATAAATTTAACGTAAAATGAGCACCCACTTTTTGGTCACCTAGTAATTTTTTCATATCATAAAACAAATATAACTGTGATATTCGTTTTCAACACCCCCGAAAATTGGCGCTTTTTTTTTTACTAAGAGATGCGTTCATTTTTTCATCTCATAATTTAGGACGCTAATTATGCTGTTAGTAAGTTTACAAAAGCATACCTTTGTTTTTTGTTCTTTTTTTCATTATACAACTTATACAGTTTTACATTTCACAAAAATTCTGTTTACATTAGAAGGCGGTTAAGTAAACTACAGAAGCACCTGGTAAAAGTATACAAATTCTATAATTGAATACCCACCTCAAAAAAAAAAAAAATGAAAAACAAAAATATATTTTTGTAAACCGACCGCTCGTGTAAGCTTACTGACACCATTATTTACGTCCTAAATTATGAAAAAATAAACGAATCTCTTAGTAAAAAACAGCGCCGGTTTTCGATGGTACTGAAAACGAATATCACAGTTAAATTTGTTTTATGATATGAAGAAATTATTAGGTGGTTAGAAAGTGGGTGCCCATTTTACGTTAAATGTATATAGGAAAGTGACTCTCCGCTTTTTGAAAAAGTAATTTTTCATATTATGAAAACTACTTATCTGTCCCAAATTTAAATGTGATATTCGTTTTCAGCACCATCGAAAACCATTAAAAATCGTCATTTTCAAGTTTTTTGAGGAGTTGGAAAGAAACTTGACATTGACCATTTTTTTTCTAGGGGTTAAACGACACTGGGTCACGTCGTAAAAATTGACCATTTTTAATTTAAGATATTAAATAAATTATAAAGAAAATCTGTTTCACAGGCAATTAAACACACTTGCTATGGTATAATTATTATAATAAATCCTGGGCAACACCGATTAAATTTTATAAACAAAAATGAGCAGGGGATGATGGATTTTGTTCACATGTATCTCTAACTAACTCTGCCCTCGTGAAGATGCAAGTAAATGAGGACATTAGTTTTATTTTTCTGTAACAAATAAAAAAGTTACTTAAAAATTAAGAATAAGCGAAAAAAATTTCCTCAGAATTAAAAATAACAAGGCCGATAGCCATTAGTCGCGTGCCCTTGTGTAATGAATGAATGTGTGAATGTAGGATTGACATGAAATTCTTAAAGATAAACAAAAATGACCGAAAAATGGGCTGAAATTACTTAAATAAATAAAAAGTAAATGACTTAGAATGACTTTAATGAACTTAAGGATGAATTGAATGACCTTAAGAATGACTTGAATGCTTAAAAAATAACTGGAATCCTTCAAAAACAACTTGAATGATCTGGAGAATGACTTGAATGGCTTTGAGACTGACTGGTTGTAAAGTGGGTGATCATTTTACATTAAATTAATACAGAAAAATGATACCCCACTTTATATCACAAAGTTACAAACATAAGTACACCATGTAGTAAGAACAGATGGTATTTATTTGCTCCCCCACCGAGCAAATTAGGCACAAGGCCGATTTTTAAAGTGAGGAGTGAAGGGGAAATGGGGACCAACTCCCCGGGGAGTAGGGGAGCTGGATAGTGACAATTGGTATGAAGGGTTGCCCCTACATTGACCAAGGTCTTATCTGTGGGATTTCCTCCACATAGGGTCTTTGCTTGCAGTATCTGCCGGAACAGATGGTGTTTATTTGCTCCCCCACTGAGCAAATTAGGCACAAGGCCGATTTTTAATGTGAGGAGTGAAGGGAGGGGGAAGGGAAAAAGGGGACCAGCTCCCGAGAGGTGGGAAATGGGAGCTGGTTAATGGTCAGGCATGTGGGGTTGCCCCCACATCTGGTCTTTGCTAGTCATAGCTAGTCATAGCTAGTCATAGCTTGCAGCATCTGCCGGAACAGATGGTATTTATTTGCTCCCCCACCGAGCAAATTAGGCACAAGGCCGATTTTTAATGTGAGGAGTGAAAAGGAAATGGAGACCAACTCATCGGGGAGTAGGGGAGCTGGATAGTGACAATTGGTATGAAGGGTTGCCTCTACATTGACCAAGGTCTTATATGTGGGGTCGCCCCCACATATGGTATTTGTTTGCAGTATCTGCCGAAACAGATGCTACACTTTTATCTTGGCCAAAAGGCAAGGAAAAGCTTAAAAAGCTAAGAACTGCATCTATTAACAACAAACCTTTGATCTTAATCAAAAACGCAAAGCACAAAAGTGTTACGGACAGACCGACAGACCGACCGACTTACCGACCGGCAGACTGACCGACCGACGGACCAGCAGAGTGACTTGTAGAGTCGCTTGCACGCTACTAAAAATAATAATTCAGCTTAGAATAATATTTCGAAATGAAAACAAAAACAGGAAATATTTAATAACGTAATTTTTCAATTAAACTATCACAGTTATTTCCCCTTTTGGTTTTCTGGTTTTTGGTTTGAAAATAGAACGGTTTCAGATTTCAGATATAATAAGTTAAATCAAATATAACTTTAAATTTAAATAAACTAAATAATGAAAAATGTTTTAATTAGTACAGTTGAAACAAAGCTATTTTGTCGAATAAGTAATGTCGTCAAGGTAATTATTTAAATAGATTTCATTTAATGTGATATGTTTATGACTGTAACTCAATAATGTCAAAGTGGTTTGAAGAATCCTATATATTGAAAGTACATAAAGAATATATTGTCTCCGGTGACAGAAGTATCCTAACATGGGCATTAATATTTCATCACAAGGAGAGGTGGCCTTTATATTTCTTTGGTCATTGGTAGTTGTACACACAGACACACACACGAACGCTACTACTTTATATATATATATATATATATATATATATATATATATATATATATAATTTAACAAAGATTAGAACAATAGTCTAAAGAGCAGAGTGTATTTTAATGTAATAGTGAAATTACTAGTTTAATTAAAATACAGGAAAGAAAAAGTGCTCGTTGTAATTTAGATATATAATAAGCTCGATAGGTAAATATCCTAGAGCTAATTTAATATTTAGTAATGTGATTGATAATTTAAAAATCAAATTATAATTAAATTAAAAATCCGTTTCATAAGAAGCAACAACAACAAAATCAATTATTTGTACGATCGTTTCGGAAAACAGTGTTTTTATTGTGGTAGACATCAAGTTACGGACAATAATTATTACATATAGTTTTTTTAATAAACAAGGTTTCCATGAGCTGAAAAGCTATAGCAAGCATCTATATGAGTACTTTAAGCATAGTTCCTGATTTCAAAAGGCGAAAAATTAAAAGATACATCTGCCTTACTTTTTAATGCTAGGTTTATTTATGGTGTCTTTTAAATTTAATAAAAACCCTTCACAATTTGCTGATGAGGAAACCTTGTTTATTAAAAAACTATATGTAATAATTATTGTCCGTAACTTGATGTCTACCACAATAAAAACACTGTTTTCCGAAACGATCGTACAAATAATTGATTTTGTTGTTGTTCCTTCTTATGAAACGGATTTTTAATTTAATTATAATTTGATTTTTAAATTATCAATCACATTACTAAATATATATATATATATATATATATATATATATATATATATATATATATATATATATATATATATATATATATATATATATATGGTGGCCCAAAAGTCGGTTTACAGATATTGAGCTACCATTTGCTTCCTTGAAATTACTTGCTAAGACTGAACTAAATCAATTCGTCTAATTAACCTTTATGCTCAAGCGGCTTACATTATTTGGGGCTTGTTAAGATAGATTCGACAGATCGATTTAAAATTATGTCGTTTTAAGCAAAAAAATATGACGTACTTAATTTTCATCTCGAAAACAATAATATATCAAAAAATTCATCTAGTAGAAAGTTATTTATAGTTAAAATTAATTTTTAAGGAAAATTTGGGTAAAATTTAAGTTTTCTTAGACGTTATAAAGTAGACGGTAAAAAGTTCACACACAGGGGACATAACTCGAAAATCAAAATTTAGATTACACTGTAATGATAGTTGTAGTTTATAGCAATACTAGCAGGGGTGCCCGGGTGTTTTGAGGTGTATGCTGTGCAAAAAAAGCAAAAAAACAAAAAAAATGGTTAATTTTTTAAAACTTTGACCCCTATTATGACCCCTTAAAATTTATAGTTTCGGGCTCAAATCACTTTATTAAGTTAGATCCAGGTTCAAGGAACCTATATCTAAAATTTCAAGTGTCTAGACCCAAAATTGTCGGAGGAGTTTGGTAGAGTTCTTAAAGGTCAAATCGTTGAAATTTGACCCCTTAACAGCCAAATTTCTGGCTGACACCCGTCACATCGATTTTCCCAAATCTCAGTACCCGGTATTTCAAATTTCGAGTCTATAGACTAAAAATTGACAGAGTTATTGCGTAGGGAAATGTACACAGACAGACAGACACACAGACACACAAACAGACAGACAGACAGACAGACAGACACGTTCACTTTTATAGATATATAGATACTTTATTTGATTTTATTTTTTTTTACTAAATAGCAAAATAGCATTTGTTCTACTCGTTGAAATTTCGTAATTTTTGGATATATTATAATTTTCGACATGACAATTAAGTGCATTATATTCTTTTTGCTTAAAACAACATGTTTAAAAACTCAATCTGCTGACTATCATAATAAGCAGCGATTATTCTGACGACTGTTCTCATCAGGAATATTATTCTTACAACGTTTCGGTCGGCGTAACCTCCGATACTCTTCAGGCGCGATCAATTGAATCCGACGAAATAAAATACTGTTTTTCACGAAAATAAACATCTGGCGATCAACGAATTGACGGAGAAGATGGATTGTGAAGAGAAAAAAGGGGGAATGTTGTAAAACATCGTTCATCAATGGGCAAGGTTCAGAAACGCCCGTGAATCATTCCTCAACCCAATAATTACACCATCAGCAGTGACGGGACGGAATGACTAGATTTTCTATTTAAAGGTGGAAAATCACAGGTTTGGGATGTCACCTGTGGAAACACATTTTCGCCCGCCAATTTGATAAAAACCGCGCCCTGCTTGTGTCGCTTAAGACCTAGAAATAAATAATCACTTTTTCTTCTTTTTTTATGGGTAGCTGTTTTACCACATAAGCGCTCATTATGGAATTCTTACTCCCTGATGAGCAAATGGAGAAGGAGACAGGATAGAAACAGTAAATAGGGGATACGGAAATACATATATAAATAGAAAAAATAATTTATATATATATATTATTTGAATTAACAATTTTTTGTCACTTTGTGTTATTTAAGAATGCCACTCCGCTCCCGCTCTTATGTTCCCAATTGGAACTAGTTCTACTGCACGCTATTTTGTTTTCAGTATTTGCATACCAATTGATACAAAATAAAAACACGAAAATGGCCAATGCTATTTACAAATTAACTCATATTATTATTAGCTTTTCAAATTGCAGTGAAATAGAGGCACGAATTTCTTTGTCGGTAGGCGACGCGAAAACTCAAATTGTTAGTTGATACCGAAAGAAACCTGCTTCTTTTTTTTCTTTTACGGAATGAAAACGAATTCTGATTGGTCAGTAAGGTAATCGTATGGTTAGTGACCCAGACAGTGATGCATCAAACTTGATTACAATGTTCCTCTGACTTCGTCAGAAATTGGCGGAGTTACCTGACGCTTTTTGGACTTATAAAGAGAAAAAAATAATGCACATACAATTCGCGACAATGCCTTGCCCAGATTTGTGGTTTGTAACTTTTAATTCATATTAATAAAAATTGGGATATTAGCTATGAGGACCACGCTGCAATATAAAAATAAAGTGTGCAAGTGCAACCCTTCCAGCAACCCCAATTCTTTCTTTCTATCTATCTATCTATCTATCTATCTATCTATCTATAAAGCTGAGTTTTCTTCGCTCTCACATTAATATTAACATCTCACTTTCTTTTTTTACAGGGGTATTATGAAGGGAGATGAGTAGCAATGTGTCTGTTCACATTATACTTGAACTTCTGCATGTCAGTACAGTTCGGAAAGCAGAATCCCGGAAGGGAGTTCCAAAGTCTAGCAGTTCTGGAGAAGAAACTATTGGAGTAGAAGGCCTTCTTACACCTAGGATCTCTACTGTGAAGGGGTGAGATTTAGCTGCTTGTCGGGGTTTTCGAGAGTATTCACGTCGAGGGGGTACAGGTGCTTTTAGTTCGTCAGAGCATTCACCATTAAAGTACTTGGATGCAACACTTCGTCAATGGGACAGAGACTGAAGCTTAAATGACAGTTCAGGACCTATCAGGTTGGCAATGCTCTCAATGTATCTATTCCAGTTCATGTTCCCTGTAAACGTTAGGCCAAGGAGTTTAAAGGAAGTACTTTCGCGTAATGTGTTCTTGACCATTGCTATTGGTGGTAGAGAAGAGTTTGGGCACTACCCAGTTTTATTTTAATTTATGCCTGGCTATGCAAATTATGTATAATCCAAATTTGTAGACGTTTAAAATATTCAGCATTCATTATTTTTTAAAATAATCAAGAAGAAATTGTCAGGGCACTCTTTCCTTCTCTCTGTAAAAAGAAGGAAGACAAACATTTTTACTGTGTGACCCTAACTGCCTAAGTGAGACCCCTCCTCAAATGGCCTCTGTTGGCAGTCATTTGAACGTATATAGAACCAGTGTCCATGTCTCCAAGACGATAAATTAAGATAAGTATATTTTTATCCGCTAATTTCTTAAAAAGCCAAAATCTAAATTTAACACTATTTTCTCATACGAACTTCGTAACTTGCTCATTCATGGATATGCGAGCGACTTCATGAAGGTTAATTAATTTGTCTATTCCTTTAAAAAAAAAAGGGCGTTCATTAATTAATTATAAATTTTATGATTTCTTATTAGGTGATTGGTTTAACTATTACGCATAATTCTATTTATGCATAGTTCCTACATTGTGCATAATTGCGTAGAATTTAGGATACAAAACTTTCTACCACACCGGTCTGTTATCTATCTATCTTCTATATTCCTATAAATTTGAGGGTTTTTTTATGTATTGATATTCATATAAAAGACCCTTTTCTATATATTTAAAATGAAAATACAACTTCGTTATATACGGGTTGGGTAATTTTTTATTTTTTTTACACGGTGGTCACCACTTATCAAGGCCAGGAAGCCACTCAGGGATAAGGGTTAATTCCAAGTACAGTACGTTAGTGTGGAGATTTGATGAAGTGTCTATTTAAGGGGGCGGTTCATTAGGAATTTGTTAACGTTGGACTTGAAGACATCCAAGTTGCAGTCAACCACCTCAGCAGAAACAACCTTCTTAGTGACACACAATATGGTTTCCGTTCTGCAAGATCTACCGTAGATGTGCTAACGGTTATATCTCACAGGATTAGTGAATCTCTTGACAAAGGCTTCCTTTCTAGGGCAATTGCTCGTGACATATCAAAGGCCTTCGACAAGGTATGGCATAAGGGTCTACTTCACAAGATTTCCAGCTACGGTATAACTGGAAGTGTTTTCTCAATCATTAAATCATTTCTCTCCGATAGGCTCATAAGAGTAGTGGTCGATGGACAAAAATCAGAGGCCTGCAGTATTAATGCTGGAGTCCCTCAAGGGTCAATCCTGGGCCCAACTTTCTTCCTGATCTACATCAATGACCTCCCTAAACACATACTTAAATCATTCGTTGACATCTATGCTGATGACACGACCATCTACGGCAACACATCAAAGGCTGTAAATGACAAAGTTCTCTCTGATTCTCTCTCCTCTGATCTCGAGCGCGTGATTTAGTGGGGGAAGACGTGGCTGGTTACCTTTAATGCATCCAAAACCAAACTCCTATCCTTACATCATCAACGCTCTGATCCCCATCTGGCATCAATTGTGATGGATGGCTCTCGTCTGGGTGAGGCCCCGTGTTTTGACAAGCTTCTGGGTTTTACCTTTACTCCTGATCTGAAATGGAACACGTACATCAAGTCTGTTGCCAAGGTCGCTGGAAAGATGGTGGGATTCTTCTACCGCTCCAGAAGATATCTCACTGCTGATGCAATTCTCTATCTGTATAAAAGCCAAGTACGTCCAAGGATGGAGTACTGCTGCCATATCTGGACAGGAGCTGCTAAAAACAGCCTATCCTGCCTTGACAGAGTACAAAATAGACTTCGTGGCTTAGTGGAGGATGCCCTTTTCTCTATCCTGCAACCTCTCTTCCACAGAAAAGACGTTGCGAGCCTATCCTTGTTTTATCGTTGTTTCCATGGCAGGTGCTCGTCTGAACTCCAATCTCTGGTCCCCCCCTCGCCAATCTTTCACGAAAAACACCCGTCTAGCTGAATCCACTATGAAAAATTTCCCCCACTCTTTGTCTGTCCCTAAATCAATACGTGGATTCCATGAACAAAGCTTCTTTCTTAGAACTGCACGCCCGTGGAACTCTGTTTCGTCTGCCTACTCTTATGAGCCTATCGGAGAGAAATGATTTAATGATTGAGAAAACATTTCCAGTTATACCGTAGCTGGAAATCTTGGGAAGTAGACCCTTATGCCATACCTTGTCGAAGGCCTTTGATATGTCAAGAGCAATTGCCCTAGAAAGGAAGCCTTTGTCAAGAGATTCACTAATCCTGTGAGATATAACCGTTAGCACATCTGCGGTAGATCTTGCAGAACGGAAACCATATTGTGTGTCACTAAGAGGGTTGTTTCTGCTGAGGTGGTTGACTATTTCTCTATTTAATATGGATTCCAGCAGCTTACTCATAACACACAGGAGACTTATTGGTCTGTACTGAGAGGGATATGACTTATCACCTGAATTCTTAAATACAGGGCAAACTGATGAGGTTTTACAGGGAGTCGGAAAGCACTTCTCCTTAAGGCAGCGCTTTAAAATTGCATTCATCTGCAAAAAGATCTTAAAAATCTTAAAAATTGCATTCATCTGCAAAAAATCTAGCTAGTTTGCATATTCTTTTAAAGATTCATTTTAATTAATTTCCTATTAGTCTTTTTCGGTTTTCTTATGGGATGATCATCTTTAGTTAACTATTATGTGTAATTATATTCATGCAGATATTCTACATTATTTATATATGCGTAATATTTGTGTAAAAAGGTTATAGTAAACACATACCACTTTCTATATATATTTATGTATGCATATATATATTTATTTTTTTAAAATTTGTCTAAAAAAATCCTCTGTCAGTTTTTAGTCTACAGAAATGAAACTTAATATATAGGGTATTCGAGCCCATGCAAATCTTTACATTTGAGTTTTAGTGAGGAAAATCGGTAAAAATATGCGAAAATTAAAAAAAAAAATGAAATTTACCAGGTGGAGGTCGACGACGGCATTACGAATATGCATGCGTGACGTAATCAGTATTTGTTCATGTTTTAATTTTTAGCCTTGCAGCAAACACGTCTTCATAGCTCAGGCATTAACGCTAAAGAAAAAAGTAAATCGTAAACTAAGCGTTTTAGTTTCGATTATCGGTGGTGGCGCACGAGGCATTTTTTAAAACTTTTAAAATCATTACTATATATTAAATCCAATATAATATAATAATTAATACGAACTCTGCATTAATCAAAATATCATATTTAAGCGTATTTTATGACCGGACAAATGTATATATATATATATATATATATATATATATATATATATATATATATATATATATATATATATATATGTGTGTGTGTGTGTGTGTGTGTGTGTGTGTGTGTGTGTATGGTCGGGTCACCGGCGACTAAACTGGTTCCCCCACCAGACTTCTTTGGTGAGGAGGGCGTCTAGTCTCCCTGAAGGATTAAAAACAAGACCTTCCAAAGGGCGAATGAACTCTTTTTCTGGGTCAACGGCCAACTAGCACCGTGTATATTTGTGTGTGTGTATATGTGTATTGGGGTAGAGAGGGCTCCCGTAAGCCGTGGTGAAGGCAACCTTTCTAGGAGAAGCAAATCTCTGATTTAAAAAACCATAAAGCGGAAGACTAGTACCCGCATTAAGCTGGTCTACAGTTTAATTTGTTGCTGGCTATCTTGCTCTTGCTTGTTGCTGGATCTCAACATTTTGAACCGAGAGAGAGACTTAGCTGTCGTACAAAGCTAAGACTCTGTAACATCATATTTGTATAGATACTCCCTCAGACATTTGGGCTCATGGATTTTAAATGTCTGAGGGAGTGGCACTCGTCTGACAAGACGTTGCAATCATCATGTATGTATGTATGTATGTATGTATGTGTGATCTTCACTGTGTGCGCGCAAAACTTCTCTACCAAACTCGTCTCTGAACATTTGATCTACAGACTTGAAACTTAATATATAGGGTATTTGAACCTCGGGAACATTTTCGATTTGGTTTTTAGCCTGTAAAAGTAGTTGCTAAGAGAGACAAAATTTTTTAAAATGTTGATCTTGGCTAGAGTAAATTGACTAACTTCTGAGCATGCGTACATGTACATTTATAGCTTGAAATCTCTTAATTTTTAGCTTCTTTTTATTCATCGTACTATAGCTTAGACAGTAACGACGAAAGTTGAAACGCTAAATAACAACTAAGGCTGAAGCGCTGAATGTTTTGGTTTCGATTTTAGCTGATGGTACCGAAGTCATTTTTATTTGAACTTTTGACATCATTAATATATATTGGGTACAATATAAGGCAACGCCGAGCGATCTGTTAGTTTCAAATAGATTTGAACGAAATAGACAAAAGATTCAAATGCAGGAAAACTTGTTAGACGATTTTTTAAAAATAAATTATATCACTCCATAAATCAGTAGTACGGAAAAGATCAGATTTACCATCCATTTAGTAAAATATAGAGCCCCTGCATTTTATGGCTAAAAAAGAATGTATAAATGTCCTAATTGTTAAAATAATTGAAAATATCCAGTATGACTTGTGTAGCGATAATTAGATGCGTCTATTTAAAAATAACCGTGGGCTTAGAACTAATTTAGCTGATGTTGAAGCATTTCTCCTAACAAATACCCCGGATATCTTAGCACTAAATGAGACTAACCTACACTCCTCCATCCCGTCTAACTACTTTAACATGCCTCGATATCTCCCACTCTGACAGACATATGCACGGACTTGGAGTTTACATTCGTAATACCCTTCCCTTGACTAGAGAAACAAACCTAGAAACGGATGATCAAGACTTTATGTGCTTTAGACTAATCATGCAACACAACATTAGCGACTTTTACTTTCTCTACCGCTCTCCCTCGACCCAAGACTGCACCATAATAAACAAAGTATCTGACAGCATAGACACAGCACTCTCCTTCGACACTAGCGCCCAAGTACATGTATTTGGCGACTTTAATGTCCATCACAAAAACTGGCTTGGATTCTCTACTTACACAGATGCAGCAGGCAGCGCAACTCATAGCTTCTCTGTATCTCACTCCCTATCGCAAATTGTTACTTTTCCAACCCGTTTCCCTGATCAGGAAGAACAACACGCATCACTATTAGATCTGTTTTTGACCACAGTTCCTGATGATTGTGTAACGAAAGCCGACAGCCCACTTGGGAACGCTGATCATGCGGTGATAATGGTTGAAATCGCCCTAAACTCTAGACCCAAAACTGAAGAGCCAGTGTTCAAAACAACGAGATATTATAAAAAGGCTGACTGGGAAGCCATCAGAGATCTTATCAGAGACGCCCAATGGGGAAATATTTTTCTCTTCCTGCTGAACAGTGTGCAACCGAGACCACTGAATGGTTCAAAACTGCAATCGAAGCGCATGTTCCCATGCGGAAATTCTATAGCAAGCCCCACTCTACCCAATGGTTTACTTCGACTTGCGCAACTGCCATTGCTCAAAGGCAGCATGCATTCCGCAGGTTTAACCGACATAAGTCCAGTTCAAACAGACAGAAGTACATAGAAGCTAGAAGTAACGTTAAGAAAGAAATAGCGACAGCTAAGAGGGAATTTACGGAAACCACTAAAAAACGCATCGAAGCACAAAAACTAGGAACTCGTGACTTCTGGAAAATCTACAACAGTGTAGTAAATAATGGGCAATCAACAATTCCCCCACTAACTAACAATCACGAGGTTCTTTGCTCAGCAACCGAGAAGGCTAACATGCTTGCCAGTCCGTTTGCCTCAAACTCCACACTGAACCCTCTAAACCACCCCTACCTCAATTTCCTATGCGGACAGACGCCACGCTAGACAGTCTGATAATCACCCCTGCTCAGGTGCATGCTATCATAAAAAACCTTGACACTTCAAAAGCATGTGGACTCGACCTCATCCCAGCTGTTAAAAAAGTGCTCAGCCGAAGTAGCTCCAGTTCTCTCCAAACTCTACAACAAATGCCTTAATGAATCTTGCTTTCCGGGCTGTTGGAAAACTGCTTCTGTGGTACCAGTATTCAAGAATTCTGGCGAAAGAACTGACCCATTAAATTATCGCCCTATTAGCCTCCTCCCACTTTTTGCCAAAATATTTGAGACCTTAATTAACCATGCTCTAGTCCAGCACCTTACAGATGCTAAACTTCTGACCGACCAACAATATGGATTTAGACAAGCCCGTTCCACGGCAGACATCCTCACTGTAATCTCTGAACGCATATACCATTCACTGGACAAAGCGGGAGAGGGCAGAGCGGTAGCTCTAGATATATCTAAGGCTTTTGACAGGGTATGGCATGAGGGTCTCCTCAGGAAGATTAGATCTTACAGTATCACTGGTAGAATACTTAACATAATTAAATCCTTCTTAGATAAGAGAAAAATCCAGGTTGTCCTCGACGGTCGTACATCTAAACAATATGATATAAATGCGGGAGTGCCCCAGGGATCTATCCTTGGACCTCTGCTGTTCCTGATATTCATAAATGACCTCCCCTACAAAATTGCCTCTGAGATGGGTATATATGCTGATGACACCACACTCTATAGCAGGCACGACAGAAAAACAAATGAACATATATCTAAAGTAATGGCAGAAACACTAGAGGATGACCTCCAATCAGTAGTGGAATGGGGACAAAAATGGATGGTCACGTTCAATGCCGCCAAGACAAAACTGGTTTCATTCAATAATTACAAGAAACCTTCTCTACCACCTATAGCAATGGCCAACGACTCTTTATCTGAGAGTACGTCTCTCAAGCTCCTTGGCCTAACGTTCACAGGAAACATGAGTTGGAATAATTACATCGAGGGCATTGCCAGGGCCGCTGCGAGGAAGGTGGGCTCTCTCTACCGTGCTAGAAAACTCCTAACACCCGAAAGTATCCTGTACCTCTATAAGGCCACTATTCGCCCATGTATGGAGTATTGCTGTCATATTTGGCTGGTGCATCGGCTACTAGTCTCTCGCTCCTTGACAGGGTTCAAAAGAGAGTCGCAAATCTGATAGGCCCTAAACTGGCATCTAAGCTTCAGCCTCTGTCCCATCGTCGAAACGTTGCATCCCTCTGCCTGTTCTACAAGTATTATAATGGTGAATGCTCTGAAGAACTGCAAGCACTTGTGCCCCCACGACGTAAACACACTCAACAGACCCGACAAGCTGCAAAATCTCACCCTCACACTGTAGAGATCCCTAGATGTAAAAGATCTTTCTACTCCAGTAGTTTCTTCCCCAGAACTGCTAGACTTTGGAATTCCATTCCAGGTCACTGCTTCCCCAACTGTACTGACATGCATAAGTTCAAGTGCAACGTGAACCAACATCTCGCTGCCCTAATCCCTACATAGTACCCCAGTAGATGTTTCCCCTGATAGTAACCCCTACACCAAAGTGGCAATGTGCCTTGTTTGGGGTGAAAATGTAATAAAAAAAAAATAAAAAAAATAAGATTAGGGTCAAATTAAAGATCAAAATAACGTATAGAGTGGAAATTTCCATGAAAAGTTGAGTTAAGCCTATGCATGCATAAAGTTACGTCACATACAGGAAGTCGCCAGTGAGACGTGGCGGATAATCTCGTCGGATCTTTCTCTTTTCTAAATCATGGTTTGAAGAGCTGCCGTTGTCCCTCTATGATATTAATATCGTTGAAGGCCGCCTTTATTAAAAAGAAGAAGGGTACAACAGAAAACAAGAAACGAGAGCAACGGACAATTTGCTGCGTGTCATCAAACTAACAAATAGTAACAAGTAGCTGCTTCAACTGCTCTCTGATCATTTTGCTGGGATTACAGCGAAAACTATCAGGCTGAAAGACAAAAGAAGTTGTAGACACATAAGGTAGGCTCCTGGTGGAATAAAAATGTAAAATATATGTAGTTGTATGTGTGGTCCCTTAGAGATATTCATCAAGATTCCAGTATGTTTCATTGTATATTGTAAACTGTCACATCCAACAACTGTGATCGATATCGAAGAAGACGTCGGCCTATATAAAGGAAAGGTATGAACTCTCTTCTCGTGTATTCTATCTTCCAACATGAACCCCCTATTCCACACATGTTGATTTGTCAAATATTATTAAATAAATGAATAAATAAATAAATATTATTGTTATGTAGCTAATAAAATAGAAAAGAAATATTTATTGCGATGCCTGAATGATGAGGCATGTGTACAATATCAGTCTTCTCTAATCGTTCGGATTATCACTAAAGCGAGCCAAGACGACACTTGAATTCGGCGATTCCTATTTTGGGGCACAGGTTCGAATCCTGTACAAGTCTTATTTTTCACTTTGTATGTTTCTTGTTTATTTCCAACCCCGTGGGCTAAATTAACCATTTGATATTATCCACGAAAAACATAGACTAGACAAAAAACAACAGCATAATAATAATTTGTATCGTTTTGAATTGAATTATATTACGCCATTGTATTGGTGGTAATTATGTTTGCTTCTTCAACGCAAACAAAATGTGCATTCCGATCTTCAGCATCTGCAAAAAATGAATGTGCTATCGTGGCGAACACCCTCCTGTTTCGCCTATCCGTTCTCGCTTTGTAAAGTATTGGTCACGGTCATATATGCAGCAAACAAGCAACAAACAAGCAACAAATAAACACTAACTTTACTATAAGTAAAGAAACGAAAATTGCTCATATCAAAATGTCCGACCAATGTAATTATTTTATTTTTTGTTCTAATCTGGTTAACATAAGGGGGGGGGGGAACGAACGTTATACAAACATGTTCTTTTTTTTTTTTAATCTATAGCAAACTCGAATGCATTGTTTTATTAAATCACGAGTGTACACCATCAATCAAAAATGACAGGAGAAAAATATGCTTCGCTAGTGTTTACACTAATATCTGTGTTCATATATATATATATATATATATAAAAAAGATAACCTCCCAATCGATAGAAAAAGAAAGAAAAATAGGAAAAACGCCTTGAGCTTGAGAGTTTCAAAAAAAATAAAAAAGGAAAGAATACGCGTATCAATCAGTATATAAAGAAGAAAGAAAAAACAAATAAAAAAAGAAATAATTTGAAATGATTTGCGAAAGAATGAAAGATCTCTTTTCAAATTAATTTCAGATGGTGGGGGTTGTCTGACTTGCTATTTACTTTCTAGACACTTGATAAGGTTTCATCAGACAGTTTATTTTTACTCGCTAACTTTGTGTGACGGGACGAATATATATTTATTTACCCATTTATATACCAACGAGTGTACGCCTTTCATCAAAAATGAAGACGAAACTCATCCTTTGCAAATGTTTGCACTAATCTTCACATTTCTGCAGGGTGATAGCAACCTTCTGTAAATGAGACAATGGCGTTCTGCATCCGGTTTCATGCACCGCAGCGTCTGCTGAGGCTATAAAGAAATAAGAAACAATGAAAACGTCTCAAACTAAACAGTTACAAAATTTTGATCACAAAAAAAAACCCCATTCAAATCGTTCTTCAATTCCTATAATAATTTTTTTGATTTTATTCACGAATGTAAGCGTGAATAAAATAAAAAAAAATTATTATAGGAATTGAAGAACGGTTTGAATGGGTTTTTTTTTTTTGTGATCAAAATTTTTAACATGGCTATTAAATATTATTATTATAAAATTAAAAAAAAATAATCAATAGCTAGTTAACCGGTTTCGAACCTCACTTAACAGGGCTAAATCGAGGTTAGGGTTACGATTAAGAGAAAAAATATGATAGAATATAGATTATAGTGAGAGAAAGGGGGAAAGTGAATAATCTAAAAACCTTTTTGTTTGCAACGAGGTTTTAAAAAGTGACTGTTAATATTTTCTTGAATCTTCAAATGATGAGGTGAGTGCAACCTATAGAGAATGTCTCCATTTAAGTAAACACAGAAGTAAGGGATTTCTTTACACATTAATTTAAAACGACGGGGGATTGTCTGACTTGCTATTTGCTTTCTGTTTTCTTTTAAACACTTTGAATGATTTCGTCCGGAAGTTCTTTTTAAATATCTAATTCTTGTGTGATGGTGCCGATATATATTGATTTATTTATTTAGACGTCTTAAGCGGATAAAATTAATTCCTCAATCATAACAGTTTTCCACTTCTTTTGTGTCCGGTTACATTCGTGAATGAAATTTAAAAAAATTCATATAGAAAATCCTTGTTCCGATTTTGATCGAACTCAATCACATTACATTTTGCTTCTAGAAAATGTCTATTATTTGAGGCTTAATCTTAGGGAGTCTTAATGGAGAAATTGAAATTCAGGGAATTTTGCTTAATCTATGTCTAAGGAATATGAACTAAATTTAATAAAAAACAAAAACTTTGAGGGATTGTGCTCTTATTGTGCCCTGTATAACCATAAAAAAACCCCAATAAACTGAAATTTGGAGAATTGAATGACATTAATACATCCCAAAAATGAAATTTTAAGAATATTTATTAATTTATGTCTAATATATATTGTTAAAACTCTACAAAAATTAGATGTATCTGAATTTTAATGAATAGCTTCCACTTCCTTATCCTTGTATTTTTGTATGTAAGTAAATGAAACTAAATGTAATCCACATTGCCCGATCTTAACATAGCTGCTGTATTTCAAAATTCATAATTATCGGTTAATTAGTTTATGAGTGAATTCTCTGTATACAAAATACATAAATATATACAAATGCCTTACTTTATATAAATAGAGATATGCAAATAAATACACATTGGTCTTTATTATATAGTGGAGAATTTTAACCTGTTTATTATAATGTAAAATATTGAGAAAATTGGAAAATGAAAATGAATAAAATATATTTATGACCATTTCCTCATTTACGCGTGAATAAACTATTTTTTATGTTTTTAATCATAATTTATATATAAACATTAACTGTAAGAAAAATTGATCGTACGGCATAATCACGTTGACACACCGGTTCCTGCCAGATCTCCGAAGTTAAGCAACGATGAGTCTGGCTAATACCATATCGGTGATCATTTGGGAATACTAGACGCTGTATGGAGTGGCGAGAGCTGTGCTGTCAAAGGAAAAAATAGGCGCATCCTTCTTTCCGCTAGTCCGTGAGAAATCCCTGAGCAAGGCCGAGAACCCACTTCATCCCCCCCCCATCCGCTGATCAGGGTAACGTGACGTCATGGAAAGCAGATGACTGATGTAATACGGAAGCAACCAGGAATAATTCTGTTCGTGGTTTCGAATCTTATTATGCCGGGTAGAGGATTCCTCTGAGTACATTGTTCAGGACAATTGCCCACCACGGCCATTGCTCGGACATAAAGAAACTGCAACTTACTGTCTGTACAACTGCAACAAAAAACTATGGCAATACATCAAACACTTTCGAGAAAATAGCGTGAATGAAGTTATGAATGATCAGCAACAATGAATTCGCGAATGCCTCGAGTGAGAAAGATAGATGGAGTGCCATAGCCGTCTGTGGCTGAAGCAGACAAGACACCACTTGAAAGAATGAATCATGCTTTAATTTTATTCATTTCAAAATATGGTATCTATTCTTATTTTTATACCATCCTTTCAGATATTACTTGCTATTTTAGGGGTGTATTGTAGTATCTGTTCTGTTGTCATGAAACCATCCTCCCAAACATTACTCCCCCCTTTGATATGAAGCGTGCATTAATAAGAAATAGTCACAATCGGTTGTTCATTAGCAAACTCAACACGTACATTATGAGTTAGCAAAAAGAAAAGGGCATATTTTTGCTAGTAAAATTAATGCTTTCCTCATTTGCTTTTGGGAAATTAAAAACTAAAATCAAACATTTATGTTCGAATGAAAAAATAACGACACATTTATTTGTAATTCAATGTTTTCTGCGCTGAAATAAGAAACTGGAAATTATTAATTTGGAAAATAAATCCAATTTATTAACTAGCAAATCGGAATATACCCTCAATTGCAGCCGTAGATTTATTCTATTTGTAAGTTGAAAATTAAAATAAATCCATGTTAAATTTACAGTTACTTGAAATAAGTGAGAAATCTGTTAATATTATAAGCGTTGCATTATTTGGATTGTTCAGACTACTATTCACATCTTCGTTGTTATTTTTCACATGGTTTGTAACCTATCGCATACCCATTAATCCTTATCCTCGAGGGGCCTCTGGGCCTTGATAAGTGGTGACCCCTTATGTAAAAAAAAACCCCAACAAAATAAAAAAATAAAAAATCCGCAGTGCCATCCAGAAAGCTAATACCACCAGCAGCGAAGCAATCATAGTTAGGAACAAGCTGAGGTGGTCGAGCCACGTTGTCAGAATGTTGGATTCATGGCTGCCGAAGCAACTCTTCTATGGGGACAGACTTCTCTTTGGACTACTGGAATCCCAGTGGATTAAATGCACACCCAGTTACTAGTTTTGTATAATTGCAGTTCATTCTTTTTTCCTCTTTATCAAGATAATATTGAAATGATTTCTTTGTTTTTGTTATTAAGGAAATGTTTATCTCTTAGATCGAGGAATGGTTTCTAGTTTTTACGTTACATGATTTGTCGTGTCTGTGTCATGCATAATTTTTGACAGATTTTTATAAAACCCAAACAAGGCGCACAGCGTCTTAGACGTAAGGAACTACTATTTAATATCATATCAACAGGAAATTATGTGTGGAGTTGAGCAGAGGGTTACTCGGGAGCATCTACGTCGAAGGGGGACACAAGTGCTATGAAGTCATCAGAGCACATGCCATTAAAGTACTTGCTAAACAGGTTCAGGGATGCAACATTGCGGTGATGAGACAGAGATTGGAGCTTGGCTGCTAGTGCTGGACTTATTAGTTTGGAGACTCTTTTGGGGAATCTGTTTAAGAGGGGAAGATTAGTGGTAGATGCACCAGCCCGGATGTGGGAACAATATTTTATGCATCGGCGAATGGTGGCCTTATAGATATATAGGATACGCTTAGATGTGAGAAATTTTCCAGCACGGTAGAGGGGGGCCCATATTCTTTGCAGCAGCCTTGTCAATGTCTTCAATGTATTTGTCCCTCTTCATGGTATCCTGTGAATGTTAAGCTGAAGAGTTTAAGCGATGAGCTTTCAGGTAGGTTTCAGGTTTTATCCCAATTTACTGTTTGGAGCGCTAACTAAACCCTTTGGTTTGCACAAAACACATCTGCTACACCAAAGTCGAAATTCGATCGCTTTTCATCGAGTTAAATGCACCGGAATGAATAAATGGAATAGGATTTCACTGTGGTATAAAGCGCATATTTACTCTGTGGCGTGTTTCGGGCCTGTCCTCGACACAAATGAAAAAAAATATATATAAACACATTTGATTACGTTCTTTTGGAAACAGATGTTTACAACAGAGCGCAATTGAAATGTGTCATCAAACTGGTTCCTTTTTTATTAACTGGTATAGGAATGCTTGTTAACTCGTGTGTCACTGACACTAGTTAGGAGTGTCACCGGTAATAAAATAAAACGAAATAAAACAAAAGAAAAGACCGTTAAGAAAGCTACGAGCTCACAATATGTTATTGTGAGTTAGGATATCTATCTACTTTAATATAAATAGAACTTTCTGTGTCTGTGAGTTCGTACCCTATGGATTCGAAAACGGCTGAGTCGATTTTTATGAAATTTCACACGAAGATACTTTATGCGCATGGCGGTGTTCTTAGATAGCTTTTGTGTCGGAATGTCTTCGTTAAGTATCGATAATCGATACAATCCGATGAAAGAAGAAACAGGCGATTTCGACCAAAGTTAACCCCTTACACAGCCTAACATCACACGTGCATTTGAGAAACTTTATTACCACACAAGCTGAAAGGCCCAACATATAAAAACAACAATACATTGTTTAATATGACATGGGAGTCTTAGAAATTAATGTTTCTCTTTAAAGCACAGTTTAACAATAATACTTGACTTTTTCATTTTAAACTTAAATTCAAGCCATTGCCACGGTACAAGCAGAAATGACAAGCAAATAAAATTTACACTAGTTCATTGGATATAACATTTCTTTGTAAGGTTTTTGAATTTCCGAAGTTTTTCTTTCATATTTTCTAATAAGTAATTATTTTCCTGTTTTCTTTTTTATTCCATCAACAGAGGTGTAATTGTCTATAATATTTTTCTATGTGTGATGATTTGTGTGATGGCAACATCGGCTATATACACAATTAAACACATGTAAGACGCTTGCCGTATATATATATATATATATATATATATATATATATATATATATATATATATGTATATATATATAAGAGAAAGAAAATTAAAACTGTAAGTTGAACTTTATAATCAAAATTTATTATTCGACTGAATACTCAAAAAAACAATATACAAAGTCCTTATTCCGTGGAGTTTCAAAGAATACTATTCTTATTATTCTTCTCATCAGAGGACATAGAGAAATCAGCAAATTATATTTGTAGCAATGCTAGAATTTGCTAGTTAAGGCATTAAGTGAAACCGCAATTTATTGTAGTTATAAATTGCCAAATAAAAAAAAAAATTGAAAAAATATTGGATATGTAAAAAACTAATATAAAAACAAACCACACATAATATTTCAGCTTGAATGAAACTCCTCTAGAGTTGATCCAATATGCAAAATAGTTCTTTAGATATAATGTATTCCAAAATAAGTCCAGCGTGACAATGCAAATAATCCGATTGGAAAGTTTTCAAAAAAAGCTGAAATAATGAAAATTGTTTTTTTTCCGGACAGTGCAGTAGTCCAAAAGAGAAGTCTGTCTATAGTCAAATGGGACCGATGATGAAGGCTGTCATATTGGATTTCTCTCTTTTTACTATACAGGATGACCAAAATAAAACGGGCCCCAACTCTAATTAGGCCCCGTTTCTTCCTGTTTTGTCCGAATGAAATGAATCTTTGGTCATAACTAGTTTATTATATTCAAAACATCACATCAAAACACTAGGTTCTTTGGCCTTTTTTCTCCGTTCTACAGCATATGTTCTAGATGGCCTCCATTTAGCTTTTGTTTTTTTTTCTTAGTATGTCTGTCTGTTTATCTGTCCGTTCCATTTTGGAGGGGGGGGACTACTAGGCCGATCTAGCTGAATTTTTTTATGAACCTTTGTTATGATAATGTGCAGCGAAAAAAGTATTATGGTATCCGTTCGATGCACAGGTAGAGATTAGTAGGGGTTAACAGGGATTAGTATTTAATGCAGAAGTAAGAACAAATTTAATCATTCTCAACCATCAAGTTGGCATAAAGTATTTATTCTGTCATCAAATTATAACTTTTTCCCATTTTTAACGGGCCAAAATCTCTCTCTCTCTCTCTCTCTCTCTCTCTCTCTCTCTATATATATATATATATATATATATATATATATATATATATATATATATATATATATATTAACAACTAGCAGTGCGACCCGGCATTGCCTAGAGGAATAGTAAGTAATTTAAATTTTCGGTAACAATTGATTAACTGCTGTTCTCACATTTTTTGTCCGTCACAAAGATGGTAGACTCTCCCAGAAAGCTAGAAAACTTCTAACGCCTACCAGAATCCCATATCTTATGACGTCACTATTCGCCTGTGCATGGAGTGTTGTTGGACATCTTACCTAATAGAGTCCACACTGTCTGCCAAGCTTCAACCCCTGTTGAATCGCTGCAGGCTTGCATCCCTGTGCTTGTTTTACAAGTATTTCGATGAAATATGCTCAGATGAACTTACTGCTCTAATACACCCCAATCAAAAAACCGCTAACCTACTTCACTATCGGCAAAATCACACCCCTTCACTGAAAAATCGCTGGAAGCCGGAATACGTTATACTCTTGATAGTTTCTTTCGTTGGATCGTTTGACTTTGGAATTCCTTTTCTGCTCACTGATTCCTCAACCGTACCAAGTGTAATGTGAACATGCATCTTGCTGCTCCACGCACCCACCAAAATTTTCTATAGAACTATCACGGTAGCCTTTTACGGTTCAGTGATAATATGTCTTTTTAGGAGTAAATAATTGCAATAAAAAATAAATAATAAATTCTGGAGCACAAAAGGTTGCAGGTTTTAATGGTATCACTCCCGTCTTCTTAGCTCTTTAACTTTTTAAAAAAAATAAAAAAAATAGAAGGCTTTACTTTTGGAATGACCCGTGTATATAACTGTTCAGTATTTTGTGCAGCTTCATGTCGTGAGGATCTTCGGGGGTCGTTTTTTGGGTGCGGATGTGTCGTAGGGATCTCTCAGGATTCTATGATACATTTTAAGACACCATTTTTACAAAAACTTAATCGAAGATTCTTTATGTGCAAGTGTATTTCTGAAACTGATAAAATAATGCGGTACTTATTTAAATCGGCACTTATGGCGACAATTAAAAGTAAGGAAAATACAGAAAAGTCTATATGATGTACGTACTCGTTACAGAACGATGTCATATTCCAAAAACCAGGTAAATCGATCAAGTAGTTTTATTTAAATCTAAGAAAACCAAAATTTACGATTTTTAGCGATTTTACCACTAAACTTGATTGAACGTAAGGCTTATTTTCACCTCTCAACTTCGATTTGAGTTGTCTAAATTTTTTTTATTTTATCGAATTAATTTAATCATGGCCGACGAAAACACTCTGAATTGCTTAGTCATAAAATTTGATATTCTTGAAAAACAAAAACAACAACAACAACAACAACAACATAGTTTGCCATGAAATAAGTTTTTTTTTCGGTACTTCTTTAGATTGGCACTTATGGCGTCCATTAAAAGTAAAGAAAATACAAAAATAGTCTGTATGATATAAGTAATCGTTACAGAACGAAGATGTCATCTTCCAAAAATTACGTAAATCGATCAAGTAGTTTTATTTGAAACGAAGAAAACCAAAATTTACGATTTTGAGCGATTTTACTACTAAACTTGATTGAACGTAAGGCTGAGTTTTCACCTATCAACTTCGATTTACGTTGTCTCCACTTTTTTTCTTTCATCGAATTCAATCATGGCGGACGAAAACAAGTAAAACTTGATTTTCTTGAATAAAAAAAAATACTTGATCAAATTACATGATTTTTGGAATACTTCATCTTCGTTACGTAACTGGTACGAACATCATACAGACTTTTCTGTAGTGTCTTTACTTTAAATATCGCCGGCACAAGTGCTAATCTATATAAGCACCAATAATTCTACAAATTCTTCCTTTACATGTACGAAATGTAAAGAAAAAATAATTTTGACTAAGAGCAAGGAGTAGGTATTTATAAGCAAAATATGACACAAGGTCGGGTTTTATTTGGAGTGAAGGGGGAGGGGAATGGAGAATGGTATATAGGGTTGCCCATGGATCAATAACCAATTGCCACTAGGGCAATGGTCTCAAAATGCAGCATCTGCCGGAACAGATACTATACTTTGATCTCAGCCAAAAGGATGAGGTATCAATTCTGATAAGAGGTTGAGGCAAATTTTATTTTTGTTTTATTCCAGAAATGTCCCCTTTGGGTAGGTGGAGGCTAGATCCCTTCACATACGCATATTAAAAAAACAACCTGGTGTTTAACTCTGCCCTCGTGGGGAAGCAAGAATAAAGGAACAATGTTTCAGGGGGAGGGGGTTGTACATCCTTTATCGAGACACCCAGTGCCCGCAAAGTTAGAACAAATAAAACCTTGACATATTTTCTATGTCAGCACCCGAAGCTGCGTCATGAAAAGAACAAAAATGTTGCGCCATTGAAATCCTTTTATTTAAGAGAAAACGTTTTTTTATTTGTTGAAATATTTCCATTCGTAATAAATGCTATTTTAATGTTTTTATATATATGATATTGCATCGTTTTATTAATATACACTGAAATGACATATAAGTAAATGGACACCCTTCTTATGATTAACTCGCAGGAAGATCTGGCGTCGCTCGGGATTGGATGAACATCACTACTATGCTTATAAAGCTATATTACTTTCTTGGTTTTTAATGCATGTTCCTCCCGTTTGGTCCTCTAATGTAGACAGAAGCTAAAATGAAAGATTCTCTGAATTAATGTTCTATACCAGGGGTCTCCAAACTACGGCTCGAGGGCCAGATTCGGCCTGTCAAATCTTTAATACGGTCCGCGGAGCTCTTATGGCAAACGTAAAATTATTTGGGAAAATTTTTAAATGGAAATGTGCGAAAATAGTGTGGTGGTTTTTCTTTTTGTTCAGAAAATGATTAAAGAAATGAGGGGTTGGAAAAACAGTTTCACTAAAAAGCAAAGTTAATAACCAAACACAAACCAAAACAGTATGAAACACGTTTAGGTATTTTTTTAAATTTTTAAAAAAATTTTTTTTTTTTTTATTTATTTAATTTTTTTTTAAATTTTTTTATTTATTTATTTTTTTGGCTTGAGTACGTTCTAAAAAGTCAGCAATATGGCGCCCCATTCGAAAACTTTGGAAGCCCAAATCCTAAACAAAATGGTTTGAATTTCATTAAAATCAGATATAGGTATTTGGCGTTTTAAGAATTTTCAGCTCCCATTGGTCACTTAGAGGTGTGCACACGTAGCTATTTGTCAAATAGAGGGTAACGTAAAGATTCAGAACAACTAACACTATTTTACACGGGGAATATCATACCGATGATATGCTTATCATGAAAATAGAATATATTTGAAATTTTGAAGGAGGTTCGCCCCCCCCCCCACCTAGCTATCGTAGGTTACGAGGACAATTAGAGATTAGGGACAATTTTCATAAAATTTTATGTCTGTGGTTCAAATTTCATAAAAATAAGATTTATTTGAAGTTTTAATAAGGCTATGCCTCATAATCCACTTAGAGATTCAGGAACATTTCCATTTTTATAAGAATACACTTTTAGATTTCATATTCATTCTCTAATCTTTCTTTCTATAGGAAAGACACAAACATCATACACACATACACATACACACAGACATTGAGATTCAGGGAAAATTCATTGTCTTCTGTATATATAATTATGTATTTTAATTAAGAATTCCGATTTTAATATAAGCGTTGTTGCATGAAGAAGTCCCTAGTTACTAAATACTAGAAGACCGGAACATGCTCATGACTGTGTAGAAACAAATTACTGCTTATGTAAAGACAAATTTATATATATATATATATATATATATATATATATATATATATATATATATATATATATATAGTCTAAAGAAGCTTTGAATAAAAACAAAAAATGCAAATAATAAAAATAAAGAATGCAGTTTAGATTCCCGGAAGGAAAAAAAAAAATTTAACCTATCGCAGACTTAGCACCTACATAATCAGACGTCTTAAAAGTTTATAATGACAAAAGAGAATTCATTTATATAAAAAAAAGGCATTAACTAAAGTTGTTAAATAGAAATAGACTTAGCACTTGCATAAGCCGATTTCGCAAAAGTCTTCTATTTTACAACAGAATTTAACTACATAAGGAGGAAAAGAGAAAACCTTAACTCAAATTGTGTAAATAGAAGACGGGGATTATCAACTGCTTACCATGTAGCTGTTTCGGAAATTTAAAAACAGGACAGCTGTTAAATGCATCTCTCTCTCTCTCTCTCTCTCTCTCTCTCTCTCTCTCTCTCTCTCTATATATATATATATATATATATATATATATATATATATATATATATATATATATAAGGTTGGTGCAAAAATAATGTCGTTTTTTGACGTTCCACTATATATAAGAACGACATTATTTTTGCATCAACTTTATATATATATATATATATATATATATATACTATTTTATGAAAGTTATTATTATACTACAACTTATACTTTGTTTGTCACCATCTCAATTTTAAATATCATGCCGTCATCTCTAGCAAACTTTCCAAACAACGACTGAGGCTGGAGTGCTGTATGTTCGGGTTTCGATTCTAGCTGATAGTACTCATGCCATGTTTTTAAACTTTTGAAATCACTAGTTCATATCGGGTACAATATAATAATCAATGGAGTATTGGCTATTTAAAAATAAATATGAAATCTGTATGAATTAAAATATGTTTAAGGGTATTTTATGATCGGGTCACGCGTGGGGGAACTACTATATATTGGATATAATATAATAATCAATAGAGAATCGAGTCTATAATAATTAATACGAAATCTGTTACAATAAAATGTTATATTTAAGCGTATATTACAACCAAGCAGCACTAGGCGGTCTTCTAGTATATACTATTTTTATGAAATTTTATGATCTATATATATATATATATATATATATATATATATATATATATATATATATATATATATATTACAAAAAAAAAATGCAAGCATGAAAAGTAATATGGTTGAGCTTAAACATGGAAAAGTAAAGGACAAGTTGTTAAAACTGGAAAAGAAAAAGACAAGATATTCTAGTAAAAAATATAATAAATTTATAGCTTAAAATATTGCAGCATTAAGAATTGATTATGTAATATTATAAATTGAATTAAAAAAATTCTTATGTTGCAATATTTTAGGTTATAAATTTATTACATTTTTTACTAGAATATCTTGTCCTTTTCTTTTCCAGTTTTAACAATTAGTCCTTTACTTTTCCATGTTTAAGCTGAACCATATTACTTTTCATGCTCGCATTTTTCTATTGTGATCCATGATTTTTCCAGGTTTCCAATAAATTCACTTGTTCTTTGCCTAATTTCACTCTTATTTTTTGCCCCCATAAACATAACATACACATGTGTAATAACAATGTATGGAACTCGTCTGCTTTCAATAAAATCCCCCAGTTATCTCCCTTTCATTCTCTCTGTTTCACTTGTTACTCTTTTTTTTTCGCGAGCGCAGTGAATTGGCAGTAACAGTAGTCGCTGAAGTGACGTGGTTATTATGGAAACCAGTCATAAAAAAAACACCGCTCACCTCATTACGTTTTTTTTTTTTTTGCGATTCTGAAAACCAGTAAATTCATCATAATTTTTGTTTTACTGAACGAAAAATGAATTTTTTTTCACAATATTTCTGATGAGGTTATCTATAAACTGTAATAATTATTTGAAATTAGGTCGAAAAATGAGTGAGCAGCGAAGCTTTAAAGCAGTTCTAAATGATTAAAACTCCCACTTAACCATATATTCAAACACTACCGTGTTTGAATTATATATATATATATATATATATATATATATATATATATATATATATATATATATATATATATATATATATATATATATAGATGCATGGTTTCAATTTCAGAAAAATAGTATATATCATTTTAACATTTCAGAGAGTTATGCTCGTATTCCTCCACTCTTAAAGGTACACTAAGAGATCCAGGAATACTTACATTGACTTTTCTGGTAAGATTTAGATTTTATGTAGATTCTTTCTATAGGAAGTATGCGTACACCACGCATCTATACACACAAACATTGAATTTTATATATAAATAGATAGATGACAACACCTGTTATCAGACCTTTCTGGTCGACCTACACGGGATTATATGGATTATTTTACCTCTGTGATCGATTGAACATGCGTTCGGTTAAGAATGAAGGTGCAGTAACTTCGTTGAAATGCTTATAAAGCGAGTACGATGATGTAACAGTGCGGGTATTGACATGGGTGAAGCTTGCTAGACAATTTGGAACCTATTAAATTAGAGACTTTTCTTGATCCTGTCAATGAAAGAAATACTATAAAATAATAGAATTTTATTAATTCCATTACACCATTGCAAATACTTCCTATGTTTTTATTGAATTATTATATTACACAATTAAGACATCAAAACAATGTTATTAAAAAGAATATCGCTCATGGAAACAAATACGTTGCTTTGGACTTCCGGTTTGACCAGACTCAACCATGATTGAAGTTAGGAAAAATCATCTGGGCCGATACAGACATATACATAAATGACGACACCATCGTAAAAATGAGTTTCAAAATGCAGATTCTTGGGAAAAGGCCGAGACAGCCCAAACAAAGGTGGTTGTATACCTGACAATAAGCTCTTAAGACCGCGAGATTTAATCTTGATCAAACATTTGTCTACGTATAATAGTGGGCAAGATCCAGTGCGAAATCCGGCAAGCAAAATAAATACATAAGAAAATTAACATTCATTCATTAATTTTGTATGAATCAGATGATACCATCGTTGGAATTGGTTTTCCAGATATCTTTTTAGTAAGAAACATTTTTCTAGAACACACATCGGGTACTTACAATGGTGAACTATGTGATAGTTCCTATTTACAATGCCTCCCCATGAGACAGAGTAAGACACCGGAGTCATTTTTTTTAACGTGGAGAAAAAGGAACAAAAATTAAAATTACCTTAGTCGTGAAGGATTTCTCATCCACTGAGAGAGAACAAGAAATTGAAGTGCAGCATCTGAAGAACAGATACTACACTTTGATGTTGGCGCAAAGGCCAAGGTGGAAGTATTCACGTGGAACAAAGTGAATTCTAACCTGGCACATCCAAGTTGCCAGTTCGTGTCGTTAACCACTTAGCCACCGGCACCTGCCAAAATGGCGATATAATTGATAAATAGTAACGAGTCAATGGAAAGGTTAATAATCGGAAGGGGCTGTACCTGACGAAAGTTATGCAAATTATTTGATTTCCGACGGGACACCATTCTCATGCTCTTAGCTGGTGAGATTTTACTAGGAAAGGGTGGTCTGACTATGGCACGCAATTGATTCAGTATAGCCGGATGTAGCGAGTCGGGCTGTCCGTTAGTCTGTCTGCATGCCTGTATGTCTATCTCTCTAACGCATACACAAGTTGTCTCTCTGATGTTTGTCTCTGACTGCCTTTAAATCAAATAAATATTTTACATGAAAAACATCGGCATCCAAGTGAGTGTATTCCCTAGACCATTAGCAACCTGAGTTCACGACGACGATGGCGACGGCACGAGTGCATAACGGTTTTGCACACATCGGTAAATGAAAAAATAACAATGTTATTGATGTCATGAATATGAATACATCCGGGTTCCTCCTCACAACGATAAAATTGGCTGGCGTAAGCCATAAATACGGACAGGTGTAGCAGTTTTGGAAAAGAC
The DNA here is from genome assembly GCF_053919585.1 of Euprymna scolopes. Lineage (NCBI taxonomy): Eukaryota > Metazoa > Mollusca > Cephalopoda > Sepiida > Sepiolidae > Euprymna > Euprymna scolopes. Next base: position 67,406,759 of record NC_136485.1, on the reverse strand, counting down.
ATCGAAAGATACGCCGAAAACCGAAAGCTTAAGTATATTACCAGCTACGACTACAAACACTTGTTTATCAAGACGACTTACTAGATTGCATTACTCGATTACCGTGGCCCAAACTACTTAACTCGCCAAACTTTCAAGAAAAACACGCGTTTGGCCGAAACCACTGTCAATAATTTCCCACACTCCTTGTCTGTGCCTAGATCTAAATGTAAATTCCACGAACAAAGCTTCTTTCTTAGAACTGCACGCCTGTGGAACTCTCTTCCGATTGCCTTCTTTCCTACTTCTGACTATAATCTGATTGTCTTCAAGTCCAACGTAAACAAGTTCTTGATGAACTGTCCCCCTAAGTAATTCAATTCACAAAATTCCCACTCCTTATGCTTACCACGCTATAATCATATTGACTAATGTATACCTATTAACCCTTATCCTCCAGTGGCCTCCGGGCCTTGATAAGTGGTAATCCCCGTTAAAAAAAAAACCCTACTTCTAACAAATATATCTTTTGCCGGGGCATATCAGTTTAAAACTTTAAATTTTGTAGGGCGTGTCTAATTATTACTGTTATGTATTATTTTATTTTTATTTTTTTGGAATCATTTGAGATGAGGTTTCATGATTTATGTATTCATTCTTTTGCAGACTGTTATCCTCATCTTCGTAGTTGTTGTTGTTGTTTCGCCACTTGAAGAAGGTCATAGGATGAGTTGGCCGAAACGTGGTGAAACAACAACAACAACAACAACTATGAAATTGAGGGTAAGAGTTCGCAAAAAACCGAATAGGCATACTACTGTCATGTCTGTGTATTTAGACGAATTCACAAAAATATGCGCAATACATGAACAGTAAAAACAAAAAAATATGGAAGATCAAGAAACGTATCCGTCATTTCGTAAAGCAAACGAATTTATTTATTTCTCATATTACCTCTTTGCATATCGAATTATATATAGTCAAATAAACTGCCCTGTGTCTTAGTGGACAAGAAATCCTACTAGATTGGGACAATTTTTATGTTTGTCCTAGCACTGTGTTTATCATGTTCTAGCAGGCTGCCCGGCATTGCCCGGTCGTAAAATATGCTTAAATATGATATTTTGATTAATGCAGATTTCATATTTCATATTTCATATTTCATATTATATTGAACCCAATATATAGCAATGATTTAAAAAAAAAAAATGACTCGTGCGCCACCACTGTGAATCAAAACCAAAACGTTAAGCTTACGATTTACTTTTTCTTTTGACGTTAATGCCTGAGCTATGAAGACATGTTTGCTGTAAAACTATAAATTAAAACATGAAACAATAGCTATTACGTTATGCATGCATATTCGTAATGCCGTCGTTCGACCTTCACCTGGCAAATTCCATTTTTTTAATTTTCACACATTTTTTTACAGATTTTCTTCGGCTAAAACCCAAATATAAAGTTCCGCATGGGTTCGCATACCTTATATATTAAGCTTCATGTCTGTAGACCAAAAACTGAAGGCAAAATATATGTGCGCATACATATATATATATATATATATATATATATATATATATATATATATATATATATATAAAGAGGTTTGTGTTTACTGTAAGCTTTTTACGCAAATATTACGCAAGTAAAATCATGTAGAATATCTGTATGAATATAATTCCACGCAATAGTTAACTAAAGATAATCATCCCATAAGAAAACCAAAAACACTAATAGGGAATTAATTGAAATAAATGTTTAAAAGAATATGCAAATTAGATAGATCTTTTGCAGATGAATGCAATTCCACCACCCATATATAACAAACGTGTATTTTCTTTTTAAATAGATAGAAGAAAGGGGATTTAATGTATTTATTTGCGTCTCCACCAAAGCAAATTAGGCACTAGGCCGTTTTTAATGTAGGGTAAAAACCAGCTCCTCTAAAAGTAGGCAAAAAGGGCCACTCTGGTTACCAAAAATAATAATTGTCCAAGTATAGAGGGTTTCCCCTCCATTGACTGGTACAAATTATCTTAAGTGCAGCATCTGCAGAACAGATCCTGGCCCGAAGGCCAAGAACAACAGGGTATTTATCTGCTCCCCCAGCGAGCAAATTACGCACAAGGCCGATTTTTAATGTGAGGAGTGCAGTAGAAATGGGGACCAGGTATTTATTTGCTCCCCCACCGAGCAAATTAGGCACAAGGCCGATTTTTAACTTGAGGAGTGAAGGGGAAATGGGGACCAACTCCCCGGAGAGTAGGAGAGCTGGATAGTGAAAATTGGCATGAAGTGTTGCCTCTACATTGACCAAGGTGGAGTTTCCCCCACATATAGTCTTTGCTTGCAGTATCTGCGGGAAAAGATACTACACTTTGATCCCGGCCCGAAAGCCAAGAACAACAGGGTGTTTATTTGCTCCCCCACCGAGCAAATTAGGCACAAGGCCGATTTTTAATGTGATGAGTGAAGGGGAAATGGGGACCAACACCCCGGGGAGTAGGGGAGCTCGATAGTGACAATTGGTATGAAGGGTTGCCCCTACATTGACCAATGTCTTATATGTGGGGTTGGTATTCATTTGCTCCCCCACCGAACAAATTAGGCACAAGGCCGACTTTTAATGTGAGGAGTGAAGGGGAATGAGGACCAACTCCCCAGGGAGTAGGGAAGCTGGATAGTGGCAATTAGTATGAACGGTTGCCCCTACATTGACCAAGGTCTGATATATGGGGTTACCCCACATATTGTCTTTGCTTGCAGTATCTGCTTGAACAGATACTACACTTTGATCCCGGCCCGAAGGCCAGGAACAATAGGGTATTTATTTGCTTCTCCAACCGAGCAAATTAGGCACAAGGCCGATTTTTAATGTGAGGAGTGAACGGGAAATGGGGACCAACTCCCCGGGGAGTAGGGGAGCTGGATAGTGGCAATTGGAATGAAGGGTTGCCCCTACATTGACCAAGGTCTTATATGTGGGGTTTCCACCACATATGGTCTTTGCCTGCAGCATCTGTCGGACAGATACTACACTTTGATCCCGGCCCGAAGGCCAGGAACAACAGAAAAAGGCAAGCCGATTTTCTGTTTATTTTATTAGAAAGGGGGTTTAATACGAATATCAATACACGCACACACACAAAAAAAAAAATTAAAGGAGTATAGATATAACATTTTCTGGAAAAGACAATGGAAGTCATTCTGGATCGCTACGTTACCTTTTATGCGTTACATATCTACCTGTGTGTCTCCACCAATAAGTGACCGATTGGGACATAACTCGGCTAAAAATTCAAAAACGTATATCTGATTTTAATGGCGCTTAAACCATATGTAGAAGACATATGTAGAAAGATTTACATTTCAATTTCTTTCGACTATATTTGGGGGTGAAACGGGGCGAAAGTAATAGGGTGTTATGAGTATAGTGAACAAGTACATGGTAGTGATACTCATTAAATCCCGAACAACGTCGGGTTTCTTGCTAGTCAATAGATATTTGAATGTATTAAAAATTTGAAATGTAAAAATACAATGAAAACAGAAGTCGGCATAAAATGGTCCCAAGATAATTGATATGCTACAAGACAATGCAACTAACCAGCTTCAAAGAATCAAAGAATCAAAGAATAAAAGAAATAACGTTATTTTTTGGATTGGAGACTTTTGGTGATAAGTGTAATTTCAGCTGCATTGATTGTTCTTTGTTTTGCATTTTTTATAGATATAATTTTAATTTATGCATATATATACATACGTATATATATATATATATATATATATATATATATATATATATATATATATATATATATACACGCCTATATATATATATTTATAAATATAATATAATATTTATGGATATAATTTTAATTCATGCATATATACACACAAGCATATAAAATATATATATATATATATATATATATATATATATATATATATATATATAGAGAGAGAGAGAGAGAGAGAGAGAAAAAGAGATATACACATGTATATATATATATATATATATATATATATATATATATATATATATATATATATATATATATATATATATATATTGAATTCTGTAACTTAATCGCCAATTTGACCAATACAGATGCATGTGTGCTTTTGTATTTTTTTGCAAGAGGGCGTGTCAATTCGTTCTCAATTACCAATCAATGTGGCGCTTCTCTCTCATTCTTTCATCTTTCTCTTTCTCTTTCGCACATGATGTTTTTTTCTCTTCTTCTTTCCTTCTCTCAACCAAAAACGGTACTTACAGAAAATAAAATAATAACAATAGGGGCGGAGCTAGAATGTTATGCAATGGCCTAAGACACGTGCCTTTAAGGCTCCTCATCATGAGTCAGCCGACCCAACTGGATGATATATAAACGCAACCGTGAATTGCAGGAACCATCCACTTCGGGATAGCCAAGGCTAAGAGACCGGACCAAACGTCGCTTACTCTTCTCACTTACCAATACTTACCAACGCCGTTTTATTTGCTTCCGAAAATCTTTCAAGAATGGCAAACATCCCTAAACCAGTCAGGAACCCAGAAATCAAACAAGACAAAGTAAATATGTTTCATTTCTTAATATACATTACTAACAGTCTTTTTCCATTTTTTTTTAACTTCAATTATAGTTTAATTTAGGAAAAAATTACTGACAGTTGTCATTATACTTCAAATCTTGAAGACCTTAACTTGCAGACCTCCAGATTAATCAATCAAGCTTTTACTTGCGGTTATTACCCATACAAAGTCCAATAAAGCAGCGTAATACATAATAAGTTTCCCTCCATCCTTCCATCTCATTCTTTATATATATATATATATATATATATATATATATATATATATATATATATATATATATATATATATATATATATATATATACTCGGGTTTTTTTTTAATATTCAAAAGTAATGGACTAGTGAATTCAACCAGGTTGTTAGATAGTGCTCTCTATTTACATCTTATAATTAAAATTCTGTGTTTTATGTTTTTTAACTCCAACTTGTAAAGAGTTCCTACCTAAAATAAAAATCCATTATTCATTGAACATATGAATAGTCAAGTCGCTGCCTGATGATATCTGTTGTTTGATTGAAACAAGTGGCTGTCTGTAGCAGCGGGATGTTAGCATGTTTATATAACAATAAACAAGTATTATATATATATATATATATATATATATATATATATATATATATATATTAGAATTTCGGGATACGGCATTAAAAATTAATAACAAAGTACACTATATAATACACATAAAATGACATTATAAATAACACCGTAAACGGAACAAATACCGTAACCAGGGACCGGAAAAACATCGTATTCCAAATCGTAACCCGAATAAAATTATTCTAGGGACGTATCCCGGGTTTTTACTGTATATAATTTTTATGGACATAAAAAATTATCCATGGACACGGATTTCTTGCTAACTATCAGTCATTAGCATGTCTGGACTCGTGCAAGGATTGAATCCACAATATATATATATATATATATATATATATATATATATATATATATATATATATATATATATATTAGTGAAGGATAAAATTGAATAAAAATATATAAATAAATTAAGTACAGAGGAAACAAAAAAAAACTACAAAAGAAAAACAAGAGATTGACCGGTTTCGTTCTAATTCATAAAATTAGTCGATATCACGCTTGTTTTCTTTCATCAGTGTTTAATTTGTTTCTACAAAATTTCATCTCAAGAGATATAGTGTGTTAAGCAACCATTTATTAAGTCGCCTGACAAGGGCCTCTGATTTTCTCCGACTATTTGTCCGAAACATTAACATGCCCAGTGCCGCGACCATGTAAATTTGTTTATATATATATATATATATATATATATATATATATATATATATATATATATATATATATTAATTATTATACCTATTTACTATGCCTCCCCACAGGACAGAGTTAGACACCAGGGTCGTTTTTTAACGTGGAGAAAAGGTATATATTAATTATTATAGTAAAAAATAATTATATATATATATATATATATATATATATATATATATATTTATAATTTATTTTGTACACACATTTAGGTAATCATGAATATGTTTGTAAAAGCATCATCGCCTGATGATTTTTCTAGTTATTTATAACTTATTGACTGAAACATTCGTAACTGTTCAGCGATACCTAAAACTTTGTAAAAAGTATATATATATATATATATATATATATATATATATATATATATATATATATATATATATACATGTTTTTATTATTTCGACTTCGGGAGTATTTGCTTAAATCATTACAAGATTGCTTTTATAGATGGGATAAACAAATCACTCAGCTTATGTCGTCAGACCATTTAAGTCAAATGTTTGGCTTAAATGGTCTGACGACATAAGCTAGATAATTTGTTTATCCCATCTATAGAAACAATCTTGTAATGATCTAAGCAAATACTCCTGAGGTTGAAACAATAAAAACATATTTAGTTCTACCAATATATAGAGCACCTTTTCCGTTTTTTTTTTACACAACATACATCTTAATATATATATATATATATATATATATATATATATATATATATATATATATATAAACGGGTTAAACAATTAGCCATTTTCCAATATTAGAAGAGGGTATTGTAAAGCACTGTATCAATATTTGTTGCATAAATTTCAGTTTGAGGATTATCAGTCAGTGCCATTTATTTAACGTAGATGCTGTCTCCATCTCCACGTTACTCGGTGACCTTCTAGGGATTTATTTGAAATAAGATGATGGGAGTAAAATACCTAACGAAACCATTAGCCTCTTTTTAGGCCATTCACTATTTGAAAAGGAATCGAACCATCAAGTCTATATTTGACTTCTTTTCTTTTCTTTTTTTTTTTTTGTCGTTGCTGAATCATTCCGGGGAAATCGAAAATCGGTGATGCTGATTCTTCCACAGATTTTTTTCTTCAGACAGCACTAAAAAGCTTTCGAAAGGTCATGTGCGACATATCACCGTAGGACTTCTTCTCTACTGATTACAACTGGCTTGCCTTCAAATCCAATTCCAACACAGTCTTGTCATGGATCGCCTCATACGTAATCAAACGCAGATAATATCATTGATCAATATTAGAGCTTCCATAGTGTTCCTCATCTTTCAGCTGGTAATCATTTCCATCACATTGACCCTTATCCTTGAGTAACTCTTTGCCTTGATAACTGGTGACCTTAAAAGTAAAATTAAAAAAAAGTAAGGTTTCAAGAAACAACAATCCTGAGGTACACTACAAGATAAAACCTACATTCATTGAAATGAAGAATTTAATTGCTTCCCCAAAGAGAGTAATATGTGACAGAAGGTCGTTTTTAATGTGGGGAATACCAGCTCCCCCCAAAATGGGCACTCTGGAAGTAGGCACAGATAAAAATTACCTTAATATAAAAGGGTTTCCCCTACATTGACTAAAGACAAATTTACTTGAGTGTAGCACCAGAACAGATAATACACTCTGATCTTAGCCCGTTGCAAAAACTCAGTATAGAGGAGAGGGGGAGATAAATTTATGAACGCCGTTAGTCATCATCATATCGTATGAATCCGGTTATGCTATTGTTGGTATTGGTTTCCCCGATATTTTTCTAGTCACAATTCTTTCTAGAAAGACATCGGGGATTACGGGGGTGAATAAACTCTTGTAGCTGAACCTCACTTATGACAATAAATTTCTAGTATGACATTTGTTAGTGCTGAAATGATAAGTGCTTCTATATTAAACGAACCAATCGAAATATTGAATTTCAAGTAAAATAAATGGTACCTACGTAATTGTCATGGCGAAAATATCAACATATCCCAAAATGACGAAAAACGATAAGGTAGAAATATGATGATAAATGAAAAAAAAAAGGAAATTTATGAAATGGAGCGAAATCACTATATTACGCTTACTAAAAAAAAAAAAAAAAAAAAAAAAGAGACCAGTTGTCAGGGGAGATAATGAAGTTCTATTGCTTATGTCACGTGACGAATGAAATTACAAATATTGGGAAAATTTTATTTCCCATATAACTTTTATCGAAAAATTTTTCTTACCTTATTGTTTTCCGTAATTTTTGGATATGTTACTATTTGCGACATGAAAATGACGTGGGTACCATTTGTTTTACTTGAAATTCAATATTTCGATTTTTTAATTTCGTTCAGCATAGACGCACTGAAGGCTTCGTTTAACTGAACGAAACGAGCCCAACCGTTGTTTAATTAAAACTGCCGGGGAGACACGATGTTGTCCGGGATTGAATGATAACCAACGAATGTTTCACACTCCCATATTTTTATTGTCATCGAAATCGGTGTTATCGCCCATTTTTCAATCAAATAAATTGATTGCCTGCTCTAGTTAGGGACCCATAGTGGTGCACCGGGAAAAAGCTTCACGTGCCTCTGGCAGTGACGTAGTCCACAATGTCTTGAATTAAAAGTTTAGAATGCAAAGTCAAGTATTATGCGTCAGTTGTGCTCTAAACAGAAACATTCACTTCGAACATGCCTCTGTCATATCAAAGAACCTACTGTTGATTTTAAATGCCGAGCTTTTTGACTTGTGTGGTAATAAAACTTTTCAAATGCATTTGTGATGTTAGGATGTGTAAGGTGTTAACTTTCGTCAAAATCGCCTGTTCCTTCATTGATCGGATTATTTCGATTATCGATTATTGATACTGAAGACATTCCGATGCAAAACCTATCTAAGAATACTGCCAGGCACATAAAGTATGTTCGTGTGAAATTTCATAAAAATCGGCCCAGCCGTTTTCGAGTCCATAAGGTTCGAACTCACGCACATATGCGCAGACAAAGTTCTTTTTTTATATATATATTATATAATAGTAGAGCAGACAGAATAGAATATAATAGATTAATAGAAAAAAAGAAGAAAAGAAAAAACACTGGGATGATTTAAAAAAAAAAAACAGCTAATTCTTTTATTTGGTTACTCTTTTCATACGTTGACATGGACACAAAGAAAGAGTCTGTTTTTACTACTCTTTTATAAAATCGTATTAAACCCACACATATACCATTCAAACACTACCGTGTGTGAATATATGATTAAGTGGCAGTTTTAGTCATTTAGAACTGCTTCGCAGCTCACCCATTTTTCGATTAAATTTCAAGCAATTATTTCAGTTTATAGATCACCTTCTCAGCTATATTGTGAAAAAAATTCAATTTTCGTTCAGTAGAACAAAAGTTATGATGAATTTACTGTTGTTCAAAATCGTAAAAAAACGTAAGGAGGTGAGCGACGTTTTTTATGACTTCAGTGGCTACTGTTGCTATTAATTCGAAAAGAGAAGTAACAAGTGAAAGAGAGAATGAAAGCATGAAAGGGAGATAATTGGGGGATTTTATTGAAAGCAGACGAGTGCCGTACATTTTTTATTACATATGTGTTTATGGGGGCAAAATAATAAGACTGAAATTAAACAAAGAACAAGTGAATTTATTGGAAGCCTGGAAAAATCATGGATTACAATAGAAAAATGCGAGCATGAAAGGTAGTATCTGAAAGTGTAGTATCTGTTCTGCAGATGCTGCACTTAAGGTAATTTGGCCCAGTCAATGGAGGGGAAACCCTCTATACTGGGACAATTATTATTTTTGGTAACCAGAGTGGCCCCTCTTTGCCTACTTTTAGAGGAAATGGTTTTTACCCCACATTAAAAACGGCCTTGTGCCTAATTTGCTTTGGTGGGGAAGCAAATAAATACATTAAACATGGAAAATTAAAGGACTAGTTGGTAAAACTGGAAAAGAAAAGATATTCTAGTAAAAATATAATAAATTTATAACTTAAAATATTGCAGCATTAAGAATTTTTTGAATTCAATTTATAACATTATATAATCAATTCTTAATGCTGCAATATTTCAAGTTATAAATTTATTATACTTTTTACTAGAATATGTTGCCCTTTTCTTTTCTAGTTTTAAGAACTAGTCCTTTACTTTTCGATGTTTAAGCTTAACAATATTACTTTTCATGCTCGCATTTTTCTATTGTAATAAAATCGCATTTTTATGTTTATTTCGATTCCCCCACCACTTTCTGTTACTTAGAAACATTGTATAACTTTTTTCTATGACGTCACTCTACACATAGTTTGTACCAGTCAAGGATACGTTCTCGACAATCAGCCCTACAGTGGTTTTGTTGCTGTCGTGTTAAAGTGTCGTTCTGTTTAGTTCAAGGAGGCGCACCTTCCTAAACATTACTTGCTCTTTGAGAGGTAATGAGTTTATTGTTTATGCAGGTATTGCTCCTCGGGCATTTTTGTTTTACATGGGGTGATTCTCTCAATCTGTTTGCCTTTCCAAAACACACCTGGCCTTGGGTCTAAATTCTCGATGAAGAGGTAAATATGCACTCTTCATGCGATTAGCAATTTTTCGCTTCCAGTTTTTCTTTTCATACGTTTCTTTCTCGTCTGACCTTCTAACCTGGACAGACAAGCCTTTATTCCGGCTAGCTTCTGAGAGCATTCAAAATGAAAATTATTATATGTGTGAATTTCCGAGAGCTCACTTTGATGTTCGAAACCCGCTCGCTTGATCAGCAATCGGGCATCTTTACTCCTACACGAGTAAGCTAAATTATAATGCTATTTCTGTTTTTACATTTGCATTATCGACTATCGACAGAGCTCACTCCTTTAAAGAAGAACAACGCTTTCCGTTAGGTGCAAGCCGTTTATTCCCTTACTAGAGAGCTGAACCCACGATTCAGAAATCTATCTGTCTAGTTATGTATCTATCTCCTTAGAGATTAGAGCATTCTTGTAATAATCTGGTCCCTGTTTATTGCGGTGGGATCTTAGCGCTTTGTAGTTTTAGGGTGTCCACTTCTCCTTTTGAAAAGGGGTTAGTTTATTGCTAATCATGTGATTACCGGGGAATGCCGGGGAATACCGACAGGGCTGTGCAAGCACTGTTTGGATAACAGTGCATATTTTTGTAAATTCATTTAAATACACAGACATGACAGTAGTATGTGTTATCTTCATCTTCATGGTTGTTGTTGCTTCACCACTTGAAGAAGGCCATAGGATGAGTTGGCCGATACGTGGTGAAACAACAACTATGAAGATGAGGATAACAGTCTTCAAAAAATTGAATACATAAATTATAAAGCCTCATCTCAAAGGATTCAAAAATAAAAATAAGGTTAAGGTTTCTTCAGAGGTGCTGACTTCTTAATCCCATTTTCCGACCCCGATGTCACAGTTCTTGAAGTGGGAGAGAACTAAAATTCTATCTCGACTGTCTGAAAATATATTTGTCTGTGCTATGTATGCGTTGTCCATCTGCAAAGAATGTGTCTAATCGAAATAACCAGCCAGTTTGGAATAACGCAGTTATTTCCTGCGATTACATCGGTCCATGGATAAAATGTTTTGTTTTCTGACTAACAATCGCCGGTGACTGAGTCAAAGGTGCGGATGTGCAACTTCTAACGAGTGAATTCGTCCGCCTTGATATTCGGTTAAACATAATTGAACGTTTTGCACCGACTTTACGGCGGAACCGTTACCGTCTCGTGCCCAGCAAGTGTGTGATTACAGAAACACGGCCGATAACAGAGCGAAATAATGAGAACGTGGACGGTCCTTTACACACACACACACACACACACACACACACACACACACACACACACACAGTTCTGAAAATATCTGTCTATATGGCAATGAAGCAACACGGAATCTTCCACGTTCATCTTCGTAAGGCATTATCAGACTTAACTTTTAGCCTGACGATTCCTTAACGGAATAAAATGCGAAAGATTCTGTATAACTTAATTGTTATAAATTTTCAAAGATTAGTACCAACTCTCCTCGCGTCTTGAGCACCGGTGAAACACGAAAAACACCCGTCTAGCTGAATCCACTGTGAAAAATTTCGCTAAACGTTGCTTAACTTCGGTAATCTAACGGGAACCAGTGTCTCAGCGTGAAATAATGTGTATATATATATATATATATATATATATATATATATATATATATATATATATATATATATATATATATATATACTAGCAGGGGTGCCCGGCGTTGCTCGGGTGTTTGGAGGTGTATGCTGTGCAAAAAAAGCAAAAAAAAAAAAAAAAAAAAAATGATTAATTTTTTAAAACTTTGACCCCTATTATGACCCCTTAAAATTTATAGTCTCGGGCTCAAATCACTTTATTAAGTTAGATCCAGGTTCAAGGAGCCTATATCTAAAATTTCAAGTGTCTAGACCCAAAATTGTCGGAGGAGTTTGGTAGAGTTCTTAAAGGTCAAATCGTTGAAATTTGACCCCTTAACAGCCAAATTTCTGGCTGACACCCGTCACATCGATTTTCCCAAATCTCAGTACCCGGTATTTCAAATTTCGAGTCTATAGACTAAAAATTGACAGAGTTATTGCGTAGGGAAATGTACACAGACAGACAGGCACACAGACAGACAGACAGACAGACACGTTCACTTTTATAGATATATAGAATAGATATATATATATATATATATATATGTGTGTGTGTGTGGGGGTATATATATGTATATATATGCATATATATATGACAATCTGCAATATACACACAATATATTGTATCAATTCATAATATTACGTGTATATACAAGAAATAATGAAATAACACACACACACACACATATATATATATATAAATCACTATACACATAAATCATTATATATATGTGTGTGTGTGTGTGTGTGTGTGTGTGTGTGTTATCTATATTATTTGTATTATTCGAACTACTGTTCTCATCTTGGCTGTTATTGTTACAACGTTTCGGCCATTGTAACCTTCCATCTTTTTCATGTTTTTTTTTTCAACTTTTGAATCCCTGTGTCCATCTCAATGGCGTATACGATAATTTTAAACTGAACTCTTTATTTAATCCATTCGTATAGATTGATCTTGTTCCGCCAGACATAGTCAGGTATAAATATTAATTATTATATCATTCTTAGTCATTACCCACTGCGCAGCAGTTAAAGGCATTGATTAAAATTAATTATTAAGTTACAGTCTTCTGCAGGGTGAGGGTTCAAACCTTATTGAAGGCGATAATAACTAATAGTAGCGTTGATAATCTATTTGCTTTATATGAAACTGAAGCATGGACTGTACTAGCAGAGCATGAGTGGGCGCTTAATGTCTTTGAAATGAAACGTTTAAGAAGCCTCCTTGGAGTAACAATACAACAGAAAGGAATACAGATATCAGAAAGAAACTTCAGATTAACAGATCCAATAACAACGAGACAACGATTTTGTTGTAAATTTTCAATTCCGATACAATTAGCGACTCTGGTTTCGATTCTTCTAAAATCTCTACATATTTAGCTACAGAGTTTTGCTGTTTTTGTTTTTGTTGAGTTTGTCTAATAGTTTTGTTTTTCTATTTTCGAATCATCGTACAACCCCATGAAATATCTGCATATAATTTTGCAAACGTAAAAATACATCTGTGTGCAGACTTTGGTTTTATTGATGGTTTAAAATCAATAGAGGTTTAGTATTTTACCATTAGAACTAGCGCTGGAAAATTGAGTTTTAAATGAAATTATATATATATATATATATATATATATATATATATATATGTGTGTGTGTGTGTGTGTGTGTGTGTGTGTGTGTGTGTGTGTGTGTCTATATTTTGAAATGATATTACCGTTAATAAGCGTCTTCAACCTTTAAGAACATTTTCCCTAGAAAATCGCCCATATATCTTTGGACGTAAACAAATATTATTTATTACTTATTTTATTTGACTTATTTTACTGTTTTATAAGCATAGTAAAATAATGAATAAATAATGTACATATAATTATAATTCATATTTAATAAAAAATATATAATGATCATTTTTATATATAGTTAATTAGAATTCATATTTAATGAGCCTAATAAAAGAGTAATAAAAAATGAGCATGCCAATGAATAATAAACACTTACAAGCCCCTTGGAAAAACTTCAAATTAACTACGAAAATTGCCATTTTTACATCTCCAACACATTTGAAAATAATTTCTGACGAGGACGCTTCACAGAACGTCTGAAACGCGCATAAAAACGATTTCAATGACTTAAAAACATTATTACAATGATCCAAACATAATTTTCAATGAAAAACCAAGACACGGAATAATAAAATAATGTTAAAAAATACACATTGTTGGTGACTACACCCTTATTTAAATATATATATCAACAATTAAAGAATCATTTTTTGCGTCTGAAAATAGGCACAGAATTTTCCCATTCCGATAACCTAGATGTTCCAATTTTTCTGATTTCTGATTCCGATTCAGATTAATCGTCACAATAATAGTTGATGCTGGTGTTCAGCTTTTGACAGCTGAATGACCAACACACTACGTTGGTAAGTGGCAAGCATGTGGCTAAGTTCTTCATAATGTACATTCTGTGATTGAAATAAAAGATGACCAAAGATAATAAACAAATATTTTTTTCTTTCTTTCCAGATTTTCATTAACAACCAGTTTGTGAATTCGGATAGTAACAAAACCTACCCAGTTTACAACCCTTTTAACAGTGAAAAGATCTGCGATGTCCAGGAAGGTGATAAGGTAGGTTTAAACCATTATTTACTCTCAAATAGTAACATAACTTTACGAGGGGTGTGCAATAAGTAATGCCCCTGACCCACTTCCCATAGCAGTAGAACAACAAAACTTGGCGCAGTTATTAGTTTTTCTCTACATAGGAACTACTCAGAGTTATGCATTTCTCCCATCGTTTGATGCAGCTCGGGACACCGTTTTTGTAGAACACCCCAGGTTGGTCCTCCAACCACGACGTGACTTCAGAAATCAAAGCTGCATCATTTGGGAAACGGTTTTCTTTCAAAAACAATTTCATAGCTGGGAGGAAGTGAAAGTCAGAGGGTACAAGACCAGGAGAGTAGGGAAAATTGGGGAGGATTTCATAACCACACGGCCGTGCTTCTGATCTGGCGACATGCGAGTTGTGGACCGGAGCGTTGTTCTGCAGGAGAAGGGTACCTTTGCTGATCTTGCCCCGTCTCTTGATTTTGATAGCTTCCCTTAATTTCCTCAAAAGCGAAGCATAATAGGCTCCAGTAATTGTGGTAACTTTTGCTAGGAAATCTGTCATCACTACTCCGTCCTGGTCCCAGAAGACTGTGAGCATGACCTTGCCAGCGGAGGGCTGCACCCTTGCCTTCTTTGGAGGTGGTGAGTCCAAGTGCTTCCACTGCATTGACTTTGGTCTCTGGATCATAGTGATGGATCCAGGTTTTATTCTGTCTAATCAGTCTTTTGAAAAACTTTGACTCATCTTCTTGGCACATCTCCAAATTCATCCTCAAGCACTCGACGCGTTCTCGCTTCTGGAATGGTGTGAGCAATCTGGGAATCCATTTGGCAGACACCTTATGCATATGCAAATGGTCATGAATGATATTTTCCACAGACCCTGTACTTATCTTGACATCTTGGGCTAGTTGGCGAATAGTAATGCGCCGATCTTTCAAAATGGCAGCCTCAACTTAACGCACAGATGCCTCATCAATGGCAGAAGAGGGGCGACCAGGTCTGGGAGCTGTTTCCACAGACTTCCGGCCATGTTTGAATTCACAATGCCAGCGTTTTACAAGGTCATATGATGGGGCATTATCACCATAAGTTTCTTTCATTTCATCAAAAGTCTCCTGTGGTGTGCGTCCTTTCAAATACAAAAACCGGATCACTGCTCGACATTCAAGAGACTCCATTTCACACCTGATTAGTTCAAAAACCTGTAAAACAGAAACCACAATTAGTTCAGAGCTGTAATTTGCAACATAAACCGTAGAGATATAAATCATTGCACATACAAAATTTCAGCTAGATCAGACAACTGAAAGTAGGTCAGAGGCATTACTTATTACACGCTCCTCGTATCTTCTACCGGTGTCGGATGAGGAAATTTCATTGCCATCTCAACCTACATATTTAGTGAAACTCAGGTTTCCGGTCAGGAAACTAAGCCACGGCATTTTTCCCTCGGCACCAAAACCGACAAAGTCTAGGTCATTCATGATTCACTGTTGATTGAGGTATGCTGCCGATCTTATGAAGTTCTAGGAGGTTCACTTTCCCAGGATTTGCCTACTCTCTTTGATAATGAGTTAGTTTATTGGTAATCGCTCAAAGCGCCCTTTACCGGAGAATAACGACATGGCTGCACAGACACTTTTTGCAGGACAGAGGTTTCCTCTTTGGTGGTGGGTGGAGGCCTGTTTTTCAACTCCACGTTCCTGACTATTGTGTCTAATTTGCCGTGGGATAGAGATACCCTAAATTTTCCTGATTTGGCCAGAGTAAAGAAACTAAAAAAAAAATTAACTAAGCAAAGGGAACCAAAATGAAATTAAAAACACATTCCTCGTAAAAGGTGTGTGCGAAGAAATCCAGAAAGTTTCAACGATGACGCATCCAATAAATTTAGAAGAGCTGACTTTCAACGAAACTTATAAGACATTACCTTACGAAATTAGCGGATAGAATTTATTTTTGATTAACCGCCATTATTTTTAAATGGATGCAAATTTATATTTGGCCAATACAATTTGAATAATTGAAGTCGTTTCCTAATGCTAAAATTCGGTATGTTACGCACAAATAGTTGATAATTAGTATTATTTAGATTATTCCAACTACTCTTTAGTGTTATTCTCAGTCTTTCGGTCGGCTCGACCTTCTTCAGGCATGTCTTGTCGAAATCCGTAAACTTTCTTTCGAACTCAAGAATCTGTATGGAGTTTCGAACGGAACCTTTTACTAGATATAAGTCTTAAGTAATTCGAAAATTGTAGAAAAATATCACTTATAACTTAATTTTAAAATACTGTATAAAATTCAGTTTTAAGTGACACCCTTCTTACAATTTGCGAATTACTGCAGATTCCCGAGTTCGACAGAATGGTTCCCGAGTTCGCCAAGATGCACTTGAAGAAGGTTACATCGACTGAAACGTTGTCAGAATAATATTCAAGATAAAAACAGTAGTCCGAATCATCCAAATAATATAAAATGCCAATCCTCATCTAAAAAAAATCAGAAAATCTAGTGGGCGATGCTCTTTTCTCCTCACCGCAACGTTTACCCGCAGTAGAGACGTCGCGAGCCTGTCTCTGCTTTACTGTTATTTTCATGGCAAGTGCTCGTCTGAGCTCATTCAATGCCCCTCCCGCGCCAAACTTTCACAAAAAGCTCTTGTCAAGCTACGACCGCCGCCGACAAGTTCTCCTACTCTTTATCAGTGCCCAAATCTAAAGGGAAATTCCATGAACAAAGTTTCTTTCTTAGAACTGCCCGCGCGTGGAACTCTGTTCTACTTATCTGCTTCCCAGCTGATTACAACATGGTTGTCTTCAAGTCCAATGTGAGCAAGTTCTTAAGTACTTGAATTCTGCTCAATTTATACCAAAATCTATCACTAAGCTGCTGTTATAGCGGCCACCTTACACTCATTAACCTGTATCCTTCAGTGGCCCCAAGCCTTGATAACAGTGGCCCCCGAGCCTTGATAATTGATGACAGCTCTGTAAAAAGAAAGATACACCTGTTAAGATGCATAGGTATTTTTTCTCGATATTAGAAGTAAATAATTCATGTACTAAGAGTTTGTCGAAGAGTTGACTTGGGGGGTTATTTTTCTCGCAAATATAATAAAGTAAACTGCATACGATCAGTTGTTCGATTGCTTTATGATTCAAAAGAAATAGATTAATCAGGTACTTCTATTGAAGGGAAAAAACAACACAGAGGAAACTAAGTTATATAGGATCGAGGGGGTAAGAACCATTCTCATTGGCTTATGTCAACAGATTTGTAACGTTGTCCGCGGACCAACACAGGTTGTGTGCAGTTTCAGTCGCAAAGGAGACCAAGACGTGGAATGGGAATTAACTCCGAGTAGCTTTCTGTTTTGTACAACGACATTTATTTCGTCGTCGTTACAGTCGTGACGTAACTTACGTGATCTAGATCGTTTTCCACGCCTCTCACGAGATTTCGAACGTTATCTCGTCTCTCTCGAGTTCGTTGTCTTTCTCTCTCTCTCTTTTTTTTTTTTTTTTAAATATAGTCCTTTTCCCCCTTTTTGGTGACCTCACTTCTCAAGCATTTGCATCCGTCTTCACAAGAATAGTCGAAGATTGTCAAATAAATCTTCGCGATGTTGTGACCTCTGGCCCCGTCCAAATCACAATGGTCGTGATCGTCTTCTTTCCGGGAGTTCTGTACAGGATTCTTCCGCATCTCAGGCCTCGTCTATCGGGTTGATATGATGTTTCTGCTGAAAATAATTAGCTTCTCATGCAGGCAAAAGAAGACAAATTCAGATATCTCTATTCCACGCAATTAATTCAAACGAAATTTACAAAGTGTGATATATACTTATATACAATCGTTCAGTTCGATTTCATACAAAACACTTTTGAATCTTATTCTCCGTGGTCTACGGTGACGGCGGTCGAGGAGGGCGTACTACAGCGCTTCTTTGATTAGCGTTAAATTTTCTCGAGATCCAGCTCAACTCTGAGATTTTTGGCGCGGGCATCCGCTTATATTGGGAGGTGATAGGGTGGGTATAGTCGCTTACCAGACCAATCACCAATCAGCTCGTCATTCCGGGGAACCCCCGATCTAATGCGTGTGTGCTGAGGAATCTGCGATGTTCGCAGATTTCAATTCCCACGACAGAGATGTCAGTCCCTTGACCTCTCGTCTGGTCCCAGAATCGAAATCATATTTGTAATGATTTCAAAACACCATCGAATTTGTCACTTTTCCCCAACAATAAAAAGTATATGTCTGTTTTACAAAACACAATAAATTCATAACTTAACTCTTCCTTTCAATCACCCGCCGCTGCCCGGGCACCCAATAATGCTTAACAGTTAATACCAACATCGTTGCCCGGATTACTCAGTGTTTTGGGTGTCTTAATCTTCCGCCAATGGGGAGCCATACCGCTCCCAGAGGCGGTCACGCCACAATGTCGCCATGCGTAGCTAAACGTGTCAAGTATGCACTCTGACGCGTTCGGACTCAGGTCGGGATTGCTATCTAAACCGATGCGATGCGGAACCCGAAAAAGACAATGCATCACCGAAGACCATCTTTAAGCTATCTAGAAAATGCATTTTACGATTACACATATATGATTATAGCTATAAAAATCTGAAATAACTATAATAGAATATATGATTTATGAAGTTCTATCTCATGAAATGTCAGTCATTTTTATTATTGTTTAACGCTGTTTAACAACGAAAAGATTACATATATTAAAATAAATAAACACTTATACAATCGAACTATACATACATAATACATAAAAGTAAATCAGCCGGATTCTTGATATTTGTCATTGATAACCACCATCGTACAAACTACAACTTTTATACTGAATAGACATTTCATTTTGTTGATCGTTATTCCATGTTAAGAAAATATAATGTAGTTCGAGTGGATTCTTTTGAGAAAATAGTCGATATGATCGAATTTAATTTTTAATAACCACCATTATATAAATAGTATGTAAACTCGTATTCGACCAATACATATTTACTTCCCTTTGTTTCGAAAACAAGCAAACAAAAAAAGTATTTCGGGAGGAAAAGGGTACGTAACTCTGTTTGCCTCCATTACAAACTTTCTGTTTCTTTGTTAGGAGTAGAAAAGATCGGTGCTTATATTATAGGAGTACACATGTAAAATATGACTGTTTAAAATAAATTAACAGGAAATCTTTGGTAAACTTACGTATCAAACGTAGGGAAAATCTTTGGTAAACTTACGTATCAAGCAAACGTAGGGAATTGGAGAAAATAAATTCAAATTAAAATTAGAATTAAAAAAGAGAGAAAGAAAGAAAGTAAGGAGATTGAGGATGTGAAAAAGAAGTTTCTTTTCCCCCCTATCATCCCTTTTCCTCCTCTTTTTGTCTCCCTCTCTCTCTCTCTCTCTCTCTCTCTCTCTCTCTCTCTCTCTTTCCTCTTTCTATCCATTATTCCAACTCTTGGTTTTTAATATCCATATGTAATAAAAAAAATCTGTTTCTTATAATTTGTTTTGGCTTAACTTTTCTGATGACGTGGGCTGGACAATTTGTTTATCCCGTCTATAGAAATAATCTTGTGGCGATTTAACCAAATACTCCCGAGGTTGAAATAATAAAAGCATATTTACCTCTAACAACGTATCGAGCACTTTTTCCGTTTTTTTTTTTTACCAAATAACTTGTTTAGCACTTTCAGTTGAATTAAGTCGGTCAATTTAGCTCTTTTGCATAGATCATCGTATAACGATTACTCGTAGATCACTGTCTGACTAACGTAAAGAACATTTAAAATTAAAATATTTAAATTCAACGTTATTTCACGCGGTTAATGGTAGCCGAATGGATATGGTCTTTGCTAATCGAGCCAGAGATGGCTCGTGTTGCCGAGTTCGAATCTGTCGATTGGTGTTAATCGTGACACCCTGCACTGAAGATTCCCGAAAGGATGAAACACTAGTGTCTGTAGGTATTTAATTATTATAGTAAAAAAAAAATAATTATATGTGTGTGTGTGCGTGTGTATATTTGGTTTCGATTCTAGCTGGCGGCACCCAAGTCATATATACATATTTTTAGTTTTTATCTCACTACTATATATTAGGTTCAATATAATGATCGATAGAGAATTGTCTATAATAATAAATACGTAATCTGCATGAATTAAAACATCATGTTAGTATTATATGAATATATCATTAGGGATTTTGCTTTAAAATGTGAGATTTCTCTTATGATCAAAAGTGTGGTCGAATTTATTAAGTAAAAGATTGCAATGAATTTGTCCAAACGTGTAAGATAATTTCAAAGAAGTAGATGCACTTAAAATGTCAAATCGATGTACGTAAAAAAACAAAAAAACAAAAAAAAAAAACGTAACATGCGGCCGCAGCCGAGATTGAACTCACTACACGAGTTTGTAGTGCAATTCAAATCTTGTCAGTAGCTGAATACTTGATTCTTCGCCAGGGCTATCAATGGTATTTTTTTTATCGTGACGCCATCACTAGATGGGTTGCCTACCATGGCTTAAGAGAGGCCCATCAACCCTCGAGAGAAGGATAGACCACGCCAGTTTCCCAACCTAATATTTTACCTCGCGTACAAAATTGCGCTTCGTGGCCGGAAAATTATTAGGTTGGTGCGAAAATAATGTCCCTTTTTTTATCAGATATATATACGCAAAAAACGCATTATTTTTGCACCAACTTAATAAATAAGCATCAATAGTGATTGGATAAACACTTGTTGAAATCCACTGAATCCATATAACGCATCTCTCTATTATCCCAAGCAACGCCAGGTCTATTAGAATGTCATATTGCAACGTCTAATATTTCTTGTGTATATTTCTCATCTGTGTTTATCTAATTGTTTGATTGTTTATTGAACAAAGATTATAAAAATAAATTACACTCATTAAAAAAAATATATTTAATTATCCTCCGCGTTCATTTTCAGAGTGATATTGACAAGGCTGTCCAGGCATGCAAAACTGCCTTCAAACGTGGTGCTCCTTGGCGCCGAATGGATGCCAGTCGACGTGGACAGCTGCTATACCGCCTTGCTGATCTGATGGAAAAGGAGATTGTATATATGGCAGTAAGTATTCACAAGTTTTCATCCATTACAAATGTAACAATTTGATGATTTTATTACTAGGTCGGAAATAGTTCGATGCCCCAATAAGAATGAATGGACAAAACTCGTACGTTTTAGTGATTTTGAACGGTTTTGTTTTTAATTTATAAAACCAATTAATAATTAACTCCGCTATACCCCTCCCTTGCTCTCACCTCTCTCCGTAAACTCTCTCTCTATATCACACACACACACACACACACACACACACACACACACACACAAATTAATTAAAGGGAGCAGGGCAGGAGCTACTAGAAGCAGCTTATCCTGCCTTGACAGAGTACGAAATAGACATTCGCAACTTAGTGGGGGATGACCTTTTCTCTTCCCTGCAATCTCTTTCCCACAGAAGGGACGTTCCGAGCCTGTCTTTGTTTCATCGTTATTTCCACCGCAAGTGCTCGTCTAAGCTTCAATCTCTGGTTCCCCTCTTGCCAATCTTTCTCGAAAAACACCTGTGTAGCTGAAATCACTGTCAATAACTTTCCCCACTTCCCCTAAATCAAAACGTAGATTCCATGAACAATGCTTCTTTCTTAGAACTGCACGCCTGTGAAACTCTCTTGCGTTTGCCTGCTTCCCAGCTGACTACAACTTGGTTGTCTTCAAGTCCAACATAAACAAATTCTTGATGAACCGCCACCTTAAGTAATCCAATCTACCAAATTTCCATTAATAACAGTTATTACGATATTATCTCACTGATAACTGTACACCCAATAACCTTTATCCTCGAGTGGCTTCAGGGCCTTATAAGTAGTGACTCCCTCTGTATATATATATATATATATATATATATATATATATATATATATATATATATAATATCTTTTATATTCATATATATATGTATATATATATACATATATATATATATATATATATATGTATAATATCTCTAATGTAGCGAACTCTCAACATAGTAAAAGCTCTATCCGATTAAGAGGAGCAATTCATAAATTAAATTTGAAAAGATGAGAAGCATTTAGCTTGTAAATTTCATGGCCTAAAAAGGTTCTTTACCACTTTCTTTCAACTTTCGTCCTTATTGATCCGATGATTTAAAAAAGTCTATGTAATTTTTATTCCTCATCTTTTCCTGATTTTTAAGGTATATATATTTTTCAAATGTGAAATAGCAATCTCAATGAAGTCATATTTCCGACTTCAGAGCTTATATACTGCTTGTACCAGTCAATCAAAAATAAGTAATCAAAAAATTATAATTGTGAACTGATTCTTCTCTTCGATCATTGGGATTCAACTAACTAGTGCTTGCTAACCGGTTTCCAACGACGTTCAATAGAACTAAATAGAGGTTAGGATTACGATCAAGGGAAACAATATCATGATATATATATATATGCCATTCTCAGTAGCTAATCGATTTACTCCTTCCAAGGTCGACTTTTTTTCTTTTCTTTTTTTTTTGCACCCTAGTAGCTATTTTGACACGGTAAAAACAAATCTAAAGTGTTCCCCATGTGCAAATACTTTATATACCAAGTTTCAAGTATGTAGATAAAATATTCAGAAAGGAGTTTTGTAGAGATTTTTCGCACACACAAGCTCACTTATATATATATATATATATATATATATATATATATATATATATATATATATGTGTGTGTGTGTGTGTGTGTGTGTGTGTGTGTGTGTGTGTGTTAGGATTCTTAATCCGGAAGGGGGGGGGTGATGCGTCTAGTGCGTTAGGTATAAGTTAGTGTTAAGTTCATGCTTTCATGCCTTCTCGCTTCCAGCTAACACCGTTGGCTAACCTCACAGTTAAAAGGGGGCAGCTATGCATAAGTCTTCCCTGCCAGTACATAGCATCTCCATCATCAAGACTCCTACAGTGCCTCCACGTTGACCACAAACGGTAATTGAGTGCCTTGCGGCCCCAGGCTAAACTTGTAGGAGATCTCGGAGTAGTAGGGGACTCCAGAGGTAGTGCGTTATGGCCCACCGATGTGTGGACACGCCCCGGCACACTACCAACACCTACCCCACTGTTTGTGGGTGGCCTTGGTTGGGCGAAGACTAGGGGAACCAACCCCAAAACACTACTGCGTTGTGGGCTTTATCACAGTAAAAGGCTAAAAGATGGGAACTCTGACTTCAAATCCTACTGCTGCCTTGCAGTTTTCCTTAAAAGGCTATGGAACCCCATACAGAAAGAAAAGGCGTAGTAGCGGACACGATAGGGCGACTGTTTACCTCACTGAGATTACTTTCGGCCAGAAACTGCAGCCTTCTCTGCTGCCAGTCGTCGCGGGTTCGCTCCACTGGACATGAGCATTGGAGGTTTAGATGGTGTCTATCTGATGCGCAACAGATACTGCACCTAAACTGCGCAAGCAAGTTTGGAGCCAAGGTGGAAAGTCCTGTGGTGATGGAGTGAGACTACGCCAACACCAAGGGATAGGGCACTGAGGTCACAACTAATCATCGTCAAGACTAACGGACTGCATGATGATATATATATATATATATATAATCTGAGGTTATTATTTTCCAGAAGTAAAGTAACCCATGAAATTTAACGAGGTTAATACAAGAGTACTCAATACCGAAGTAGGGCAAGTTATACTTTTTATTTGTTTTCACATAAGCAGAAATATGTTGCTACATAGTCATGAGCATGTTTCAGCCAGCTAGTTATTAGTTACTAAAGACCTCTTCAGCCGATACAGCTTATACGGAAGCAAAGTTTGCAATCTACATGCAGCAAGCTTTTTTTATCAGTTTTTGAGCGAAATTTTGACTGGCAAGAGATCAAAGTTGCAAGAGTTGACCTTTGCAGATTCTACCAAACTCTTGCAATAAATTTGTGTCTAAACACTTGGAATTTTAGATGTAGGTTACCTGGACATGAGTCAAACTTTTTAATATACATATGTATACATATGCACATAAAGTTATGATCAGTGAACAGGACCCGAGCAAAGCCGGGCTGAACTGCTAGTAAAAAATAAAACAGCAAAGATGGTAAATCAATCCAATAAAAACAGTTCCCAGTACTTTTAAGGTTCGAGAAAATATAAATTCAAATAAAAAACCAATTATTCGCAAAACTCTGTGATAATAATATTAAATATACAATAATAGTCAAATGTAGTGTTCCTGATGCTTTTTTTGTCTTTTTTTTTAATTTTTAATTTTTTTTTATTATTCCAGAGTCTTGAAACATTTAATACTGGCAAACCCTACAAGAACTCCTACCAAGAGATGCTTCGTTGTGTTGAAGTCCTGCGTTATTATGCCGGATGGGCGGACAAAAACATGGGAGAAAGCATCCCTGTCGGTAAGTGTAACCAATTACCTTTTGTGAAAGAAAAAATGAGGGATTATTTTTTAGAAAGTGCTGATAAGTTGCTGAATATTATTAAACGTGTTAAAGAATTCTGTCCCATTTTTTTTAAATCTAATTTTGCGCCAACAATTAAAATTCCATAAGGTATAATTTGGATCAATTTATTTTCAAGGACTCCATAAAATAAGCAATATGAAAAGGGACGATTTTGGATCTACACCGGTTTCTTCCGGTTGATCTGTGTACACTATAAACAAATAGGTAATAATGATCAGTTGTTTTGTTTTTCATGACAAGGTAAATTTTTAATATAGGTTCATCTTTATGTCGAGAAAAATATAAGGGAATACCAAGTATCATGACGTGCCTCCAATAATTTTCCACACTTTTATTGATAGTACACTCATGAAACTGTAGTCCCCTTCGAAATAATCTCCTCCGTTCACTTATTGTAACGTTCCAACACTCTTTGGAAGGCCTCCTGGTAGTCCTCTTCTGTGAGCGTGTCAACGACCCTCGTCACAGCCTCTTTCATCTCCTCAATTGTCTCATGACAGTCTCTAACATTTTCCTTGAGCTTGGGGAATAACTAAATTTCAGAGGAAGCAAGGTCTGGACTGTAGGGAGGGTGACGAACTGTTTCGATGCCTATCTTTGTCAAATAGTCTGGCTTTCTTTTTTATCTTCTCTGAGCACCGTTGGGACAAACTTCGCTCAAATCTTCCGCATCTTCAGTTCCTCGCGAATAATTGTGTGTACAGTTCCCACACTGACACCAAATTGTGTACTTATTGTCTCTATAAACACACGACATTCCTTATGCAAGAAATTCTTTATTTGGCCAATAAACTGTGGTGTTCTGATTTCCTTACTCCTCCTACACTCTCACCATGCCTCACAGACTCCCTGCCTTCCTTAAATCTCTTACGCCACTCAAATACTGATGCTTGATTCATGAAAGATGGTCCAAAACCAGTCTGAAGCATTCCATACGTTTCTGTGGTATTTTTTCAAGTTTAAACAGAATTCTATTGCATATCGTTCTTCTAAAATGTCATCACGTCCAGATTGCATTTTTGAAGCTCACCAGTTGTGACAATCAGACTTTAGTAAGGTGTATTCCAATTCATGCTGTAGCTGTTCATTTAAACCTGAAATCATAAAAATTGGTCAGTCATTTCATAAGGTGTATAGCAATAACATACCAAATTTTCAAGAGTCTACCACCATTATAAATGCGTGTACAAAAAAAGTCTTGAATTTGAATTGAAGGCACCTCATATTTGCAGGAATGTCTTAATAAACATACGAATCATTGTTCCTATTTGTCAAAACAGAAGATTCAGTGCTTATCTACAGTTGAGCCCACAATTTTTTTAACAAGAAAATTTTTTAAAAATCTTTATAATGTATGTACCTGTCACCGCACGAAGAGTTCACATTCCAAAAATCACGTAAATCGATCAAGTAGTTTTTTATTTTTTATTTAAGAAAAACAAATATTATGACACATTTTCTTGGGGAATTACTTGACGCCATCTTCCATTTCGAATGATACGCTGCTAGCGACAGCTCTTGACAATGTCTGGAATGTAGGATCAACAAGGGCAGATAATCGACTTTCCACCCTCTAGAAAAAATCCTTTAAAATTAATACATCTATAGGTTTTCGGGGACGCTGAAAATGGGAATAACGTTTACAATTACAGCAAACGAGTAGTTTCCAAGATATGAAGAAATGTTAGTTTAAAAAAGTGGGGGATCACTTTTCTATAATAATCTTACGTATAATGACCACCCACTTTATGGCCATCTGTTTTGGTGTGGGTGGGGGGCAACGTACAATGAACACAATTTTACGTAAAATTAGCACCCACCCGTTGACCCTCCCCGTTCTCAACAAAAAGTCTATGCTTACATTGAGGAGGGGGCGAGACAATCGACGTTGAAAAAAAATGGCAAAACCCTGAAAATGTGTTAATTTTAAAGGATTTTTGCAAGAGGGTGGAAAGTAGATTGTCTGCCCTTGTTGATCCTACATTTCCGACATTGCCAAGAGGTGTCGCTAGCAGCGTATCATTCGAAATGGAAGATGGCGTCAAGTAATTCTCCGATAAAACGCGTCATAATATTTGATTTTTTTTAGATAAAATAAATACTTGATCGATTTACGTGATTTTTAAAATATGACATCTTTGTGCGGTGACAAGTACATACATCATAGAGATTTTTAAAGATTTTTCTTTAAAAAAAAATGTTATAGGCCCCACTATAGATAAGTACCGAAGATTCTATTTTTCTGGTTGCGGACACTTGCGTACGTTTTAAATTCTGTTTATAATAGACACAGATCAATCGGAAGAAACCAGTGTAGACTCGAAGTCGTCTGTTTCAGTTTGCTAATCTTCTGATGTCACCGAAACGTAATTGATCCTATAATTTTTAATCGTGCTCATGAGTAAATGAATAATAAAAAAGTATCAGATTATAACAAAAGTTCTGTCGGTTTTTAAGGCCAAATAAAACATGAATCTTTTGTGTCCCTCCAAAATACTCCCAAAAAAGATATTCTTTATTTATTTTTGTTTGCGATACTTTTTGAATGAATTCAATTATTTATACGTAAGTGCATTTTACCTAAATGCGAGTTGGGAATAATTTTCCCTTTTACCAATTTGGTAGCCCAAAATGTGGAGCGGCATATATATTGTTTGAAATATAATAATCCACTGACACGTGTTTCGTCATCTACAACTCATCAGAGTAATAATAAATATATCATTACTTACACTTACTAAGTCTAATGTGCAGTGTTTGTATTTGTGAGGTATAGGAAGAATATAGCAAAGGAATGGAATAAAATCCTTGTATAAATCAACTATTAACATTTATTCATTATTAAAAATGAAGAAAAGAATTACTTTTTTCGTTTAAGAACGTCTTACTTGTGTAATATTCTATAATACATATGAATCCAAGATTGTCTCTTTTGAAATGTGTAAGGGGACATAACTCTACTCTCTAAATCTCATTGGGGTCAGTGAGATCACTAAAACAAAGAGTTACGTCTGTTTTAATATAATCTCTAGATTAAAATACGTTTCATCGAACACACCTCTGGAGCTGTGTGCTATTTGTGTTTGTTGATGTTATAACGAGCCGGGAGAGACTAGTGGTCGGGCGCGGGCGTGGTTCCCAGTGTATAATCTACGACTCTACTGATTAGCAGTTCGTCCCTACGTTGCTCGTAACACATGAATAAAAATAAAGTTATAAAAGGATATGTCAGCCGTGAGATTTACTGCCTTTGTGACACATTGTCTATTTCATGATCAATACTCGCAATATATCACAGTGAGGCGCACAGATGGCAAAATGACAAAACGCATGAACAGCCACAGATTTAAACATAAGAATACTTTTATTACAGTAGATGGTTCAATCTCTCCGAATTCATATACAACACTCGATGGAGCGAGATAGAAGGTGAACACACACACACACACACACACACAAAAAAAAAAAAAAAAAAAATCATCAGACATAAAAAGTCATTGAACGAATCGAAAAAAAAAAAAAAAGAAAAAAAAGAACGAATATTTAAGCACTAATGCTATTGCAAAGTCGATGATGAAGGTGGATATTTTGGTCGGGAAGTACTTAGCTGGATGACGTAATCAGCAACCTGAAAACAAAATACAACAAAAATAATACGTCCAGTCCCGAGGAATCGGGAGATAATGGTATAATCCATATACTATTCAATATTTTTTCTCTTTATTTATTTTTCCCTTTATTCTCCATATATATATATATATATATATATATATATATATATATATATATATATATATATATATATATATATATATATATGTATATGTTTATGTATATATGTGTATATATATATGTGTGTGTGTGTGTGTGTGTATATATTCAATTCAAACGAAGCGTGTTTTACAAAATTCCTTTGGATTCTTGTCGTTTGAACAATGCATCGACTTGTATTTAAGCAATCTTGTATTCCTTTGCCAGGTCCCTAGAGTGAAACAGCATATGTTTCGCAATGTTCATCTGGTTCCCAGAATTCAAAGAACTGGTGTTAGGTGATTCCTTATTACTTCATCAGGTCCTTAGATTTAAACAACATGTGTCTCACAATGTATATTTCGTTCCTCCAAAGTACATGAAAACTAAAATTGTCGTGGCACCTTTTTGGTCATCTCCACGTGAGTTGACTTGAGCGTATGATATACAGGTTGATATGCCGTAGATTATAGCTCAGTTTACGAAACGCGGTGCTTTGAGCGTCCGTCGTAATTGTCGACTAATGCATATTCTCTGAAAATCTTTTTGTCGTGCGTGGCTTTTGTTTTTCGTGCATATACTGTTTTATTTCCCCTCACCTGAATTACCCACTTTCGTTATAATCTTTTTCTTACGTTTCTACTTTTTCTCGCAAGAAATGAGGGAGGGAGAGAGATCGACAGCGTGAGATAGATGGGTGTGTGTTTCTCTGTCTGGACTGTTTCCGCTATCGCATTAGTTCGTGTGCGGATATAGAAGTGGCTATAGACTGACATACATTTTGGCCCGCCATGATTTTACATCATAGCGTGTCTTGACTTGCATTGGATTTAATCGATTTTGGATGTGAACCGATTTGACTTGAGTACTCGGTTGTTCCCTTTATCTGACTTGAGCACGTTGTTGAGGCAAATCAAATGTATGCCACAGTATCTCCAATAGAAAAGTATCATCTTGCGTGTCTTGCATATTTATTGATTTCTTGGAAACAAGTAGATCGCAACTGATACGCATGTCGAACCCAAACAGAAGACTGCATATTGACGACATAAATGACATTTCCACAGTGATGCAAGATGTATCCTTGGTTCCACTTCTCTTTGCCATTGCGATAGCCTTTTACTAAGACCTTTTGTCAGTAAGCATTTGCATATAAATAACAGTTTCTGTTATATTTCTGCCTGTATTGATCAAGGAGGTCTATCTCTAAAACCCTTGCAGGAATTTGTCATATATTTCCATTCTATGGATGTCTGACGTGAACATAGACCTCACGATATAATTTTATCATCTTTGGATAGACCATATATTACACTTAATTATTAAAATACCGGAAGCCAAGAAAAAAATGCTGTTCCATTCCGCCTCCCTTGAATTACCCACTTTCGTTATAATCTTTTCCTTCCTTTTTACTTCTAGGAGGAGGTGGAGGAGGAGGAGGAAAGAGAGAAAGAGAGAGAGATAGAGAGAAAGAGAGAGAGATGGTGAGGATTTCTCTGTCTGACTGCTTCGGCTATTGTATCAGTTCGTGTGACGTATTTCAATTCTATGGACGTCTGGTGCGAACGTAGACCTCACGATATTATTTGGACAAAACAGATACTACACTTTAATACGACGACACTGAAGGTCAATAAATTGCATTTTAGTTCGAGTTACGCGTTGGACACAATAGCTATAAAACGATACCATTTTTAAAGAAAGTTATCGAGGGTGAACATGGAATATCCTTAGCGTATTACATAAAGATTGTTTTATGAATTAAGCGGTTTTCGCTACCGTTGATTAATATAATACATTATTCGTTTTTTGTTGTTTTTTTAGATGGTGACTTTTTCTCCTACACCAGATGTGAACCCGTTGGCGTTTGTGGTCTTATAATTCCTGTAAGTTGTTTCGCTTTTAGTGTTTCATGTTTTTTGTATTATTTCTGTGGTTGTTTTTATTTTTAATAATTTTGCTTTGATGTTATATATTATACCCTTCTTCAGGGTGTTGGTGTTGGTTTATTGAGATCGCCTGACGTAACCCTACTGAGAAATGCTAACGGATCGGCACAACGGAGTAAGTTTGGACTAGAAGTGAGCAGAAAACAGTGTTGGACGAAAATAGCTTCCGGATATAATACACTTCTCGGTACTTCCGGTTTGAGTTAAAAATAGAAGTCTATAATAGAATACAAAAGAAAAAAAATCAGTTTCCAATTTTTTTGTCGGAAGAATTGGTGTTTTAAATACTTTTGTTTGTTTGTTTTTTACAAATAATAAAATAATAAAAATATTTAATTAATTTGTGAATTATAAAAATACTAGCAGGGCTACCCGGCGTTGCTCGGGACCGTATAAACAATGAAAAAACAAAAGCAGATATTGAACATATGTTTTATTCTTAGGGGAGAGGGATCTTTCATCTCAAGTTTTAGCGTTACAAACAAACATTTGTCTTTTATATATATATAGATAATGACAGGTTTTTTGGGGGTCCCCCTCGAAGATAACTGATCAGTTGACCAACTTCTAGTGGTCCGTTTGACGTGAAATTTCGATATTTGTCATCCGGATGATGGGGCTTCGATATGATACCAAATTTGTCAAGTTTGGTTTCGTCTTTCAAAAGTTTTAGCGTTACAAACAAACATACATACATACACACAGACGTTTGGCTTTTATATATATAGATTTAATGAAATTATTTAGGATTTATACGGCATTTTTAATTATAAAAAATAATTAAGTAATTTCTTTGACCATTATAATATTGGCATATCGTATCATTCAAACACGGTACTGTTTGAATATACGGTTAAGTGGCAGTTTTAGTCATTTAGAACTGCTTTAAAGCTTTACTGCTCACTCATTTTCGACCAAATTTCAAACAATTATTACAATTTATAGATCACCTTCTCATCTATATTGTGAAAAAGATTTTCAATTTTCGTTCAATAAATCAAAAGTTTTGATGAATTTACTGGTGTTCATAATCGTAAAAAAACGTAAGGAGGTGAGCAACATTTTTATGACTGGTTTCCATAGCAACCACGTCGCTCCAGCGACTACTGTTGCTATCAATTCACCGCTCTCACGAAAAAAGAAGTAACAAGTGAAACACAGAGAATGAACGAATGAAAGGGAGATAATTGGGGGATTTTATTGAAAGCAGACGAGTTCCATACATTGTTATTACTTATGTGTATGTTATGTTTATGGGGCAAAAAATAAGAGTGAAAGTAAACAAAGAACGAGTGAATTTACTGGCAGACTGGAAAAATCATAGATTACAACAGAGAAATGCGAGCATGAAAAGTAATATGGTTAAGCTTAAACATGGAAAAGTAAAGGACTAGTTGTTAAAACTGGAAAAGAAAAGGACAAGATATTCTAATAAAAAATATAATAAATTTATAACCTAAAATATTGCAGCATTAAGAATTTTGTTTTAAAATTCAATTTATTACAATTCTTAATGCTGCAATTTTTATTTTTATTTTTAACCAATTTTTATTTTTTAACTAAAACAGGAAATTACAGGAAGTATATTATATCCGGAAGCTATTTTTGCCTAATAACGCTGACTTCGAGTCAAGACTATTCGTTCTGTCGACGGATTAGTTCTCAACTATCTTTGTATACGATTAAAGTGTCCCAGCTTTTAGCCTTGCGCCACATCTTGTTCTAATGAGATGGGGGAGGGGAGAGGTAAACGCCATCTTTTATTCGATGTCCAGTGATTAAAAATTAGAATCTATCTGTTTTGAAACATGCGTTTAGAGTCGGTTCTCTGGCACATTTGCGCAAATACGTAACAGATTCCGGCAAAGGTAAGTTTAGACAAAAAGAAAACGAATGTCACATAAAAATCAAAATCTGCACAAATTAACTGAAATCCAGGCAAAATCTCACATTACAATAAAAGCATTTACTTCAATGTTCTACATTTAAATATATGTAATGAAATAATAGTTTTAAACTACATGAAATCGAAGTGAACATCCTTTTAAAGGCTTTTTATATTAACATCAACGTGAGCCAGGCTTATTTAACTCGGTGATAGAACATATTATTTTAAAATAATTTTTATTTAGTAATTCGCTAACATCAAAACATTTCTCTTCCTGAAATGTTTCTTTTTTATATTTACTGTTGTGGGGTACAAATCGCCCCTATTTGAGAACTAAGTGGAATCAACCAGTCCTATAAATACCACTGGTATCAGAGACAAGATGGAGACATTTTATATATATATATATATATATATATATATATATATATATATATATATATATATATATATATATATGTGTGTGTGTGTGTGTGTGTGTGTGTGTGTTTAACTGTATTCTACGAACACGTTCCTCTCATACTACTTTAGTGGCTCCTGTATTCTTTATGATAAGTGCATATTATATTTTATACACTTTACGTTACTTGTGGTTTCTTTCATTTGTGACCCCTAGCACGGGTCTACAACAACTACATTACTGGACTATTTGCTCACTCTGGTGAGAAAAGTGTAAAATTTCGAAATTGCTGCTATTCAATCCGAAATGATCCATCGGGTTATTGAAAACTTTCGTGAACGTCTAAAATCGTGTGTTAGCAATGAGTGGAAATATTTGGCTAATTTAATATTTAAGACTTTGTGAAATAATAATAACATTCTAAGTTCATTTAAAAAAATAAAAATATATGTTCTTTATTTAATTAATTAATTTATTTATTTTGACCAGCAAATGTGAAAGATCATTTTGGGACACACATTTGTGTGTGTGTATATATATATATATATATATATATATATATATATATATATATATATATATATATATATATATATATATATATATATATATACACACAATATATATGTATATATGTATATTACAGCCCCTTTAGTGCAGTTGGACTAGCACACGTAGCCAGTCAAAATTGAACCTTCAATTATCTTGTTTGTAGTCGACTACGGGGCGCGCATAATAGCATCTGCTCCCTAGTTGATTATCAATTAGAATTTTGGTAAGTGACGTCTCAATATTTTATATTTATATGAACATTGAGAACGTGAAGAGAATCATGCATATGTTTCCAAAGAACTTTGCATTGTCGTTAATAATATTTGACGCTATCGCTTCCCAGAGTGGAAGTGGACCTATACAGTCATGTCTCAATACATTTTACTTCTATAATTAAAAACAGTCTTTTTACTTCTATATTTTCATTAATATCATTATCATTATTATATGAAAGTATTATCATTCTTTATTATTTTGTATACAGGGAAGATTTTTAGTTATACAAAAAGGATATTTCAAAAGATATGTCACAGTTTATGAATTTTCGAATGGAATTAAAGTAGAGTCACGAGCATGTCAAGAGTAATATGTGTCGCATTTTTTGTTTTAAATAGGATACCTAGTAAATAATAATAATAATAAAAATCTTTATTTCTTTGTCTATTTTTTCCAGTGGGATTATCCCATGTTGATGATGGTTTGGAAGGTGGCTCCTGCCCTTGCCTGTGGCAATTGCTTGATTGTTAAACCTGCCGACCAGACACCTCTCACAGCTCTTTACTTCGCTTCATTTATTAAAGAGGTTTGTACTGACTCCTTTCTCTTTCTCACAGAAGAGACGTTGCGAGACTGTCTCTACTCTATCTTTATTTTCATGGCAAGTGTTCGACTGAGCTTCAATCTATGATCCCCTCACTCTCCAATATTTCACTAAAAACACTCACCTAGCCAAAATCGCTATCAATACTTTCCACCACTTTCCCTCGGTATCTAAACCTAAACTAACGTAAATAGTTTCTTTCCTA
>NC_136485.1:67199520-67367020 GCF_053919585.1 Euprymna scolopes | reverse complement strand
CGTCGTGTCTTGACAAACTTCTACGTCTGACATTTACTCCTGATCTGAGATGGAATACGTACATCAAATCCGTTGCCAAGGCTGCTGGAAAAATGGTGGGATCATTCTACCTCTACAGTAAAATCTCACTGCTGATCCAATTCTCTACCTGTATGAAAGCTAAGTACGTCCAAGGATGGAGAACTGTTGCCACATCTGGGTAGCAGCTGCCAGAAGCAGTTTATTCTGCCTTGACAAAATTCACATTAAACTTCATAGCCTAGTGGAGAATGCCCTTTTCCCTTCCCTGCAACCTCTTTCCAACAGAATAGACGTTGTGAGCCTATCTCTGATTTATCGTTATATTCATGTCAAGTGCTCATCTGAACTCCAATCTATGATCCTCCCTGCCCTAACTTTCACGAAAAACACTCGTCCACCTATTAATAATTTCCTCTACTCTTTACCTGTGCCTAAACCTACACATAGATTCCATGAACAAAACCTTTTCTTAGAACTGCACGCCTGTGAAAATGTTCCGTGTTTCTGTTTTCCAACTGACTTGGAATTTTTCTTTACAATGATCTAATCTTAATCCCACCCTGAAAAACATTCACAACACCCGCCTAGCCACAACTGTTGTCAAGAAATACCCCCTTTCTTCCGAATGCCGAATCAGTTCAATTACGTGAACAAGCTCTTGGCGAGCCACCCCATTAAGTAATCCAATTTACCAAATTTCCACTAATAACGATTACTACATTTTCCCGTTGGGCTACTGTACACTCATTAATCCTGATCCTCGAGTGGCCTTCGGGCCTTGATGACTCCTTTGTAATATATATATATATATATATATATATATATATATATATATATTATATTGTAATATATATATATTATATTGTAATATATATATATTATATTGTAATATGTAATATATATATATATATATATATATATATATATATATATATATATATATATATATAAATTTAAATATAATGCATACGTGTTTATTTTGCGTGCTGGCAGATAAAGTGATAGATGTGGGTGTTTTCTGATAGGTTTTGTTGTGAAAATTCGATGAGATTTTTTAAATTGTTTTAAGATGAAGTATTTTGGATATTTTAAAGTTTTTAGCAAATTTTCTATTATATTGAATTCGCTTGACAGATGTTCAGGGTTGCATATTCTGAGGTGAAGGGCGGAGGTAGAGACATATTATAAGGTCTGTTTTTCTTGCGTGGTGGTAGTGGTGAAAGTAGAAATTTATGTAGTTATGTGTGTGTGCTTGAATTGGACTTTAGATGACAGTGTGTTGTCATTTCTTTTGGAAAATAGAATATCAAAGAAAGGGATAGATGGTGAATTTTATTGTAGTTTCGATACTCTGTTAAGGATCTTCTAGATATCTATTAATACGGGGGTTGGCAGAGCAACTTGAATATCAATTAAAATACAAGTAATGCAGGTATACATGTAATTCTTTGAACTGCAACTAGTACAACATTTAAATTTTATTTGTTACCAGTTTCAAACATGATATAAGTGAGATGGCGACGATTCTTCTTTATATACTGAGTTAATCGAACTCTAAAGTTTCGGTCAACTCTTTCCAACATATCGATGGTTATGTTGACAACAGCTCGACGAATGTCGTTTTTTCAAGCGAATCAAGGTGCTAGAACGGTCGTTGTAAACAATTGATTTCAGATATCCCCATAAAATATTGAAATGAAATGTCTACGGAATGCACGTTGTGTTGCAACGATTGAGCGACCGCTTAAAAAAAAATATGGCTCAACAGCTAAAGCGCGTTCCAACTTCGTCCACTCCATGATACTCACTGGGGCTCCTAAAAGATAAACAAAATATAAATAACGCACATTAAGAACCAAACTTTACGCCGCATCATCCCAAATAAGTTCATTTCTATCATTCTTAGAGAAACCATCGCTTTAGGGCGCAAAACCTAAATAAGCAAGTTGCTCTGCCCCAGCCTGTATGCCATTTAAGATAAATGTCTTTTCTCATATTCTTTGAAAGTTTGATTGAAAGAAATGTTTATTACTTTCCTACATAATAGTAACCTATTTGACATATCTGGTATTTTTCTTTCTTTATTTATCGCAGATGGGAATGCAAGTTATGCAAGAATGCGGAAAGAGCAATTTGAAGAGATATTCCATGAAATTAAATGGAAAATGCCCCATTGTTATTTTTGATGATACGGATCGTAAGTCAATTCATTTGATTTAATAGTGACATTTTTATGACTACGATAAAGCAGCAGAGATTAAAAAAATATATGACTTAATACGCAGTAGAAAAAATATATGACTTAATATAAATTAAATAGAAATTAAATATATGACTTAAAACGCAATATAAATTAAATATATGAAATTATACGCAATATAAATAAACATATGATTTAATACACAATAGAAATAAAAATATGATTAAATACGCAATAAAAATGAAAAATGTGATTTAATACGCAATATAAATAAAAATATGACTTACTAAACAATAGAAATAAAAAATATGACTTAATACGCAGTATTAATAAAAATATGACTTAATACGCAGTATTAATAAAAAATATGACTTAATACGCAGTATTAATAAAAAATATGACTTAATACGCAGTATTAATAAAAAATATGACTTAATACGCAGTATTAATAAAAATATGACTTAATACACAGTATTAATAAAAATATGACTTAATACGCAGTATTAATAAAAAATATGACTTAATACGCAGTATTAATAAAAAATATGACTTAATACGCAGTATTAATAAAAAATATGACTTAATACGCAGTATTAATAAAAATATGACTTAATACGCAGTATTAATAAAAATATGACTTAATACGCAGTATTAATAAAAAATATGACTTAATACGCAGTATTAATAAAAAATATGACTTAATACGCAGTATTAATAAAAAATATGACTTAATACGCAGTATTAATAAAAATATGACTTAATACGCAGTATTAATAAAAGTATGACTTAATACGCAGTATTAATAAAAAATATGACTTAATACGCAGTATTAATAAAAAATATGACTTAATACGCAGTATTAATAAAAATATGACTTAATACGCAGTATTAATAAAAATATGACTTAATACGCAGTATTAATAAAAATATGACTTAATACGCAGTATTGATAAAAATATGACTTAATACGCAGTATTAATAAAAAATATGACTTAATACGCAGTATTAATAAAAAATATGACTTAATACGCAGTATTAATAAAAATATGACTTAATACGCAGTATTAATAAAAATATGACTTAATACGCAGTATTAATAAAAAATATGACTTAATACGCAGTATTAATAAAAATATGACTTAATACGCAGTATTAATAAAAAATATGACTTAATGCGCAGTATAAATAAAAATATGATCTAATACGCAATAAAAATAAAATATATGATTTATGACGCAATAGGAACAAAAATATGACTTAATACGCAATAGAAATAAAATATGACTTGATACACAATAGAAATAAAAATAACTGAATAAATATATATAAAAATATATATATGTATGTACTTATTGATTTGTAAATCGCCACTTGTTCTCGTCTCCTCTTACCAACAGCGACTATAATTCATTCCTCGCATTGTGACAGCCTTCTAAATCTCTTTTACATAAAAATATATGATTTAATACGCAACAGAAATAAAAATATGACTTAATACGTAATAGAAATAAGAAGTATGGCTTAATACACAATAGAATTTTCAAAATATGATTGAATAAGAGTATAAATAAAAAAATATTTTTTTACTCTGAATAAACGATAGAAGTAAAAAGAAAAGGGTGACTCTTAATAAGCAGTAGGATTTTTAAATACTGAATAAGTTGTAGAAATAATGTTTGACACATAATAAATAATAAATAATAAACTGTAGAAATTTATAAAATGTTACTCTTAAGCAATGAAATAAATGAAACACAACATTTGAATCCGAATAAGTGGTAGACATTTTTATGACTCTCAATAAGCGATAAAAAAAAAAATTAGAATGCCGAATCAGTTGAATTCTTAAGAACTGTGAGGTCATTTTTTAAAATTGAGATATCGTCTAGATACAAAAACGACTAAGAACTTCCCCTCTTCTCTCTCTATCTCTCTCTCTCTTTCTCTCTCTCTCTCGCTATCTCTCTCGCGTGCGCACGCGTGTTATTTGCAACAAAAAAAAAAAAACAACAGAACTTCCGTGAACAAAGTTTCTTTCGTAGAACATTTCATCCCTGGAATAAGATATAACGGGTCTACTTCCCAACCAACTACAACATTGTTGTCTTTAAGACTAATGAAAACAATGGAAATCTGCCATCTCAAAACAGATCAAGAAAAACTTTTTGGGGCCGTAGTGGAGACGGTGATGTTTTATAGCTCAGCAGCATGAGCTCTCGGTAAAAAAAAAAAAAAAAAAAAAAAAAAAAAAAAAAAAAAATTGATAGTAAGGTGGTACTTCCACTAGAATGCTCCGGGCAGTATTACACTTATATAGTTGTATAGTTAGTGTTACCCAACAATCAGCCGTCTGTATGATCGATTGCCCAGGATTTCTTCAGTAATAAGAGAAAGAACACGATATGCCGGGCATTGCTAAAGAAGAAAAGATGACATAGTCCGTGATGTGGTACCGTGGGATCCAAAACACGGAACCGCTAAAGTAGAAAGACCTGTCAAGGCGTACACGAAATTATTGACAGAAGACACTGGCTTACAATTTGAAGATCTTCTCAAGGTCATGGAAGATAGAGACTTTTGGCGGGAAAGAGTTAGTTTGGTCCTGGTAACCTACCCGATACGATGATGATGTAAATAAGTTCTTGTTGAACCGTTCTCTTGGATTATCAGTTCTTCTTAAGTAATCGTCAGTCATTTTCCACCTCTTTCTTCTAGGTTTCTAATGGTGGCGACCATCGTCCAACTGACGATATATCGTATGTGTACATTAGCGTGCTACTGTTTTATTAGTGAGAGAGTATGTGCATCTATCAACCTGTGTATATGTGCGTTTGTTGAGCAACGTTTATATGCTTGGCTGGTCGTACATTAGTTCGTGCATGTCTCTTGTCATATACGTGCTATTTTCCGAAAGGCATTTCGCTCCAACGAGGGTAAACAGGATTATGTCGTACGAACATATGTTGTTTCTGGAAGAATAGAGGCAAAAAAGAAAGAAAACTGTGTGTTTATGCTTGTATAGTACGCGCGAGTTTTCGGAAGTGAATATACCCGCTTCTTTGATCGGCTGAAAGAAACTGCTGATTGAAAACTTGTTTCCAATCGAGATTCAATAGATAATAAGAATATTCGCTACCGCTGCCACTTCTAACTCTGTAAACGTCAAGATCTGTTTTAAAATTTCAGAATAAATGATGTTACATTTTTGTTAAATGAAGATAGTTTTCGTCAACGAGTAAATCGCAAATGTCGCATTTTTACCTGCAATATATTGATCATGTTCTTTCTCGTTCGTGAGCGATCAAGAACCGAACCAATCAAATGTTGTTATAAATAAGTGCACTGAGTCTTTACACAAAACTTCGCTGAGTTTCAAGCTTTTATTTGGAAAGAGAATTTATTTTGGGGGAGAGAAACTAATATAATTAAATAATTTACTTAATTTTCTAAGTACTATTAAGAATAGGCGCCGGCAGGCGGAGTTTAGATGCATAATTCACTTAGATTATTTACATTATTGAACCGTTCTCCGCATGGCTAGGTTTTACGGAAATGATCCCCCTCCTGCAAAACATTCACAACAAACAACCGCCTAGCCACAACTGTTGTCAAGAAATACCCCCTTTCTTCTGTGCCTAAATCTAAACAAATTCTTCTACCAAATTTCCATTACTACCTGTCACTATGCGAATGCTTTACTGACCACCTTACACTCATTGACCTTTATCCTCGAGTGACCTTTAAATCTTGATAAGAGGCGATTCTTTTGTAAAAAAAATAATCTTTTAGGTGAGTTCTGACTTTTTTGTTCCCGCTTCAAATCATGTCACCTGTCTCTATGTACATTTCCGTTTGCCGCCAGGTCATTCTAACATGTATTAGCGTGACCCTCACCAAAATACCGCTCCAATAGGTATTTCACTGCCGATGCAATCCTCTATCTGTATATGAGCCAGGCACGTCTTAAAATGAAGTATCGTTGTCATATCTGGGCAGGAACTAATTGGCGTGCCCTATCCAGCCTTGATAGAGTTCAAAACCGGCTTCAAAACCTAGTAGGTTATGCCCCTTTTATCTTCCATGTAACCTTTTTCATACAGAAGAGACGTTGCGAGCCTATTTCTGCTCTATCGTTATTTTCATGGCAAGTGCTCGACTGAACTCCCAATCCATGTCAACCCTTGCCAAACTTTCACAAAACACTCAACTAACTACAACCACTATACACGATTTTCCGCACTCTAACTGTGCCTAAATCTAAACGCAGATTCCATTAACAAATCTTCTTTCTCAGAACTGCCCGCAAGTGGAACACTGCTTCGCCGGTCTGCTTCCCGATTGAATACAACATGGTAGCCTTCAAATTCAATGTAAAGAAGTTCTGGTTGAGTAAGCCCCATAAATAATACAAATTCTACCTAATGTACATCAACAACGATTACTCTACTACCACCATTACACTCATTAACCCTTATCTTCGAGTGGCCTTCGGGCCATGATAAGTGGTGACTCCCAAGTAATATATATATATATATATATATATATATATATATATATATATATATATATATATACTAGCGGGGGTGGGGCTTTGCCCGGGCGTGAAATACGCTTAAATATGATATTTTAAGTTGTCCAGATTTCGTATATATTATTATAGAGTCGTGATTTCAAAAGTAAAAACCAAGTATTTGGGTGCCATCAGCTAGCATCGAAACCGGAAGCAAAACCGTAGCATTCAAAGCTGGTGACGTTACCACTGTACCAACGTGACACGCATAAGTACTGACTAAATATTTAAATTTAAAAATTAAAGATGAATGTACAAAATGTATAACGATTTTTTTAATATTGACTCATTTTTGACCCCTTAAAACTATTTTAATCGATTAAAGACCCATAAAAGAACGGTCCGTAAAAAAAATCCAATCATTTGAGGGCCCTAGCGTCGTTCTCCGACTTTTAGTTTCGGAAGATATAGAGTTTGAAAGTATGGAGACTGACAGACAGACATATAGCCTTTTATATATTAGATTACTTCACACTAGTTAACTTAATCACTACTTATTGTCGGAGGGTCCTAAATATCTAACAGTAACATTAAATTCTGTTGCTTCTTTTTATTCTTTCTCAGTTGAGTATGCAGTCCAGCAAGCCCATGATGCTGCTTTCTATAACATGGGTCAATCTCATTGGTCCGGTTCCCGTACATACGTCCACGAAAAGATCTACGACGAATTCGTGAAATGTTCCGTTGAAAAAGCTACCAACAGGAAAACTGGCGATCCTTACGAACTAGACACTGAACATGGACCTCAGGTTTGTATGCTGCAAACTTAACCAAAACTATGCAAATTCAAAACATTTCATGAATTTTAAAAACTATTTTAACAGCATCCGTGTGATGGCTTAGCCTTCGCAAAAAATACCCATAACTTCGCTTTTTAAACTCTATTGTTACATATCAGCTACATGCAAAAGTTTTTGCCGGTTTATGTAAGGGTCATTTTAAACCGTTGTAATTTATTTATTTTTTTTACATATTATTAAGTATACCACTATGATTAAATTTATAAGTTTTTCGTTCAGATTATTGAAGCATCATTCATATTTTTCTGCAATATTCTCACTCACGTTGATCAGAAAACAACCTTCTTTAATCAACAGAAACAAAGTCGTCTTCCATCATGATAATGCTCGTCCTCACACAGCACTAATGACCAAATATTTCCAAGAAGAATTAAGTTGGCCAATCTTGCTCCATCCTGCATATTCTCCCGGCTTAACTCCTATAGATTATCACTTACCCCGATAATTACAAAACCATTTAGGTAGCCTGATGTTAACACCACGAGAAGAAATTGAACATTAGGTTATTTTGAAGATTATCATGAAGAGATGAGATTGGACATAAAATAACTTCATATTTCACATCAAAACCTAAAGAATTTTAAAAGCGAGTCATTCATAAGCTCGTTGACAGACTCAATCAAGTTATAGAGAGCAAAGGTTGTTATGAATAAGGATTTTCAGAAACGTAGTTTTTCATTTTCAAGATGAAATTTTAAACTTTTAACCATATCAATATTTGCTATCAGTTTCAAATATTTTTTAATCCAACTATTTTACTCATTTTAAAACTTCAAACACGGTATTAAGTATCCTTGCCGAGTATTCGATGACTCCGCCATCCAGCGTGGTAAGCAGGATTCCGCCTCGATATGTCGCCTCCATGAAATATATATGGTATAAATGACTACGGAAGGAAAACATCTGTTATTTTTTTTTATTTATTTACAGGAAATCACCGGTCGTTTTGTTGCATCAAAAATTCTTATGACTTTACGCTTATTTTATTGTTAGATATCTACATGGGTATTGTCAGCTATGGAAACCAGTCATAAAAAACGTCGCTCACCTTTTTACGAATTTTTACGATTTTGAACACCACTAAATTCATCATAACTTTTGTTGTACTGAACGACAATTGAAACATTTTTTTTCAC
The DNA here is from genome assembly GCF_053919585.1 of Euprymna scolopes. Taxonomy (NCBI): domain Eukaryota; kingdom Metazoa; phylum Mollusca; class Cephalopoda; order Sepiida; family Sepiolidae; genus Euprymna; species Euprymna scolopes. The sequence continues at coordinate 67,358,293 of NC_136485.1, read as the reverse complement.
GATATAGCTGAAAAGGTTATCTATAAACTGTAATAATTGTTTGAAATTTGGTCGAAAAATGAGTGAGCGGTGAAGCTTTAAAGCAGTTCTAAATGATAAAACTGACATTTAACCATATATTCACACATGTTTGAATGATAATCTATTATAGATTTCATTTATTAAATACCTTAGATGAAGTCTTAAGTTTACTTCAAATATACTTAATACGTACTTGTAAAAAATATCGGTGTTTTTATAAAATGAATATAAAACCAAATAAATTTGAGTAAGCCATAAACACATAAAATATACAAACGTCTAGCTGTACGAACCTGACATTGCCCGGGATGCAGTTTTTAAGTTCTGTATAGTTTGCACTTTTTTTTTTAATTTATGTAGAAAAAGAAATACAATTTTAGTTGCAAGGGAGACAATTCTTTTATATTCTTCACTTAAAAATAAGAATGATTCTCCTTGTTGATGCATATTTTAGAAAGATGATTAGTTCAAAATATTTCATAATATAGATTGTCTAACCGGATTAAGACATTTTGAAAATAAATTGTAGTGAAGTATGTTGCCAATAACATGGTACAGCATTAACAAATCAAACTTGACTAATCAGAAGTAAAGTTTTATTTGTCAGCTTATAGATGTATAAGATTACTGTACTAATTGTGATTTAGCAATCCTTCGGTACGAATGTAATTTTCTTTTTTCTTTTTTTTTTTTTAGATCGACGAGGAACACTACAAAAAGATAATGGAATATATCAATAAAGGCAAAGAAGAAGGTGCACAATTGAAATGCGGTGGGAAAAAACAGGGAGACAAGGGTTTCTACATTGAACCGACCGTCTTCTCTGATGTGACCGACAACATGAAATTTGCTCGTGAAGAAGTAAGTAGAGGAATTGTTACTTTGCATTTAAATGCACCACACCGGCATAAACTCTCTTTTTGTTCCTTGGAACAGCTTAAATAGGTGTTGTTCGTACCAATGCAGATACGTCTGCGCCAACCAGTCGACAGTGACTTTGTTGCTGACGGACTGAAGTATGATTCTATTCAGTCTCAGTGTAACGTGGCCGTTACGCCCGAACCGTGTTCGATACACTTCAAACCTCTTTTGGACCCTCACGCCGTTTGGTACCGTCGAAAAGGAACAATAAATAAATAAATGAATAAATCCGATTCGGCATGTTTTTTTTCTTCTGTTTTAACACAAGTCGTTTATTACCGTTATTTCCCAAACAATGTTTATTTTTTTTGCTATTTTTTATTGTTCATTCCGTTTGCCATGAAGTTAACAAAACCCTGCCGTCTCGACACCCGTTTAAAAGTCTCTCGCCACCATAACGGTACCACATGTCCATCTCGCTCAGTTTTTCCTTTTTTAATCGTTCACACGCCGGCCGTAGCCAACCATTTCTCGTCTTTGACTTTACACATTAATATTTTTCGACGTGTAAAGTTCTTTTTTTTTCTTTTCTTGTCAAGCAAGCTAATTTTCTTGTCTTGTCAAGCACTTGCTAATTTGCATAGTGCTCAAACGGCTGCTGCTGCTGCTGCTGCTAATACCCTCACTATCCATCTATCCTTCGGCTGCTACTGATATTTTCACACGCGCTCATACGTGCTCGATACATCAGAAGGTCCACCCTCCCAGGCTTGATATTCACTTTGAAAACGGATTAGTTTATTGCTAATCGCTTGAGGCGACCCTACCGCCAAATGCCAACGAGATTGCTCAGGTATTTTTGTAGGCCAGTGGGCGCTTATCCAAGTGTGCTGGCTTTACAGAACCACGCCTGGAAGGGAGGTAAATGAAATATTCTCTTTTAATTCCTTAAAATGTAACATGGACATATTTATCAGTTATATATTTACTAATTCAATGTATATATATATATATATATATGTGTGTGTGTGTGTGTCTGTGTGTGTTTAATTATTTTTCATAATTATATTTTAATATCCACATAAAAAAGTTTCATCCTACTCAAGACTTATCAGTGTGGCTAGATATAACTCTACCGCCGGTCGCAGGATTCGAATCCTAAACTGTAATCACCTTTTACTTATATCCAACATCTTTGTCCTCACAATCACATCAATAATTATAAGAATCATGAAACATTTATACGATGTAGAAATGGGACATTCCTACTGTTCATTAAACGAAAACAGACAGTCTCTATACAGTGTTCGGCAAAGTAAGGGGAGGGAACATTGCAATATTATTTCAATTGGAAGCTTTTCTAATTTCTTTTCAGACTGCTCTCTTTTGAAGAGAGCTTCGAATATATCTTTATAATAAATATATTTCAATATCCATATGTTTCATCTCAATTATGAGTCATAAGTATGGCTAGATTTAACTGTAAAACTGGTCGCTGGGTTCGAATCCCGTGAAACATTGTATAAGAATTGTCTTTACGGCTTGGCTTAAGAAATATTAAGAAAAATGAGTATTACTTTGAGTGGATTTTATCAGTGTAAATGTGAAATACTATGGTTGCAGTAAATAACCTTAAATATGACAAAATTGTCTTATTCTTAATACGTTATCTTTAACCCTTAGGCTACGCTGGCTATTAATTTTTCAACACCTAGTTTTTACTATTAAAAACAACTGCAACAATGGTGTCTTCAAGAACTATGGAATTCTTCTTTGCTCTAACTGCATTAATCAATGAATGAAATCCATGCTTGAAACCCGTATTTGAATGTTCGTATTGTTTTTTGATAAAAACTCTTTTTCAAAGACCCTAGACTTGATTTTATTTGATGTGAATAAATTCACACCCATCGTAGGCAATGTATGTATAAAACTACCATCATAGCCCAAGAGTTAATAGTGATATGGCGCCTGTATGCAAATGTATGTGTGTGAAGTGATGTCGCAGCAAAGAAAAAAGAGAAAGATTATAAAAAGAAGAACGTGTTCACAGACTGATGATCACGCTCTCGATCACGTTAAGGAGGCGGAAATAAATGTCTGTTGTTTAAACCTAAAGCAGTAAATTAAATTTCCTTCCTACTCCTTGTCTTTGTCTCCTTTGCCACGGGGTCTACAACGTGTTGGGTCTCTACATATTAAACGTGTGTAACGTTACAATAGTAAATACAAAATAATAATAATAATAATAATAATAATAATAATAATAATAATAATAATAATAATAATAATAATGCGTATATCACGTAGGTGCGAGATATAAATAGATGCACAGACACACGAGAATTTGCCACTAGTTTATATATAGATACAGTAGATTCATAAATAAAATGGATAAGTATATTTGATACGTCTATAAATAATTTATCTTTTGTTGTTTTCTTAGATCTTCGGTCCAGTTCAATTGATTATTAAATTCAATGATTTGAATGACGTAATCGATCGCTGTAACGACAGCGAATATGGAATGGCGGCAGCCATCTTCACTAATGACATCGATAGATCCATGACATTTTCTCATGCCATGTACTATGGAACCGTATGGTAAGTAACAACAGACAACTGACCAAAAATATAATATCTATTTGATCACCGCTCCTCACCCACTCCCGTTGATCCCGCTAAAAAAAAAATTGGCATTTCTGCATGGCAGTAACATAAAGAGACGAGTTATCGACCCCTGTTCTTCGAAAGAGAAATTACATCTAGCGGCCATTATGTGAACCTTAAATATAAACAAGTGTTTACGATAACGCAAAAATATATAACGAAATAAATAACACAAAGATATGAAAATCAAAACATTTATTGTATAAAAAATGTATCAAAATATAATTTCCTTTCAATCAATGATTTATAACTGAAAATAAATATGATAAAAACATGAAACATTTATAGATTGTTTTTAGAATTATTTGGGGTTTTGTTTTTTTGGTTTGTTTGTTTTTTTACGGTAAGGATGTATGAAAATGTAGCAAAATATAATTTAAAAAACATGAAACATTTATAGATTGTTTTTAGAATTATTTTTTTGTTGTTGTTGTTTTTTTTTTGTTTTTGTTTTTTGTTTTTTTACGGTAAGGTTGTATGAAAATGTACCAAAATATAATTAAAAAACATGAAACATTTATAGATTGTTTTTAGAATTATTTGGTTTTTTTTTTGGGGGGGGGGGGTTACGGTAAGGTTGTATGAAAATGTACCAAAATATAATTAAAAAACATGAAACATTTATAGATTGTTTTTAGAATTATTTGTTTTTGTTTGTTTTTTTACGGTAAGGTTGTATGAAAATGTACCAAAATATAATTTAAAAAATATGAAACATTTATAGATGTTTAAGAATATTTTTTTTTGTACAGAAAGATTGTCAAAAATGTATCAAAATATAATTTTAGTTTGCGCGCACTTTTAGAAAAGGAAGAGTTATCGACCCCTTTTTTTTGGCTGACAAGCGACATCTATCGGCGGTTCTTGAAACTAAAATACACACATTCACCTTATATCACTGACATGCAGAAGTGCCAAAAATGTTAATAACTCTAATAGTTTCTTTCCTCGGACTAGCTTGACTTTGGAATTCCCTCCCTGCTCCTTGTAGCCCCTATTGTTTCGACTGTGCGAACATGCTGACATTTAAATACCATGTGAACAAACATATTGCTACTCAACTCCCTACCAAGATTGCTCAATAAAAATCTGGCCCTTATCACAGTAGAATTTGGGGAAACAAAAGTAATAATAATAAAAAAAAAAAATTCACATCCTTTCTAAATCTACACTTAGGACCCTGAATAGATAGCCCATCGGGATGCCGAGATGTGGCAGTCATGAGATCTCCATATTGATAAAGAAAACCGATAAAATTCAAGGGCTATAATGATCCCCCTTGTCAAACTTTAAAAAAAAACACTCGACTAACTACAACCACTATATACGATTTCCCCACTGTTTATCTATCCCTAAATCTAAACAAAGATTCCATGAACAGATTTTCTTTCCCAGAACTGCTCGCCTGTGGAACACTGTTCCGCTGGCCCGCTTCCCGGTTGAATACAACATGACAGCCTTCAAATCTAATGCAAACAAGTTCTTATTGAGCCGTCTTATAAATAATCAAATTCTACCCAATTAACACCAATAGCGATTACTACACTGCCACCTTACATTCATTAACCCTTATCCTAGAGTGGCATTTCGGTCTTGATAAGCAGTGATTCCCAAGTAAAAAAAAAGAAGAGAATTGCATTTAACAAAAGACCTCAAAGTTCTTTTGAATTTTAAAGCCAGCTGTAACATGACATCAAAATGTAGTTTTCCAATATTTCATTCAAAAATTAATTTTGGATTGATATGGATAACTTAAACAGTCCTAATTATCGGACTTGAAACCGACGGTACCAATTGTCTCATCTAACAACTTTCTGTACACAAAATACAAAATATAAATACGCTCTTATTTTCGGATTTCCCTTTAATGTAGCACTCTGCTGGATTTCTTCCCCCCCCAAAAAAATATAACTAATCATATATATATATATATATATATATATATATATATATATATATATATATATATATATATATATATATATATATATGTGTTGTTTGTTTTTTGGTTTTAGCGATATGTTTTGAATGAATTCAATTATTTCCGAAAGTGCATTTTTACCTAAATGCGAGTTGGGAATAATTTTCCCTTTAACCAATTTGGTACCCCTACATGGGGAGCGGTATATATATATATATATATATATATATATATATATATATATATATATATATATATATATATATATATAATCACTTTTTCTTAAAATAAATCTTCCCTACATTAAAAATCAACTTTGTGACGACAAACAAAACAATACGATATTATTGTTTGCAGGTGTCATGTGCGGTAAAATCCAACCAGTGTAGACCGAAAGGCCGCCCATTTCGTCTTGTTTGTTTTGTGGGTCCTTAAAATCTAATTGATCCAAAATAGTTCATTTCTGAAGTGTGTGCCATATGTATGTCCACCATTTTTTATGTTCTCACGCGAATATTTTTCTATTTTTAAATAGCACAAAATGCTGTACATTTTAATATAAATAAAAGGTATTGATAATATTTATTTTGTTAACTATTATTATTTTTATTATTTCAGGGTGAACACATATAATCATTGGTTCCCTCAGGCTCCATTCGGCGGCTATAAGAAATCTGGTTGGTATCGAGAAATGTAAGTATATTTGTCAAAAATTTTTGTTCAATATCAACTCATCTGTCAGAATAAGCTGTTTCATAAAAGAAGGTGATTTTTATTGCAGAATTGTCGAAACAAAATTATCTCGTAATCCGTTATTGCTATTCCCCCCCTTTTTTTTTTGTTTATGGAATTGTAAAACTTAAGTTTATTCAGCACATCTTTTTTTTATTTTAATTAACTATTTTAAATAAATTATTAATTAATTAAGCGAGTTTAATTTTAAAAGTTTACAAATCACACTTGTTCGTAGTTTAGTTATATACACACACGGCGTGTAATCAATAAATTTGTTGATAGAGATTAAATCATATTATTTATTAAATAATTATTACTTTATCTTTTGTAGGGGAAAATATGCCCTGCGTGAGTACACTGAAATCAAGAATGTAAGTATAATTTATTTTAATTTACTTAATCGTTTCATTTCGTTTCAAAACAATGTAAAAGAAACATTGCTAAAGCAAAGATGTGAAATAGCAATGACGTGTAGAATAAGAATAGACTTAACTTTAAGATGGCCACATAATGAAAAAAAGTAACGCACTTACCAGTAAAGTGCACTTAAACTCTCGGTGATTAGCTGAAATTGTTGATTGTCTGATGGAAGTGAATATGTAGCAAGTCTGTGAATAGGTACTTAAACTCAAATCGTTAATTGATACGGATAGCAGCAGTTAACGTAAACATTATTTGCTTAACTAATAAAAAATGTAGTCTGTTTGGTTGTTTTGTTTTACGGCATATCAACCCATTTCGGGTTATTTAATGCCGAATCCAATAATTTGGGTGAAAAATGTTTTATGCTTAAAGTTCTTTATATCTTCGAATATTTATTCATGGTGTTTAGTTTGGTTGCTTTGTAGAGGATTTTTTTTTTTACTTTGCTGAATATTTTGTGTTTTAAAAAGGGAGAAAAATAACATCAATGTTTGATGCTTTCTAACCCAAAAAGCCAGTATCTTAAGACAGGCTGATAAGATATAACAACAACAAAAAATATGATGAATTTAAACTTGTAGTAAAAATCAGTAATAGTTGATGGAAGTATTGTAAGTCTATTGATAGATGATAAAATCTAAATGTTTGGACTGATAGGAGTCGTAGTTAATACAAGCATTATCTGCTTATAGAAGAGATAGCTGAATGTTGACTACCGCAGTTAAGACTGATGAGCCCTTAGGAAGCGAAACGCAGTTATTTAAGTGTAGCCTGTTTGCTATATGGTGGCTTCCTTCAGTCTTGACAGACTATAGATACCCACTGTAAAGCTGCCTGCGCGTAAAATTTTTGTGGCAAGAATTGCACAATTTTCAACTACACCTCTCCTGTTGTAACATACCAGTGGCAAATGGAAGTTCAAGACGACTGGAAACAATGCCGATATAAGCAGAACGCACATACAGCGCCTAGAATTCCCAAATATTCACCCATCTGGTACTATCCAGGCTCAACGTTGCTTAACTTCGTTGATCTGAGAAGAACCGGTGTGTCAACAAGATTATGCCGTATGCTTTTAATACACACACACACACACACACACACACACACACACACATATATATATATATATATATATATATATATATACGTGTGTGTGTGTGTGTGTGTGTGTGTTTGCGTATGAGTGCGTGTATGTTAAAATAGCTGATACACAAACAAAATACAATCAAATCAACCTGTATAAGGAGATTTATTAAATCTTTATTATTCGGAAATATTTCGTCAGATATGAATTATTCATTTTATATTCATATTTTTAAAATGAACATATAAAAGAGACATGAAGCCGGAATAGAAAGAAGGTAACATTTTAGACTAAATGAAAAAAGTTGTGAAAATAACACTCAAGATGAGAACAGTAGCCGAAAGAATCCAAATAATACGAATAATTCATCCTCTGTGTATTCGTCCTTTTTACGGATTGTTACTCTCATATTCATAGTTGTTGTTGCTTCGCCATGTTTCAGTCAACTCATCCTCTGGCCTTCTTCAGGTGATTAACCGCGACAGGATAAGAATGCTAAGTCTTGTAAGTGTATCCTCAGTAATTACTGCCTTCCATAGTTGTTGTCTCATCACGTTTTGGTCAACTAATCCTTTGGCCTGCTTTTGTAGAATTTAAACCGCTATTTTCAGACAATGCTCACTTGGAACCGTAGAGACTCAATGCCTCTATCCACTGCACCACGGGCACCGAAAGGCTATCAAGGTGTGATTTTATGGTCTTATAAATCCAATTTTGGATTTTTATCTGGTCTTCCATTGAAGTTAGCAATTACTGGTGATAAGTTACGAGACTCATCATTTCTATCCCGCCACAGTTAATCACCTGAAGAAGGCCAGAGGATGAGTTGACCGAAATGTGGTGAAACAACAACAGTTATGAAAATGAGGATAACAGTCAGCAAAAAGAATGAATGCACAAATTATGAAGTCTCGTCTTAAAAGGATTAAAAAAAAAAACACAAAAAATAATCATTCATCCTCATAAAAAAAAAATCAGAAACATGTCATATCATCAATGATTACCCTGTAAACGCTATTACTATTTATTCTATTTTAATTTGCAAATGTATAAACTGAGACCTCTCTAAAAGCATTCTTCTTGCGTGGCTAAACATATTATAATAACTAGGGCTATGACAACTGCGTATTATTTTCATTGTTTGGACTCTCGAGTATACATCCGACACAGACACAGTTAATCAACCGAGAAACACATCACTCTATATTAAAGCATATGATATCAACGAATACATACTCGAGAGTCAAAATAATGAAAAGAATATGCTGTTGTCCTATCCTTAATAATAAGTCTCTTGAATTCAGTGCTATACTTATGAGTGACGTAAAGACAAAGGAACTTACCATCTAATTTATATATTCTCAAGGATAAAACTATTGAAATAGTAAATAATAAATTATTCGTATTATTTGGATTCATCGGATTACTGTTCCCATCTGTAGTGCTGTTAGCACAACACTTCGGTCGATGTAATCTTCCACCTTTTGGAATTGTAAATAATAAATTCTTATCGTTTCTTTTTTATTCTCTATTGCAGATTGTGTACAGGATCCCCCAGAAGAATTCTTAAATGCTATAAGACATTTGATGAAAACCAAATTATCAACCCCAGAAGGCTAACCCTCTCTCGGTTCTGCATGCTAATGTCTTCTGGTTATTATTGTTATAGTACATGCACTAATACCGACTATTCTTACGATAATACACAACTTTTAGGCATAAACTTTTTTGTATACATATATAACCTTTGCCCAGCCACATCCAAATATAATTATGTTGTTGGTGTGGTCCTGCAGTATCCTTGATAATATCTTACCTATTATATGCATGAACGGTGATATTTTTATATAACTCCTTAAAGATATTAATGTGTCCTGCTCTATTGCAGATAATTTATCTAAATGGTCTGTCTATAGATTCTGAAGTTTTGAAAGATGACAAAGATTGTGATAATGTTCCGATATAAATGCTGTGACATCGATTATTGTCGATCAATCGAGACGTTTGAATTTATTTGTATTGACGAAAGAAAAATTTAGTAAATCAAATAAAAAAAACTGTGATATTTTATCATTATTGATAAACAATCCAGGAATTATAACTTGATTTGAATAGTTTATTTTATTTTTGATGTTATCAATTCATTTTTTAAACAAAACGCCCAAAACATAAGCTGATAGTTGACATTTTATAATTTTTGACATTTTACAGTTGTTGACTTTACAAAGTTGACATTTTACAGTTGTTGACTTTACAAAGTTGACATTTTACAGTTGTTGACATTTTACAATTTGAATATAGTATGTTCTTGATTCATTTTTTAAACAAAACGCCCCAAAGATAAGCTGATAGTTGACATTTTACAATTGTTGACATTTTACAATTTTATAATTGTTGACATCGCAAAGTTGACATTCTACAATTTGAATTTAATATGTTCTTCATTCTTAGAAGTCAAAGATAATAAAAAAAATTTAAAGACAATTATTTAATTTATATTATTTTAATTGTAGCTAGTAAATATTAACAAACATACTCGCTTAGTAAATATCAAGTGTATATTAAGTTAACAACAAAGTTATAACATGTTTAAGGGGGTTATTTGTTGTGATAATTCATTTAATTTTATTTTGGGATATTTTATAAAGACTTAATTTAGTAAGACATTGTTTTTTAGATACACACCAAATATAAATTGAAACTCCCATCTTCTTGAAACTGCGAAACCTGAAAAAGATCAATGGAATTAATTACACATTAAATAAAATCCAAAAAAAAAAAATTATTAAATTAAAAATCTCTAATATTTTTATAATAGTTTGGTAAAAATATATACTTTATTTTTCTAGAGAAATATTTGAAAAAAAATGAAAGATTAAAGCAAAATTATATTAATTGTTTTATTATCTAAACAGAAGTTAAAAACGGAATCGATAATTTTGTTTTCCTTCGGCGTTGATAATGTTAAATGTCAAATTAAATGCTAATTCTAAAAAATTAAGAAATATAAAGAAAAAGAACATATTAATGATTTATTCATGTATATTAAATGAAACTTCTGAAGACAAAAACCACAGATCATTTTAGTTCAACCTCTTTTATTTCTTATTTCCATCAACTCAACATGTTCTGAACGAGTCTAGTGAAGTGACACATTAGGAGCGTCAATAGTACAACAATGGCCGAAACACCACAACAAAAAATAGCACAACTATTAACATATTCCATGATCCGCTTTTTTTTTTCATCCTTCAGTTTTAAATATGTTTTAATTTAATTTTATAATAGGAGAAACAGAAAATTTTGCCGGAATCTTTAGTCGGAATCTCTGAGACTTTACTTAGTAATTTTGATTAATAACAACGAGGCAAACGTGATCTCGCCTGTGTGAGACTTCGAAACGTTTTTACTTTTAATGTCAATTTTGCGTCCTCGCCAATACTTTATTGATTTTACGATTGTTTTTTTTTTTTTTTTTCCGATTTGCTATTTTTGCATAAAAGGCCATAGAAAAATTCTAAAGCGAATTGGCAATCATATCGTTTGGGATTGAAATACACAACGTCTCCATATTGATTGACTCTTAAGAACATTTTGACATGAATAAATGATCTTGTCTCTCTTATCAGACGGACGTTTAAATTATAATTCAGATTTATTTATAGACGCCGGATCTTTTCTTATTAAACTATGTTCCTTATCTATTAATGATGAAAACGAAGTTTTTGTTTGTTTTCTGCAGTAAAAAAAAGAAACATATTTGAAGTTAAATGTTAAGAATAATTTCACAATGACCAATGATTCAATAGTACCATTTTATCTTCAACTGCGTAATAATAACAAACACAAAGACTGAAATAGTTAAGCTAAAGTTTTGCTATGACTTCATGATTAAACTTGGAAGTAAGTAAAAAGCCTATAAAATATGGACTAAAGCAGCAGAAATATTAAACCATAAAACATTTTTTTTTAAGTTTATTTATTTGCAGACTTTTATCCTCATCTTTCCTGATTGTTGTTTTTAACGATGTTTCGGCCAACTATTCTTCGGATCCCGTGGCGTAGTTGATAGAGACGTTGAATCTCTACAGTTTCAGGTGAGCATTGTCTGAAGATAGCGGTTTCAGTTCTACCCAAAGCCGGCCAGGGGATTAGTTGGCCAAAACGTGGTGAGGCAAAAACAACTATGGAAGGCAGTAATTACTGAAGATACAGTTGGAGATTCAGCATTGTTGTCCCGTCGCGGTTGACGGAAACGTCGTTAAAAACAACAGCTATAAAAGATGAGGATAATAGTCCGCAAATAAATAAATAAAATATAGAAATTACTCATCTCAAAACAATTCCAATAATTAAAAAATAATATACATAAAACATATATATATATATATATATATATATATAAAGAGAGAGAGAGAGAGTCCTCTGATGAATTACTCACAGTGTGAAACCAATGGCTATTACTGAATAAAAACGTATATATATATATATATATATATATATATATATATATATATATATATATATTTGTCGATCGACGTGTTTACCTGAACCATAGTTTGTATTCCTAACTTTCAATGGAGACTGGAAGGATCATTGGGTTGCTAAGCTTCTGTTATTTATGTTGTATGTGTTTATATCACATTTCTTATTAATAGATTGGCGTTTAATCATTATCCGTGTTATTCGCTCTTGTCTTAACAAAGCGCCAATATGTCAAAGTGAACAGGTTTATAAATAACAGTAATAATCGCTCTTCCGCATCCTGAGGATGATTCTAGTTGGAATTGAAAGATCCAAAGAACACGTCGTTATGCAACGTTTTAACTAGAGTATTTCCAAGAAAAAAAGATAAAAAAGGAACATAGACGATGTAAGAACCAGACAGAAGTTCAGTAATTAAAAAAAAAAATGTCCAATCAGTTTATTTTTATATGTCAGATGGGGATAGACGTTTTGGAAAAAAATAGACGTTTTGGAAAAAAAGTAAAAACTAAAAGATAACCGTGAATAATTACAAATGGAAGCCTATAAATAACATGGTGCTTAAATCAGATTTTGTGACTTTAAAAGAAAAATGATATCATTTAAATCCCGGTAAATAAATAGATGAAATGATTAAGTAAATGTAGGGGTTGAGTGAAATATTGTGCCAAAAATAACACATTTGATAGATTTCTTATTAAAAAAAATTTGTTCGCCTTTGAGACATTTGCTCTGCTTTTCTTATCTGCACGAGTTTTTTTTTATTATTTGCCAAACATGTTCTGTGCTATTATCTTTCTTTGAAATGCTTTTATAATGGATAGATTGATAGCTTCAGATTAACCAGAAAATAAAATGGTTGTTTTATCAAAACTTTGTCTTTTCGTTCTTTTTTATTTGTTTGTTTACTAGTTGACAACCCCGTCTTAGGTCGGGTTCATAATATTAAAACATATGTAAAATCTTAAATGCACTGTGCTATTGACAACAAGCAGACAATGACTCGGTTGCTGTTAAGCAGAGGTATTGTTCTAATCCCACCTTCCCAGGCTTGACTTTCTTTCTACGAAGGAGTTAGTTTATTGCTAATCACTAGGGCTATGACAATAGCATATTCTTTTCATTGTTTTGACTCTTGAGTGTGTATCTTATATGCTTTTATATAGAGTAATGTGGTTCTCGGTTGATTAATTGTGTCTAACTGTGTCGGATATATACTCGAGAGTCAAAACAATGATAAAAAATATTATGTTGTCATAGCCCTACTAATTACTTCGAACGCCCCAACCAGTGAATGTTGACGGGGACTGCTCATGCAGTTTTACAGACCAAGATGCACTTCGCCTAGTACACTCTCTTTATAAAACCTTTACAGACCTTGTGTATAACCTTCAATATTGGGGTTAAATATACGAAGTGTCTCAGTATAAACATGACCCATTTAATAACTTTGCCAATATTGAGGAAAAGTGGTTATCATCAATACAGAGTTATATCCCTGTTTTAATATGGCCGTTTGAAAACTCGTCCGACTCAAACCAAGTATTTTCTGGAAAGAATGAAATCAAATTACATTTGATTTATCTTAGCATATCTGTACTTTTTCAAAGTTCAAAACTATATGGGAGGCGTTCCAAAAGTAATGCCTCCTATTTTTTTAATTCCGGCGAAATGGATCAGAGGGGATTACAAATTACGATTATGACTGAACTTATGCATTCATGGCTTGAAAGCTTTATCTCTATGTTGCAGATTATGTGGTGCCTCTGTCATAAGCGTGCGTCAGTCAAAGATCGTCATTGAATTCCTGGCAAAAGTTCATTGAGAATTGTGGTGACTTTGTAGAAATGTCAATTCTGGAGCACAAAAGGTCGTGAGTTTTAATGCTACCACTTCCGTCTTCGTATCTCTTTAACTTTTTAGTTAAAAAGTAGGAGGCTTTACGTTTCACAATCATTCAGAGATTGTCAATAATCTGGATGGAATTATTAATCTCCAAATGGATATAAGTGAAGTTTAACAACTCACGTTAACAGCAGAAGCTTGTGTTTGTGGCAGTTGGATCGCCAGATGAAGTCACGTTCTTCGAGCTGAGGAAGCGAGTATGAGACATACCGCCGATAATAATGCAGAGATAACATTTTGAATATTACCAAGAGTGAAATAACCGACCAAACATCTGTTCGCAGGCCACTCAAAGATTTAAGAAGATAAGTTAAATAGTTTGCTAAGAGAACATTGGTCTCTCTCTCTCTCTCTCTCTCTCTCTCTCTCTCTCTCTCTCTCTCTCTCCCCTTTCTTGTGTGAGCCAATTCTCCCCCAAAACAAAACGTTTCAGAAACTCTCAGCGAACGTCTCCTTGTATTTTGTTCCGCATGAAACAAGTTTTATTCGTATAGCAAAACATGAGATGATAGACGATCTTCCATGGAATGCAGCGATGAGACACTGCGGCGTAAGGTAACATTAAAAGAGAAGAGGAAAGATAGCTAAATAATTGTATGCCATACACATACATATTCGAACCATGAACATTTTGAATCCCGTAGAAAAGAAATGATAAGACTCACGTGTACACATAAAGACTTTTACTTGGTTTATTTTTTAGTAATGAATTACATATTACATTAGTAAACCTTCTCATTTCGTTTATTTTGTCCTTTAGTTCTCGTATTCCATGAGCGATGTTTCTGACAAAGGAGGAAGAGTTGCTGTTTTCTGGGTCATAATCTATCCATCTAATACTTATTGTTGGCTAGTTTTTAACTTTTAAAAATTTTTTGCTCCTTACATCAAGTCACTTCATGCCTTGTCTGGAGCGATTCCCATTTTTAAAAAAATCCAAAGTTTTCTTTGCTTTCTTATCTGTGTTATAAGTTATGAACATGTAGATGGATCTCGTTCATACATAGATACTATATATGTGTATGCAAAATACCAGACTTTGAAAGACTATAAAACAGGCAACAATATATTGCTATTGTAAGACTAGAGAAATAGATATGACACAACTGAAGTTATGGATATAGAAATTTAAGAACATTTTTGAGTTAAACCCCCAATTATCTAAACGTGCATAAATTTTGAAATTCTGTTTAACTTTATATCATTTACGCATGATTTAAGTAGAATTATCAAAGATAAAAAAATAGTGGGGAGTTTCAGGCGCCATTGAGGACCATTTTCGAAAAATAAATACAGATATTATAGCGTAAAATTTATTAGCAGCAAGACCAGTTCTAAGAAATGACACTATTTATCTCCCACTAAAGGCGGAATGATTTGACACAAGGGTCGGAAAGTGGGATTTGTAAAGCAAGCGCCTAAGAGAAAGAGCACCCAGGCCTTCAGAAAATGTCCGAGCAGCCGGGGCGGCATTCCCCGGTAGGAGAGCCTCAAACGATTAGTAATAAAGTAACCCTTTTTTCAACGGGAAACAGCAAAGACTGGGAAAGTTGACCTCCTATAGCGGCACAAGACCAGAAACATACATCAACCAACAGGGGAAAAGCCAGTTCAACAATGACTGTACTCTGATGGCTTGGTTTCTATGGATCATTTTCCTTAATTAAAAATATGTTCACTGTACTTTGAAACTTATAAAAGCTAAAAAGTAGTGTTTGATACTTCAGTCAGTACCACAGTCTCAGTAACAATGTAAGGCGATTAATCGTGAATAGATAGTGTAATAAAACTATTGCTGCAAGCAATAATATTAGTACTTATGTGATAATTAGTAATAGTTATAACGATGACAACGAAACTGCGTTCTACAAATATAGATTAGAGAGATTGAAAAGAAGATCGCGGTCGCTTTTTGGAATTCAAGGCTGAGTTTTTGTTGAATGGTTGTGATTTATGAAAATTAAGAGTCAAATTTGTAAAATAAATATTTTGCTTTGTTTTTACAAGAGAATGTGTAAAACAGAAACAGTTTTTAATAAATATGACAAGCCGGTCGTAAAAAGATGACAGGGCAAACATTAACACTGAGTAGTTGAGGTACCTTGTAATTTGCATTCCTAGTGAGGTTTGATCACTTTGTATGAAGAGAAAAATCTGTAAAATAATGTCTAAACATATCAGCAATAAAAATAAGCAACATAAATTTTGCTTTGTTCCGCATCTTCATTTTTTATCAAACCGGTGTGCAACGTGGCCGTTACTTTTAAAGTGCATCGTTACAGTTCACTATCCCTCATCGTAATGCATAACCGACCCGTAAAACTAGAACGGTCGTCTTTCTTCCAAGACAACGCATTTTTCAAAGTCTTTTTGCGCACAAATGGGCTTTTTAAAAGTCTTTGTCTCCCCGCCACTTCACGCGGCCCCAACCAGCGCTTTCTTGCCCTCAACTCAACTCACAGGTCGATCTTGCTCGCACGCAACTTGCTTTTTTTTTACCACGTAGTGTATTTTTCTCCTTTTCTTGTGACGCAAACTCGCACACACCTGCTAATTTGCATATATGCTTTAACGGCTACTGCTATTAATATTTTTGTTAGTCAGCCATCCTTCGATTGCTGCTGATCCTCTCACACACGCCCATATGCGCTTTGTTACAGGTGGAAGAAAATATTTCTCTAAATTACAGACGAATCCATCGTCCGAAGAAACCAAGTGCCAGTTTCACTTTTACGTAACGTAGCATTTTGACGAGTTACAAGCGAATTTCCTCAATATAGACATTGATTTATTGATACATGTTGTGTCTGCACAAATAATTAACAAGAACACGGAAAGTAAAGGTATAACAATAATATATTAGGCAGAAAAGTTATATACATATTTAAATATCTTCAGATATACTTCAGTTGGAGATATTCCGGCATGTGGCGTGTTGCATGTCTTACAGGAGGCAACATAGGCGTCTTGCCTATTTGGCGGTCGTTGCAGAACTCTCCCGGTATTGGTGATTGATACCTTTATATATGTTACTCACCCACCTATGTTAATTAGTGGGCGTCTCCACAAAACCCCCCTCCCAAGATTTGAAGTCGTGTAGATATTAATATCTTTTTTCTCTTGGGGTTCATTATAATTGGTTCTGTAAACTTTCTTTTTCTTCCCGATCTTCTCGGTTCGGGCATGGTTTGTGGTGGTTCGATATCAAACGCTTCGTATAGTATATCAATTGGATCGTCCTTTTCATCAGGTTTGTCATGTTCGTTGTCTTTTATATGACGTTTTCTCAATTGATTTTGATGCCTTGTGTATCCTTTCTGGACCTTTTATCATGTAGAACAAGTCGCCGATACGTTTATCTACCGTACCAAACTCACAATATGAAATATTATTTTTCATACATTTAAAATATACACAATCACCAGGTTTAAACATTTTACGTGATGTGTGCGTAGTTTGATGGACGATTGCTTACTTTGGTATTAATTTATCAAATGGTGATTTTTTTTCTAACAAACATTAATTCTGCTGGCGATAATTTCGACGGTGTATTTGGGTTCTTAGTTATCGTGTATATTTGCAGGAATTGTGGTAATGCTTTATCCGTCGGGGTCCCTATTGATTTTCTAAGTGCATGCTTTATCGTGTCTACGAACCTTTCCGCTAATCCATTTGATCTGGAGTGGAACGGTGGTGTAGTTATGTTTTACCTGAAAAGTGTCACAAAAGTCCTTGAAATCACTTGATGTAAATTGTGTTCCGTTATCGGTGACTATAATGTCTGGCACACCAAAACGTGCAAATATTTCACGCAGAAAACTTATTGTGTTATTTGTCGTCGGGTTCTTGAAACGCTTTACTTCAGGCCATCTAGAAAAAACTATCTACTACGATTAGATAGTATTGTCCTTCGGTCGGTCCAGCAAAGTCTATATGAATACGTAACCATGGATGGTCAGTTTTTTCCAAGGTTTATGGACTATCGGTGGTGCCTTTGCGGCTACCGCACAACCTTTACACTTGTTTACTGTTAGTGCAATATCCACATCCATGTTACGCCAGTAAACATACCTCCGCATAAGTGCCTTCATCCTATTTATACCCGGGTGTCCCTATGAAGATCTTTTTCTGCAAGGTTTTCGGGATAACAACTCTTTCACTATATAATAAAACATCATTGCATACGGAAAATATGTTTTGCGTTTTTTCATCATTTTTCCCTTATTTTTTCTTTATGCCTGTGATGACATCGTCATTTTCAACCCCCTTTTTATATCGGTTAACATGACTGGTAATTCTTTTATTATATTCGCCACCATCTTTTTTCCTCATAATTGGAACGTATAGCTGCAATTACTGACTCTTCAAGGGTTTCCTCCATTTTCGGTATAAGCCTTGACAGGCCATCCGCATGACCTATTTTTCCGAAGCCAGATGTTTTATTACACAACAAGATCGTACCCCAACGGAGTAGGTGATTTGCCGTATATACTAGCACACCCTTTTTTGAGCCGAAGGTTGTCACTAGGGGTTTGTGATCTGTTTCCAGTATAAAGTCTCTCCCGTACAAGTAACGGTGGAATTTCGTCACCGCGAAAATAATGCTTAACTCCTCTTTTTCTATTTGAGAGTAAGCCTTTTCTGCCGGAAGTAGTGTCCTTGAGGCGTGAGCTATAGGTTTCTTCGATCCATCTGGCAGGATATGTTGTATACATGCTCCTATACCATACGAGCTCACGTCGCTTGCAACACTTATTTCTAATTTTGGGTCGTAATAGATTAAAAATAGATCGGACGTCAGCGTCTTTTTAATTTTCTCAAATGCGTCTTGACATTCTTTTGTCCATAACCATGGTGTTTCTTTCTTTAATAACTCGTTAAGCGGAGCTCTTATGTCGTGCATTCCTTTGATAAATACTTGGTAGTGGTTTGCGAGACCTATGAAACTCTGTAGAGTCGTCACATTATGTGGTGCCGGCATGTTTTTAATTGCTGTCGATCTTTCCGGGTCTGGGCGTCGACCGTCTTTATTCATTATTTGCCCTAAATATTTGATTTCGTCTAAACAAAATTCGCATTTGTTTTCTTTCCCCTTGAATCCGTATTCATTTATTCTTGTGAATACTTCTTTTAGATGCTCTTTGTGTTCACTTATGAACGCGCTCCTGGTGATTATGTCATCCAGGTATGTACAAGCACAATCTATTCCGTTCAGCATTGTATCCATTGCTCGTTGGAAAATCGCCGGCGCGACTTTGATCCCGAAAGGTAGACGGTTGTATTTGAACAACCCTTTGTGCGTGTTAATGCATAATATCTTTGAGCATTCTTCTTCCATCGGAATTTGTAAATAGGCGTCGGACAAATCTATTTTTTAAAAGATTTTGCTACCATTTAGTCTGGCAAATATCTCCTCAGGGCTTGGTAAAGGGTAGTGGTGGTCTTTTAATTCATCGTTTAGACCCGTAGAAAAGTCTGCACCGACTTGAATTTGTTCCGATTTTTTTTTTTTTTTTTTACATACACCGTAGGGGCTGCCCAGACGCTAGTTTCGCTTTTCGATAAGATGCCTGTTTTTTCGAGTCTATCTAGCTCGCTATTTATTTTGTCTAAACCGGCGAACAGTATGTTCCGTTCTTTCTTAAACACCGGTGTTGCATCCTTTTTTTTCAGCTCGAACGAAGCCTTAAATTTATTGCATCTTCCCAGTCCAGTAGTAAATATTTCTGGGAATTTCTTTTTTAGATCGTTTTTAATATTTTCTGATGTTGGGGTGAAACTGGTTATTTTTCTACAAAAAGCGTTCATTGGTTTATCCCAAAGTTTGAATTTTTCAATCCAGTCAATTCCAAATAAGTTCTCGCTTTCTTTAACTAAGAAGATTTTCAATTTCTTCGTTGTGTCATTTAAATCAATGGGCAGGATTTTATTTCGTCTCCTGTCACTGTTCGCGCACCTTTGACTTTTGAAGAGTAGGTTTACACAGCTTTTTCCAAGTGTTGACGTTTATTAACGACAAATGCGATCCAGAGTCAAGCTGAAATTTCACTTATTTGTCGAAAATATTTACTGATACATATTTTCGTAAATTATTTTTCCCTTTGTCGTTTGTTCTCATTTGGTGTGCTCTATTTTTTGTTCTGCAGCAAACACTCTCATGTCCAACTTTATCGCAATTGTAGCACCTGATATTTTTGTAAGGACAATACTTTTCCAAATGTTTTTCATCACATATTCTGCAATTATTACCTGATACTGTCTTTTTATAATTCCTTTGATTATTATCGTAATTTCGTTTTCTGTAGTTATTATATTGACTATTATCGTAATTTCGTTTTCTGTAGTTATTATATTGACTATTATCGTAATTTTGCTTTCTGTAGTTATTATAATTTGAGTATTTATAAGTTTAGTATTTTTTTTTAATTTGGACTAGTCTCAAAACTTCTTTGTCCTGAGTTTCTGAAAGGTTTTTTAATCTTCCTAATGTACGCCACTCCTGCTTCTTCTATATCCCTGGAATCTTTTTTAGTGATACTGCCCTTTGGCAATCTGCTGCTAATTTCTGCAATGTCAGGCCTTGTTCTGTCTCTAAGTTTGAGAGAACGCGTCTTCGGATTTCTGAATTTTTTGTGGATACTAGACCCTGTGCAAAGATTAATCATTTGAAATCCACCATGAGTTCCGATAATTTGAAGTTGTCGCGTATGTCAGGTAGTCCTGCTCATCAGTTTTCTTAAGATTCATTCATGACCATCTCTTGTGGAAAAGAGACATTTTCGGTCCGAATAACTCCTTAAGAAGTTTTGTGGTCTCAGCTAAGTCTAACTGATTCGTTCTCCTTGACAATATGAAATCAACAAATTTGCAATGTTCACTGGTACCAAGCTTTCGAAGTAATAAACTTACTTTCTTTTCATTTGGCCAGTTTTTTTTCAGACTATTTCGAAAATATCTTCATACCTCTTGAATTATGCATCAAAAGTTTTGTCCTCTTCCGGTAGGTATGTGAACACATCTATACTGTTAACAATTGTTGCGTTGGAGAAGGTTTCGGAATTATTTGAGCGAAAATAATTTTGGAAAATTATCTTGCTATTCACGAGGCAGATTCAATTTTACGGCTCGCAATCATCACACCTCTTCAATTATTTTTAAATCAGCAAACATGAGAAAATCGTTAATCTTTCTTACGCAAGAAGCACACCAATATAAGGAATTCGACTACTTCTTAATGTTCGTCTCATGAATTTATGTGACATGTAGTAAAATCGAAATTAGAGATTAGTTCACTAACGGCTTAAAAAATTAATGAATATTTCAACTGTATTGTATATTATTTGTTCAGACAAACCGACCTTAAAACACTAAGATCTTTGTGATCAGTATGTTACATAGGAGCAACTCAGCGCCATACGATATCGATTGAGTAAGCTAATGTTGTTTTCTTTTTAACTTTTTAAAAACTTTACTGTATGGCATGATAACCTATTAGCAAACCGAATTGCAACTAGAGACGCGTGACGTGAATTTGTCAGAAACAACAAGTCAAACAATGAACAAAGTTGAACAATGAGTAAGTGTCAGGTTTTCGAGCGAGAAGATTTCAATTCCATTGGAATCATTCGAGTGAAACGCTTCGCAATGAAGTAGGAAACAGATATCAGCAAATCTTTCTAACAGTTCTTTCTATTCAAGTTGCATCTGCGGGAACCTGTCTTCCTGCCTTTCTAGGCATTTTATGAGTCGTTCATTTTGTCTTTCGTCTCTTTCTGCGTGTAGCGCTAGCTGTTCTTTTTGTAGAATCTACTGATTCTGCACGAACTGTGTCATTATTTTAGAAAATTCCTCCATCTTGTTTTTTTTTTCCAAAGATTAGAAAAATAAGTCTATTTTACTAATTCAAATAACTACGAACAACCGTTTTTAGGTTCGCTTTTTTTTTTCTTTTTTTGTGTATGTGTCAACCGAATTCTATCGATATATTATTTTTTGCGTTGAACCTTTCTTTTTCCCTTTTTCTATTGAGGGATAACAAAAAAAAATGTATTTTATTTTTTTCTCTTAATCCGTTAAGTTTTGATTGCGTACTAGAATTCTTAAAAAAAAAAATCCTTTCTGACAGCTGAAAAAAAAATATCACTTTTTTCCTTCAAGGCAATTTGCATGAATTAGTTCACGGTGTACTAGCAAAAACACCTTTTTTTTCTTTGACTTTCGTAGTCACTTTGAAATAGTTATTGGTATTTTGCTTTCAAGTATCCAGTGTTCGAATATCTCGTTCGACAATTTTGTAATTACTTTCATTTGTTTTTCTTTTGTTTTTTCTTTGTTTTTTTTTCGACAGTGATAACTTTCCACGTAAATTATTTTTCGAATACTGTTGCTGTGTCTAACAGTGAATTCCCGAGTAAATCTTTTTCAAAATCCTCGATGTTACTGTTGTGTTCAAAAGTAGATTTTTTTTTCTTCGAGTACTTTTTTTTAATTTTTTTCAATCTTTCTCGAGTAAGTATTTTTCGTACACCGCTGTTGAGTTTAGTAGTGGATTTTCCCGCGTAAGTATTTTTTCGAATTCTCGACGCCACTGTTGTGTTTAATAGTGGATTTTATCCTGCGTAAGTCTTTTTTCGAATTCCCGTCGCTACTGTTGTGTCTGCACAAATAATTAACAAGAACACGGAAAGTAAAGGTATAACAATAATATATTAGGCAGAAAAGTTATATACATATTTACATGTCTTCAAATATACTTCAGTTGGAGATATTCTGGCAGGTGGCGTGGTGCATGCCTTACTGGAGGCAACATAGGCGTCTTGACTATTTGGCAGTCGTTGCAGAACTCTCCCGGTATTGGTAATTGATACCTTTATATATCTCACTCACCCACCTATGTTAATTAGTGGGCGTCTCCACAACAATACATAACCATAAGAAACAACATCACACATAGAGATTTAATGGATGTTGGAACACCTTCATATGTGATGCCTAAAAGGATGGGTCTGCAATGTTATAAAAAAGTTTTAGGTTCTAACATCAGTTCCAATGAATCAGTTTCTAAAAATTGAAAAGCCATATAAAAGTTCTAATGTTTTATTACGAGTAAGTTAAGTTTTCACAAAGGAATGACCAACGAAAGTGAATATTATTTTTGTTCTTGAATCCCCTCCCACCCACCCACCCAAAAATAAAAAAATTTGAAAACCACAGTTGTGTCTGTTTTTGTATTCTGGAGACGGGGCTAGTTTCCTGCATTCATTTATTATGTGGTTCACTTTTTCGTCTTTTTATACGCAGTGTTAACCTTTACTGTTATCCTCGGTTTTATTTATTCTCGCCCTAATGTAGTTTGTTCTAATCGTGTTGTTCTGTTCAGCTGTAAGTAGCAATTCCGTTTTTTTGTTCATGTGTTATTTTCTTAGTCATATCATGTGTTTTCATGATTATCTTCTCTTGTCATTTTTTTGTAGCTATTTCTCTTGCCATTTTTTCTTGTATTTTGTATCTGGTTTCGCTGTGTCCTATATTGTTCATGTTGATATTATTTCTTCCTGCGATGACCTTTTGTTGTTCAGAATTATGTATTTTTTTAGTTTTTTTTTTGTCTCCACGCAATCTTTTGTACTTACCAGTTCCTTTTCACATGGAGTCGAATAGTATCATCTTTTAGGTGCAATATATTGTGCAATATATTTCGATAACATGCGCAAACGACTTTGCATTATCGCAACAGCTGTTTACCATGAATTTCTCGTTGGCAATGGCCATTGGTCTTCACTGGAATTTGAGCAGCAATAAGCCTCCCCAAGGTCCTAATTCTCTTCGCACTTGTCCTGCGGGGGTCTGGTCAGTACTCTCTCCTCGGTCTTTCCTTCCTGCTTGACTCTACTCGACTATTCAGTCTCACTCTTTTTTTTTTTTTGAGGGTGTGATGTGGTAATGGGGAGATATGGCTGGGGTTAGAGAACTTATGGATATGCAGCTTCAATGTTCTTGGTTCCATATAGCGCTCCATGTTTTGCCTCTGTAGTAGTTTGTCTGGCCCGCGCATGTGGGTCATGTGTGTTAGTCTCCACATTCAAGGGGTTTCCTTAATATTTCAGCTGTTTTCATTGTAGTTATTCGTTGTATCTTTCCAGTCATTCCTCTGATTCCAATTTCTCCCATTGTTTTTTCAAAGTTTTTCGGGATTGTTCCTAGTGCTCCACTTAATAATTATCATTGGCTCACAAAGAGCTTTCACACAAGTCAACAAACGATCTGATTGGAAACCTGTGGTGTTCTCTGGAAACTGAGTGACAACAAGTCTCCTCAGACGTCCAGCTCTCTCCACCTCCTTCGATAGCATTTGCAAATGAATTTGCATCATCGCAACAGCCGCTTACCATTGATTTTTTGCTGGCAGTGGCCATTGGTTTATACTGGAATTTGAGTGGCACTCAGCCTCCTCAAGGTCCAAGTTCTCTTTGCGCTTGTCCAGCCGAGGTCTGGCTAGCGCTCTCTCCTTGGTCTTTCAGTCCTTCTTGACCCTTCTCGGCTCTTTGGTATCACCTTTTTATTGGGGGCGCGGTGATGAAACAATGGGGGGGGGGGTGATGCATGATGGATGTGTAGAACTTGTAGATATGCAGCTTCAGTGTTCTTCATCCCCTGTAACGCTTATTTGTTATATTGTATTATTCTCCGCATTCAAGGGTTTTCCTTAATATTTCCGTCGTTTTCATTGTCGTTAGTCATTGTACTTTTGCCGTTATTCCTCTGATTCCAATTTCTAACATTCTTTTTTCAAAGTTTTTCAGAATTCTTCTTAGTGCTCCTACTATTATCGGTACTATTTTGATTTTGTTCATCATCCAAATCCCTTTTAACTCTCTGGCTAGCTCTGTGTATTTGCTTCGTTTCTCCTTTTCTTTCATACTCACCCTGTGGTCAGCTGGGACAGCAAAGTCTACGATTTGACAGGATTTTTCTTTCTTGTTAATTATTACGACACCTGGTCTTCTTGCTTGGACGGGTTTGTCCGTCTGTATGTCCATGTCCCATAGGATGTTGTGGTTCTCGTTTTCGAGTGCTGTTGCGAGTTTATACTTGTACCATTTGTCTGTACGCTCAAAATGCAGTCGTTTGCACAATTCCCAGTGCACTGTCCTCCCCACTTGGTCATGCCTGTTTTTGTATTCCTTTTGGGCCAGTTTGCTGCATTCATTTACTATATGGTTTATCGTTTCGTCTCTTTGTCCACGTAGTCTGCATTTGCTGTTTTCTCGATCCTTGCTTTGATATGGTTGGTTCTTATCGAGTTATCTTGTGCTGCAGTTATTAGAGATTCAGTTTCTCGGTTTATATGTCCTTTTCGCATCCATGTCCAGGTGTTTTCGTTATTCTCATCTTTTGTCATTCTTATGAATCTTTCGTGGAGTTGTTTCTCTTCCCATTTCTCGTTTTGTCGTTTGTCTCTCTTTTTTCTGTTTTGTTGTTATTTTCCGTGTCTCTCACTGCCATAATTATCCTTTCAGTATTTTGCATTATGAATTTGTCTAGTTCTTTTTTTTTGTGTCCGTCGCACAGTTTTCTATACAGATCAGTCCTCTCCCTATAAACGGTCCAGAGTATCTTATTAGTGATACTGCCCATGTATTTATACCTTTTATTAGGTTTCTGCTATATAATTTCGTTTCCAGTTTTCTTGTTCTCCTGAGGTATTCCTTTCTAATTTTCTCTTTCATTTCTGTTGCTCTGATGGTGTCCGCTTTCAGAATTCCGAAGTATTTATAGTTGTCTTGTTCCCCTAGTGCCCTCATTTCTGTTTGGTTGGGTAGTTCCATGTCTTCTGTCGTTTCCAGTTTTCCCTTTCTTGTAACTAGTTGTGCGCACTTTTCCATTCCAAATTCCATTTGGATATCTTGGCTGAAGATCCTGGTAGTGTTAATTAGTATCTCTAGCTCCTTTTCGGTCCTTACAAAAAGTTTCAGATCGTCCATGTACATCAGGTGGTTCATTTTTTTCCTCTGTATTGGAGAACTTGTATCCGGCTTTCTCAGAATACTGTTCAAGGGCATCATGGCTATGATGAACAGTGGTGGTGATAGTGAGTCTCCTTGAAAGATGCCTCTTTGTATGTTAATTTCTGTTATGTGTTGTCCATCAGCTGTCAATTCCAGTCTCCATGTTTTCATTGCATTTTCTATTACGTTGGTGATCCCGCTTGGTATTTTATACATTTTTAGGCATTCTATTATCCATGCTTGGGGGATCCTGTCGTACGCTTTTTTGTAGTCGATCCATGCCATGGCTAAATTCTTTCTCCTTCTTTTTACCTCCTTTAGGATCTTTCTATCTATATATAACAGGTCATGTGTTCCTCTTTTTCCTTTTTAGCATCCTTTCTGCTCCTCGGGGATGAGTCCATGATTATTCAGGGAGTGGTAGATTTGTTCTCTTAGTTGTGCTGTCAGTATCTTCCACATAGTTGGTAAGCACGTGATTGGCCTATAGTTACTAGGGACGGTTTCTTTCTCCGTGTCCTTCTGTAGTTCTACCTTTTGTCATCCAGTTTGGTACGCTCGCTTCCTGTATACATCTTCTCAGGTTTTGGGTTAGCTTTTCGTGTAAGGTTGTGGATTTTTTTAACCAGTATGCATGTATCCCTTTTTGCCCTGGTGCACTCCAATTTTCCATTTTTCCTATAGTTTTCTTTAGGGGTTCCTTGCTGATTTCATTCACTGTACGTTTATTATTATTGCAACGTAATCCCCCATTGAGGAGCGTTAGAACTACGCTGAGGTAGCTTTGTATTCTTGGGTGACGCCAGATAACCCAAGGATTTAAGAAGATAAATATATATTTTTTATTTCATGTCAAAATAGATATTGTTTGAAACCAGAGAAATATATTTTTACGGCTAAAAGTTAATGACAGGAAATTTCACTTATAACATTGTCTGGCCTTAAATGAACTCAAGGTCGGATGTCAGAATTGACATCTGAACTTGGAAATCGTGAGAATGAGTAATTCAGATTTCAGGTGTGGGAATCGTACCCACGTAAAACACTAAAGCTTTCGATTTCGTGGCGAAATCTTATTGGCTGGTGAGAATTTCCACCCCATCCACATACCTTGCTATATATACGACTGTCGTGTGAAAATTAGTCAGTTAGAGTTGGGAGTTGATCAGATTGCTTGTTGAATTCGAGAAGAGACGTGACCCCTCACCTTCCTCATCCAACCGTCTGTCACTGTCTGTGAAGAGATTTTAGACTTTGGAAAAACTTACTACGAATTGAATGAGAATTGTAAAAACATTTTTGTACATTTTTGTGAAAATTAAGCTTCTGTTGATAGACTACATAAGTTTGTCTTTCTTCTTGCCTGCTGCTTCGATATTCGCTTTCAGCATACCAGATTTCATGTAACAACCTCCGAGAAGACTAGACAACTCGAGCCGAGATTTCTAGAGAAATATGAGTCCTAACCACCTTCTCGAGTGAGGGGTTAAATTATTATTATTATTATTATTATTATTATTATTATTATTATTATTATTATTATTATTGGTATTATTATCATTATTATTATTATTATTATTATTATTATTATTATTATTATTATTATTGGCTCATCTGGAGCTTTCACACGAGTCAGCAAACGATCTGATTGGAGACCTGTGGTGTCCTCTGGAAGCTGAGTGAAAACAAGTCTCCCCAGATGTCCAGCTCTCTCCACCTCCTTCGATAGCATTTGCAAATGAATTTGCATCATCGCAACAGCTTATTACCATTGATTTCTCACTGGCAGTGGCCATTGGTTTATACTGAAATTTGAGTGGCACTAAGCCTCCCCAAGATCCCAGTTCTCTTCGCACTTGTCCAGCGGATGTCTGGCCAGTGCTCCCTCCTCGGTCTTTCCATCCTTCTTGACCTTTCTCGGCTCTTTGCTATCACTTTTTTTTCGGGGGGAACGGTGGTGAAACAATGGAGAGATGCGTGATGTGGGGTGCAGAACATGTAGATCTGCAGCTTCGGTGTTCTTCATTCCCTGTAACCTTCTTCGTTATATTGTCTTGTGTTATTCTCCGCATTAAAGGGTTTTCCTTAATATTTCAGCCGTTTTCATTATCGTTAGGCGTGGTATTTTTGCAGCTATTCCTCTGATTCCAATTTCTGACATTCTTTTTTCCAGATTTTTTGGGATTGTTCCTAGTGCTCCTACTATTATCGGTACTATTTTGATTTTCTTCATCATCCAAATCCCTTTTAACTCTCTGGCTAGTTCTGTGTATTTGCTTCGTTTCTCTTTTTCTTTCATACTCACCCTGTGGTCAGCTGGGACAGCAAAGTCTACGATTTGACAGGATTTTTCTTTCTTGTTAATTATTACGACATCTGGTCTTCTTGCTTGGACGGGTTTGTCTGTCTGTATGTCACTGTCCCATAGGATTTTGTGGCTCTCGTTTTCGAGAGCTTTTGCGGGTTTATGCTTGTACCATTAATCTGTACGCTCAAAATGCAGTCGTTTGCACAATTCCCAGTGCACTGTCCTCCCCACTTGGTCATGCCTGTTTTTGTATTCCTTTTGGGCCAGTTTGCTGCATTCACTTACTATATGGTTTATCGTTTCGTCTCTTTGTCCACAGAGTCTGCATTTGTTGTTTTCTTGTGTTTAGTGATCCTTGCTTTGATATTGTTGGTTCTTATCGAGTTATCTTGTGCTGCGGTTATTAGGGATTCAGTTTATCGGTTTATATGTCCTTTTCGCATCCATGTCCAGGTGTTTTCGTTATTGTCATCTTTTGTCATTCTTACGAATCTTCCGTGGAGTTGTTTCTCTTCCCATTTCTCTTTTCTCGTTTTGTCATTTGTCTCTCTGTTTTCTCTGTTGGTTTTCTCCGTATCTCTCGCTGCCATAATTATCCTTTTAGTGTTTTGCGTTATGTATTTTTCTAGTTCTTTTTTGTGTCCTTCACAGTCTTCTATAGCGATCAGTCCTCTTATTATTATAGCCTCAACCTTTCAATGGTTTTAGTTGAATTTTCTTTCTTACACATCAGGTCAATTTCTTTGACTTTAGACATTCAAGCTGTATTAACACTATCGCCGTTCCTAACGGGCAAGCCTTTTGCAAAATTGTAAAAGAAATTGTGTTGTCAATCTGATTAAGCCATTTATGCTTGTTGTTGTTAGAATAATACGAAAGAATTGAAGGCAGTTATGAATATACTTTAGCTGCAAGTGTATTTTTTCCTTTTAAAAAATTATATTTCATCAGCTGACGTAATAAATTTTGCAGCTAGGAATCCAATTCAAGCATGTCTCCGGGAATATGCTTAGCATTGTAATGTGAAGAGCGAGACTAGGTCATCTGAGCTGGCCTTTTTGACAAGTACAAATAGACAGAATTGTTCTTTAGGTCGAGATGTTCTTCTGCTTTGAATGCAGTTACTTTACCTCCCACCACCACCTCCAGCTTACATCCGTGCAAAGGGTGCATTCATAAATGTTGGCAATCGACAATAGAAAAAAAAAGAACATGTAGCATGTGACGTCATTCACAAATATGTTAATACTCAATAACACAGACTCACATATGTGGCATTAGCGGATTACAAGTGAAATTTGAATGTTGCACAGAGCGCGGACAAACGTATGGCAGCAGAAACTGCTAACGTATGCAAATGCCGAGCCGTGTGCAAGGTGGCGTCACGGCGAGGAAAAAGAAAGAACAATATTACATAAAAAAAAAGAAAAACACGGACCCTTGAGGTTGGAGACAGAACAAAGGTTAACGTGTTATACAGGTGGCCCGAGGGCGACAGGAAAAGACGCGCACTAAATATGTCTGAACAGGTATGGAGTGCTATGTGTTCAACACGGTAGAGTCTTGTTAAGCACATTGGAGTGGGAGAGGACATTTGAACAAGAGATAAAACGTTATTCTGGAAAGTACCTGTAAATAAATGTCTGTGGTTTAAAATGAAAAAATGAGTCAGTTTTTTCTTTGTCTTGGTTTTCTTGGGACTGTCAACATAAAACATGTGGGTCCCAAGCATGGACTTGTAACGACTACGTTACAACACAAATCATAAGCAAAGTTTATCAGAACAAAAGTAACGAAAACCATTATTATATCAAAATTACGGCATATTCACGTCGTAATACAGGTTCTCGTTAGATCACTGAAGTTAAGCGACATTATACTATATGGGTGATTGGACAATAGACAAACTGAAGTACATCTGCTATCGGTTGGACGTTCGCGAATTGTGAGAATTACCCAAAGTTTGGTTTCTGTGGACTTTTTGAAAAGAGGGGTTTAGAGGCATGATATAGGTATATCCTTAAATATTTCAGATTTTCATTAAATTTGAGCCATAATCAGTAAGTAAGAATATCTGAATTTCAAATTTAAACTTTAATTTGTAAATATTTTCCAGAATGATCTTTATTTAATTGCTTTTTTTTAAATCAGAGTTATAATATTGATTCTAGATATACGGCTTATGTTGCAGCAGTTTTTGTTGTATGTGGCACATATGTGGGTAGGGAATTTCATCTTGAGCCAGGTATTATCTGAAGCGGTAAGGATGATTGTATATTGAACTTTAGCCTTCGTAATGGGGCATAAAAGTAGTGCAAAACTTTTCTGTTCGGGGGTGGGGGGGAAGCTTATTACGGATTTGTTACCAGTTATACAGATCAGCGGTCACCGATCTGTAAGCTGCGTATTCGATTACTTAAAGGGCATCGCTTGTAGTTGCAACAGCGTAATAAAACAATCAAAAATAAAGAGCATGTTTTACGAGTATAATTAAGAAGACATTTAAAAGGACAACGTTAAAAAGGATAACGTAAGAATCGAGTTACACATACATACATATAAGATGTTTTAGTCAACTATAGAAGGTGAGAACATTAAAAGAGCGTTTTGTGTACACGCGTGTGAGTGAGCAAATCATGCATGAAGTTAACTGTCCGTTATGGATATGAGTACATTGCACCCATGTGTATGGAGTTAGAATGTTCGTTGCGTATATATTATTGTGCATACGCGTGTCTAGATGCGTTGAATGTTCATCCTATATAGGTATGTGAGTATATACGAGAGTTCATTCTTACCTTGAAATGATTACGCTTCTGTCGAGGCGTGTGTTAAAAGCGTGTCCCTCACATGGATAACTAGACAAGAAAGAACGTGTTGTCACGTCGACGGTTCGAATGAAAGAGAGAGAATCGGAAGTAGATAAAGAAAGCGAAACGGGAAGTAGAGAACGTCACCTGTTGGACAAAAGGGAATTACGACAAGGGCAGATAATCGGTGCGTAATTGAAATTATTTGCGTGTGTTCGATCTGAGTAAACGCATATCAGATCAAAGAGGCATGTGTCTATAGGCTTCATTTTTCCCAATTTGGAACGGGCATTCCTTTAAGTATTCTATTAAAACAGAATTTGATTGCTCGTAAAAAACGCTATCGATATTTGTGTCGCAAAAAAGAAAATTTGGAGTAACTTCTGAAAAATTCGATGAACAGTGATAGACTGAACTATATCTGCTATCGGTTGGGTGTTCACGAATTTTGGGAATTAAATTCGATTCTTTTGATAATTAATTTGATAGCAGCCATGATGTGAATTAAAATTTAATGTAGATTAAATCCATTATAATTAAATAAAGCGTTGCGTGGTCATATGTATTTAAAGCACTGTGAATGCCTATTTGAATCTAATTTCTATGTCCTCCATTTTTTTTTTTACTAGTGGATCACCATTTATCAAGGTCAATACTCACTCGAAAATGTGGGTTAATTAGACGAAAAGAGTTGTCATTCAAAAGATGAGGAACACGATAGAAGTACTAATATCGATCAATGGTATAAATCGTGTTTCATTATAGTATGACGTAACTCGTACGATATGACTTCCGGTCGCCCGGAGATATAAAAGAATGTATATGGAGAACGAAACAGGGTGCGTATTCCAGAAACAGGGACTTGTAGATAACACTTACCATTTTAAATACGACTTGTTCTTGTTATACTACCTAATAAAATAGTTATCATTATTTTCTCATCTTTGTCGTAATCATTGAGTTTTTTTTTCAAATTGATATTATTTCCGTTGTATTTGAAGCCATGTTTTAAAAGTCTGAAACATTTCCTTTTTCATTGTGAATTATACAATGATTCTGTTATTTTCTTTTTAAAATTTTGATGCACCCTTATTGGAACACCCATCATCTCTCTCTCTCTCTCTCTCTCTCTCTCTCTCTCTCTCTCTCTCTCTCTCTCTCTCTCTCTCTCACACACACACACACACACTTTCTCTGTCTCAATCCTTCTCTTTCTTGCGCTCTCATTCTCACTCTCTCTTCTGTCTGTCATTCACAATCACACCCACGCTCTCGCTCTCTCATACTCTCTCTCTCTCTCTCTCTCTCTCTCTCTCTCTCTCTCTCTCTCTTACTCTCTTTTTCTCTCTTATCCTCTCTGTCGTTATCTTTCTCGGTCACTCTGTCACGTTCATTCTCTTTCTATCTCCCTTTCTCTCTCTTTCACTCACTCTCACGGCCTCACTTTCTCTCTGTCACTTATCCCCTCCTCTATTTCCCTTTCTCTAATTTTCTTTCGCCTTCTAACTCTTTTTCTTGTTCTCTTTTTTTCTCTCTGACTCTCTCTCTCTCTCTCTCTTTATTTCTCATTATCTTTCTTACTCTATCACTCTCTTTCTCTTGCTCCCATTCTCCTCTCTCCATCCTCGTCCGTCTCCATCTCTCACTATTATTATTTCATTCTTTTTCACTTTCTCTTTCACCCTCTCTGTTTGTCACATAATTGAGCAATGCTGAAGCTTCACTTTTATGACACCCTTCAAAATGGCTGCCGTTCACCGCACGTTTGAATGACCATTCGAAAACTGACTCATTGTTTTTTAATTTACAAAACAATCACATAAAAGCACCTCCATTTAACGCGTGTGTATTAGCGTGGGACTTGTCCTAAAAATGTCGATGAGTTTACCTATCTTGGCAGTAAAGTACAAAGTAAAATTGAAAAGAAGAAGAAAAATAGAAAAAGAAAAAGTACTGAAAAAAAGAAAAGTACCCAACAAATATGCTAGCCAGCAAAGTATAGACTGAACAAAGTGAGAAAAATCTGGAAGTCCAATCTTCCCACAAAAATGCAACGTGACTTTCTTTTTATAGAAATCGCTCCAGATAAGATATGAAGCCACTTGATGTTAGAAGCTTACAAAAGGTCAAAAACTAATCAACAATAAGTATCAGAGGGATTATGAACCAGAAAACAGCAGTTATTCACCCTTTGTCAGAAACATCGCTCGCGGAATGCGGGGGAAAAAGGAGAAAATAAGATAGAATATTACTAATAAGAATATTATAAATACTACCACTATTAGTGATTTCTTTAAAACTATTCTTACATACAGAGCTAGAAGCAACTTTTATCAAAAGATTGGAAAGGATCTGTTTATTTAGTTCTTTTTAGAAATTTAAATGTAATATGAACAAGAATTTCGCTGCACAACTCCCCACATAAAATGCCTCTATAAATCTGGCCCCTAATCCATAGAAATCCCTTTATGTCTCAGTTGGAGCTTGCGTTGTTTGGGCTGAATAAAAAGCAAATGAAAAATCTCAAAGCTGGTAACATATTATTGTGGGATATGCGTTCGTGTTTTACATCCCTAACAACGAATTGAGACTTTAACTGCAGTTTATTATAAACTAGCCTGGGTGCTCGGCGTTGTCCGAGTGATTAGAGGTGTGTGTTTAGCAAAAAAAAAAAAAAAAAAGTGGTAGTAGGCAGGAAGGCTCGGATCCGTGCCGCGAAATGAGGAAAAGAACGCGAAAAAAAAAAGTGACATCATATGTTGCGTCCATCGCCAAACCGGGAGTGACGACGGTTTAAATTGCCTAATCAACCGAAAAGAGGGGATGACTTTCGAAAATATCGGCGAAAAAAACAACCCCTCCTTGTAGAAAAGTGGCCAGTTGTGGGTGAAGATATTAATGTTTTTAGCTAATCTTTTGATATTTGTCGTCTGAAGGGTCGAGCTTCAAAACGATACCGATCTCGTGAAAATCCGTCGCCTCTGTCGAAAGTTTTAAACATACATACATACATACATACATACAAACACACATTTAAATAGACAGGTGAGATTTATATTATAGACTAGCCTGGGTGCATGGCGTTGCTCAGGTATTTGTAGGTGTGTGTTGAGCCAAAAAAAAGGTTGTAGTGGGCAAAGGAAAATTGCGAGCAAAAAAAAAAAAGTAGTAGTAGGCAGGCAGGCTCGAAACCGTACCGCGAAGGAGGAAAAGGACGTGAAAAAAGTCATATGTGTGCTGTTGCGCCCATCGCACAACCGGAAGTGACGTAAGTTTAAATTAAGGCTAGATAATCGAAAAGAGGCGATGACTTTCAAAAATATAGGCGAAAAAAAGCGACCCCATCCTGTAGAAAAGTGCCCAGTTGAGGGTGAAGGAATTAATGTTTTTGGCCAATTTTTCGATATTTGTTGTTCGAAGGGTTGAGCTTGAAAATGATACCGATCTCGTGAACATTCGTCGCTTCTGCCGAAAGTTTTTAGCCGATATACAAACATCTATACATATATTCATACATACATACATACATACATACATACATACATACATACATACATACATACATACATTTAAATAGACAGGTAAGATTTATATTATAAACTAGTCTGGATGGCAAAAATAAAGTTATAGTAGGTAGGTAGGCTCGAACCTGTGACGCGAAGGCGGAAAAGAAAGTAAAGGTGGTTGTAAAGGTGTGGGTTGAGCAAAAAAAAAAAAAAGAAAAAAAGGAAACTTGCGAGCGCAAAAAAAAAGTGGTAGTAGGCAGGAAGGATCGAGCCTGTACCGTGAAGGAAGAAAATAAAGTGAACAAAAAAAAAAACGTGATACGTTAGCTGTTGCGCCCATCGCCAAACCGGAAATGACCTAGGTTTAAATTAAGGCTACACAATCGAAAAGAGGCGACGATTTTCGAAAATATCGGCGAAAAAAGAGACCCCCTCCCAGTAGAAAAGTGCCAAGTTGAGGGTGAAGGAATTAATGTATTACTGTCACTCAATCTCCCCAATACTATTAAATAAGGCACTAATATTTGCAAAAAAACATTCGGACAAAACGAATTTAAAAATTAAATTAATCTTATTAGCCAGACGATTCTTAATTAGTTTTGAAGATAAATTTTGGACAAGGAAAGATACCCTAATGACTTCGACATAATAATGGGATTTCCGATAGTGCACAAGTAACCGACTTAGTAGGGCTTTATTTATTAAAAGAAATTAGTATAGAATTCAACAATCTACAATGAGGGCTATACAGGGATGACGCATTATTCATAACCCTCGCGAGACCAATACAATACAACATCACTATCAAAAAACTGCATGAATTTTTCAAAAACTTTGGATGAACAATCGATATCGACCCAAATAAAAAAAACTTCAAACTTTTTAGATGTATCTTTAAATCTATGTTATGAATCTTGCACCCCGTATCATAAACCAAATTTAAACCTATTTTATGTACACAAACAATCTAATCGCCCACAGTCAATAATCAAGTCAATAGTTCCTTCTATCTCCAAAAGAATATCAAATCTATCAGCAGACAAAAAAAGCCTTTGACCAGGTATCGACATTCTACAATAATGCTTTAAGGAATTCAGGATATAAAGAACGCATAGAATATAACAAAAACACCCTTTAGCGAGAAAACTACATTCAGTAATTACCCATAATATGACAATAAAAATTAACAACAACAAAACAAGCCAAAATGTTCCTAACAATATACATTTTCTCACTAAATACACAGCCCCCTACACAACCCCAAACCAAAAACAATTTAATAAGAATAGAAAAGTAAGACGTAAAAAAGCCATTTGGTTCAATTCTCCTTTCAGCTCCAATGTAAAAACTAACATTCCGAAAGAATTTTTCAGAATAGTGGAAAAATCCTTTAAATACCCTCATAAGTATCGTACCATATTAAACAAAAACTCCATAAAAATTTCATACTCCACAATGCCTAATCTAGCACAGACAATAATTTCGACAAATAACAAGCAAATTAAACAAGCGCTGGATGTACCAATTGACCCAATACCTAGTAACAAATATAATTGCCAAAATAAAAATGAATGCCCTCTTAATAACGATTGCATACACAAAGACGTAATATACGCCTGCATAGTCACGCAATTACCAAAACATGCAAACAACCAATCAAATGAAGAAAACAATGAATATAGTCGAAGCATTCAGGGCGCAAGCATACATAGGGAAACATATGGTGAGGGCTCTAATAATAACAACAGAAACAATAACAGCCAGGTTAACGTATCCAATAATATAATTCTCAGTGAGGACCAGAATAGGATTAACCAGAACCAAGCCCCCCTCTTAACCCAGCCACCCCCAATATAAGACTTAATAGCAATGGGACTGATGAACAAATAAACAATAATAAAACAAGGAAAACATTCACGTATATAGGTGCATCATCAAACTTAATAAAAATAAGAATCTCAAACCACCTACATTTCTTCAGAAATGAAAGATCTCAAAACAATGATAATAATAGTATATCCTTAACTAAATTAATCAATAGCCTAGAGGGCAAAAAAATTCCCTATTCAATTAAATGGAGCATACTGAATAAATCTAGACCATATGCCACGGAGGACAAATTTTGCCATCTTTGTATATCCGAAGCAGTTAACATCATCACCTTCAACAAACCCATAATAAATACCAAGAATGAACTAGTGTCCAGATGTAAGCACAATAAAATATTTAAATACAGCCATCTTAAAATAACATACACTCTCTGTATAAATGTAAATGGGTAAAAAACAATACTAAATACACAGCAGTTTTGACTAAAATCTAAGCTAAAACTTTGCTAATATAAAAATGTTCATTTCTAAAGATAGTTCTTAATCACCTCTTCTAACCCATATAATAACTTTCTCTTATTGTTGATGTACATGTTAAGAAATGACTCACTATAAGCACATTAACATACTACACTTTAATTTCTTACACGTAATTTGCACTCTGAGATCTTGTTAGAATAGTATTTCCAAAAACATGTAGCTTCCTAATTAAAGAATTTATAATTTCCCCCCTTTCTACTAACCAGAAAAGAAGTAAACATTCCCCATTGCAAGGTAATTTCCAGATCCGCACATATAAACAAGAAAGAACTATACTCAATCATTCATCATCCCTGTTGGTACTAAAATAATTCAATTCAATAGCCATAGTTACACAACCCTACTCTTCTCGTCTTCTTAATGTTAATTAGCAGTATAGGGGCTAAAAATTGGTTTTCTTTTTTATGATAATAGTAGTTATGTTACCCGCACTGATTACTGTTATAATTAATGGTATGAGTATTGGTATACTTTCTTTATGTCTAAATCTATACATTTGTATATATGAGTGTATATGTAGGTATATATGGTTGTGTATGCATGGATATATTGTCTAAGTGAGTGTGCGCATTTGTGTGTATATGTAGTTGTACGGATATATATAAATATATATATATATACATATATATATACATATATATATATGTATGCGTGCATGTATGTGTACATGTGTACATATATGTATTCATATGTTTATATGTAAGTATGTGTGTATGTGAATAAATGCGTAGAAAACTTTTTCCCAGTTAAATATTAAATAGTATAATGTTATGGATATTACCGATCTTTAGACACTTTTCAGTAAGGTATTATTATTACTTTATTATTTTTGTTTTAGTTTATTTAACTTGTAACTATTACCGTAAGGATTATAAAATAAAGATAAAACGTTCTATTAATACGCTTAGCCTTGGTTTTACAATTCACTCATAAACATTAGTATATTCTAAACCTTTATTTCAATCCTCCCTTTTAAGAGAAACTATAAATGCGTATAAAAGTACCAAGAATGGCACCTTATGAATAGTATATATAATTTGAGATGACTGAACAAATTCGATTTAAATGAACGAGGAATTTAAGATGAACCTAGTATAAATTTGAAAAAAACGCAATATTCCATTTGCGTTTTGGCCTCTTCTTTTTCTTTTTATTTTTATTCTTATATCTATGTTTCTTCTTGTTCCCCTTTCCTTCCCTGGCCCTGTCTCTATATCCAGTACACAACCCGACTGCAATTAAGCGACCCGTCAAACTTTTTTATGAGTCTTTGAACTTTATTTAAAGAGATATCTATTCTGCTATGTGTATATGTGTGTGTGTGTGTATTATGTATATATGTGTGTGTATGTATATATGGATATATATGCACATGTGTTCACCCCACTTCTTACCTGTCACCATTACCTCCTCTCCCTACAACTAACACCTCGCCCCACTAATAATAATTTAGACTTCTAATGATAAGGCTTCCACCAGACTTTGAATTATTTTCGCTGGATCCACAAACAAATTTATACAAGAACTTCCCGATTCGGATATCGACTCAGCTATGCGGATTACCAAATATACAACTTGGATCTTATTACCCAACTGCTGTAAAGAACGTCCACCATGGATTTTACCATGCAATCTGGATCTACAATTTTCATATCCTTTTCTTCAAATCCTCTTGCTACATGACTTCTGATTAATTAATTATTTTGACTTTGACTTTCCATGTCTCACTGACTTTAGCAAATAGGGTACATACCTTTATAAATATTTGCTAATATTTTCTCTCCTCTGATGAGATGGTAGACATCGAAACCCTATAGGTTAAGGATATTAATTTTTAAAAGTATTCTTTGTCTTGCTTAGAATAATAATAGGCACCGCCAAAACTGGGGGGGGGAGGCAGGTCAGTACTTTTTGACGGACCGTCTTTTTAAAAATCTACCAAAAATCAGGTAATTATCCGATCAATACGAAATTTTCAGCGATTATTAAGAGAAGAATGAACTTTATAACGGTGTACTTATTTTTCATAAACGATATTTATATATATTTTTTTTTGCTTACAACCCCCCCTTGTTTTGAAGTGGGAACAAATATGCTTAAAATAATCATCTGAAACTGAACACAACATATTGTGTTGTTGTAAGGGACAGAATTATAGATTAAAAAAAAAAATTGTTTGCATACCTTATTTTGACGTCTGAATATCAGAACTTCGATTGTGTTTAATTATCCCGCTTTTGAGTTTTGAAGTGTGAAATTCGGTGAATATGTTAAGTAAAATAATTAATTTAAGTTAAGCAAAACAAAAATTTTTTTTTAATATTTATACGAAAAAAGCCATTTTAAAATCTTTGATAAATAAATTAACAATTTTTTTTTAGCGAGCCGAATAATGCATGACCATTATTAAACAGGGCATGCTTTGAAGAATCGATACCAAAAAAAAAAAAAAATTCGATAAATATTGTGCCCTTTGTGTTAAAAATAGCATCATTTTTTTCGATCCCGTTTGAAAACGTTTGCCGCCTTTCGACTACGGTGGACCAAACGCGCTGAAATAATTTTTTTTTATTCTGCTTTAAATTGCCCCCCCCCCATTTTGGGGAGCCTGGCCCCCACACACATACACATTAAAAACCAAACTCATACAAATGGTCACCCATCTGGTACTGGCCAGCCTCAGCGTTAATAATACATTGAAATTTTCGTCACTGAAAAATAAGTTTTTTTGGCCTGTTTGGTCTTCCATAGTTTGCTTCTTATCAAACGCAAACGTAAACAGTGTCGATCTAGACTCTAGATCGACGCGAAATAACTGGTTACATATATGAATAAGTGGAATTATTTGAAATCCAGGTACTTATATTATAATATTTTTGCATATTCTCTTAGAAAATCATCCTAAATCTTAGTTAGACAATAAATAAATAAATTAATTATTTCAAAAACCTTTTTTTTTTTTTAATATTTATGTACGTTTTTTGTGCAAGACAAAAAATGTCAATTGTTAACTTTTTGGGAAAATTTAACATTTAATTAAAAATAGTAGAAAAAGTTTTACATTATTCTGTTTTCTATATGATAAAATTCAGGGCTTTATCTTTTTGGAAAAAAAAAGTTACTCAGAAATAATGGATTTTAATAAATGTAATTTCGTTTTAAAAAACAACAGCAACTTGATTTTGCGGCCATTTTTGGCGGTGCCTAAATAATAAACATCTTTGATATGAAACTCAACCACTTCATTTCAATAAGGTTTTTTTGAAATTCATTGAATCAGAATTTAATTAATCTTGCATATCGAGCAGTTCTTATTTAGATGGGATAACGTATAGAATATTACCGCCAGTAATATTTTGTAAATATTATAATCACAGGTTTCCATACCAACTGATTGTTAATAAAATATTATTCTGAAGTATATATATATATATATATATATATATATATATATATATATATATATGTGTGTGTGTGTGTGTGTGTGTGTGTGTGTGTGTGTGTGTGTGTGTGTGTGTGTATAAGTCCATTCGCAGCTGAACATTTTGCTAACTGCATTTCATTTCCTCTGATGATTATATGTGCAATTGTTGAAAATCCATGGATTAAGGAAATTAAAATAACCCCTTCTATATATTCCTTTGTCAAGCAATAAATTCTTAAATCGAATATATGCCTCTATATGTTGTTTTTTCAGAATTATTAAATTAAACCACGAAACTTATATATTGCTCTATTCTTAAATATTGAGCTTTTCCTTTTTGGCTAGGATCTTCTTGAAAGTATTACTTTAAGTAATATCTATCAGGATTTTCATCTGAATTCTATTAGTATCTTATCTCGCTTATATATATATATATATATATATATATATATATATATATATATATATATATATATAAATATACTTGTTTATTGTTATATAAACATGCTCACATCCCGCTGCTACACATAGCCACTTGTTTCAATCAAACAACAGATATCATCAGGCAGCGACTTGACTATTCAAAAGTTCAATGAATAATGGATTTTTATTTTAGGTAGGAACTCTTTAAAAGTTGGAGTTAAAAAACTTAAAACACAGAACTTTAATTATAAAATGCAAAGAGGGAGGGGCAATTTAAATAAAGTTAAAAGATTAC
Organism: Euprymna scolopes; assembly: GCF_053919585.1. Classification (NCBI taxonomy): domain Eukaryota; kingdom Metazoa; phylum Mollusca; class Cephalopoda; order Sepiida; family Sepiolidae; genus Euprymna; species Euprymna scolopes. Next base: position 67,317,042 of record NC_136485.1, on the reverse strand, counting down.
AATGGAGAGAGAGTGATTGAGAAGAGAAAAAAACGGGATAGAGAAAGAAATAGAGAAAGAAAATAGAGAGAAAAAAAAAATATATAATATGGAGAAGAAAAGAAAAAAGATATAAATGGTTATTATAAAGAGAATAAGGACTAGAAGGGAAAGGAAAAAATGATGAGATCTAGTTAAATAGAGAAAGAGAGAAAGAGAGAAAGTAAGAATTTGACAGTATATAGAAAAGGAAAAAGAAAAAGATCTGCGTGTCAACCAATTTATGAACAATTATACAATTCAGTAATGAAACATATTATTACAGATACAAACAGAAGATACAATCCAAGCGTCAGAAATGAACATGTCAAAAAAGACAGCGAATGTATCCAGCCAACATATATATCATCTCATATACGTCCACGAGTAATATCAACGCAATTCAAACATACGTCTACAATTAATTAGGCCCTTTATGCTAAATGATATAAGTTTAAAGTTTTCGCGTTTTTATTAGATAAATATATAAATAAAAGAAAAAAATATACAAAAATAGAACTTCCTTGTCTAAATATTACAATGAACTAGTAGAGCAAGGTTACTCCCCAATAGTAAATTGGAAAATTTTAAAGAAAGCTAAAACCTGTTCATCTTTAAACTCGCCTTGCTACCTATGTCTTTATGAGAAATTATTTATACTTACTTTTAGAGAAAGAGATAAATTATTAAATAAGAAGCACGAAAATTCAATTAATTGCAAACATTATAAAAACCATCTTTTAAGTAATTTAGTTTAGATATAAAATTTAAATAAATTTAAAATTGTCACTGATTTCTATAATTTATTAAAATACTATTAATATATTTCTCCTCGCCTGATTTCATTCTTTACTTCCCCTATCTTATATACCTGTGTGTATATGTGTATATGTATGTGTCTATGTATTTACTTTATGACCGTGTGTACTTAGATTTATATATTTCTATATTATTTGGTATACCCTCCCATGTTTATTCAATCCATTTGTATGTTTCTATGTGTGTATGCATCTATCTGTACTCTTGCCAAATTATTTGTATTCTTATGTATTTCTATATATATAGTTTATGTAAATTATACATATTTATGTATGCGTATATATATGTGTGTGTGCGTTGTTGTATATTAGTATATGATTGTGTGCATATATTTGTGTATTTTTTTGTATGTATGTGTATACATAAAATTATATATATATATATATATATATATATATATATATATATATATATATATATGCTTATTTGTATGTCTGTTGGTTCTCTGTGGGTATATACATATGTATTTTATTATTTTTAATTTGGGTACTATCTACCTGTGTGTCGCTACTTTTGAGTATTTCGTTGATTTAATTACTTCTTTTGCCTGAATATATTTATATATTTATAGGTAAGTGTACTTGTATCTGTGTTATTAGTAATCTGGTCTTGAATGTATTAATTTGTGATTTAATATGACTTTATATCTATACTTAAATAGCTTAAACTTTCAACTTAATGGTATAGTTACACCTTTACTTATGTGCATGTATGTATATATATGTGTGTGTTTATATATATATATATATATATATATATATATATATATATATATATATGTGTGTGTGTGTGTGTGTGTATATATACATATATGTATTGTATTCTTTTTATATACATAAATATTAGTAGATTTTTATTTATAATTATTGGCCCTATTTAATTTATTTAATCCCCTCTTATGGCTAAATATGTTATATTAAAAAGATAATAAATATTAATTTTATTCTGTTTTTATTATTATTATTATTATTATTATTATTATTATTATTATTATTATTATCATTACTATTATGTTTATTATTATTATTATTATTATTAATAATTTTAATATTGTTTTATCATTATTTTTTTCTTTTATTTATATATTTATCTAATAAAAACGCGAAAACTTTAAACTTATATCATTTAGCATAAAGGGCCTAATTAATTGTAGACGTATGTTTGAATTGCGTTGATATTACTCGTGGACGTATATGAGATGATATATATGTTGGCTGGATACATTCGCTGTCTTTTTTGACATGTTCATTTCTGACGCTTGGATTGTATCTTCTGTTTGTATCTGTAATAATATGTTTCATTACTGAATTGTATAATTGTTCATAAATTGGTTGACACGCAGATCTTTTTCTTTTTCCTTTTCTATATACTGTCAAATTCTTACTTTCTCTCTTTCTCTCTTTCTCTATTTAACTAGATCTCATCATTCTTTCCTTTCCCTTCTAGTCCTTATTCTCTTTATAATAACCATTTATATCTTTTTTCTTTTCTTCTCCATATTATATATATATATTTTTTTTCTCTCTATTTTCTTTCTCTATTTCTTTCTCTATCCCGTTTTTTTCTCTTCTCAATCACTCTCTCTCCATTGTAATCTTTTAACTTTATTTAAATTGCCCCTCCCTCTTTACATTTTATAATTAAAGTTCTGTGTTTTAAGTTTTTTAACTCCAACTTTTAAAGAGTTCCTACCTAAAATAAAAATCCATTATTCATTGAACTTTTGAATAGTCAAGTCGCTGCCTGATGATATCTGTTGTTTGATTGAAACAAGTGGCTATTTGTAGCAGCGGGATGTGAGCATGTTTATATAACAATAAACAAGTATTATCAGCTCTTTTTATTGAGCACTATCTAACAACCTCGTTGAATTCATTACTTTTGAATATAAAAAAACCCGAGTATATATAAATATATATATATATATATGTATATATAAATTATATATATATATATATATATATATATATATATATATATATATATATATATATATATATATATAAAATAAAAATTACAATTAAATTCACCAAAATGATCCAAGATGGTAAAATTAAAATATATTATAAATATTAAAGAATTAATATTTATAAAATTATCTCAGCCAGATGTAAAAGCTCGATAAAACTAAATAGGAAATAGAGCTTATAATATGAGCAAACAGTTAATAAAATATGTTAAAAAACACTTTGAAATGAGTTAAAAACATATTTAATCTGAAAAGGAAAAACTAAAAATTTATCTAATGTTTCCTTTTCAGATTAAATATGTTTTTTAACTCATTTCAAAGTGTTTTTTAACATATTTTATTAACTGTTTGCTCATATATATATATATATATATATATATATATATATATATATATATATATATATATATATATATATATATATATATATATTGCACTGAAGGTTGGGGTTATACGGTTGTAGAATATGTGCTTCAAATATTTGCCTTGCGTTGAATACAGGAGTGAAAGTCTGCAGAGTCATCGGAAAAAAAGAAACAAATGCACAGAAACTGTAGACTATGTTTACACATTTGCCCTAAATTCTTTTCGGTCAGTTTTCCCACTTATCTCGAGAGATAACGGCTGTTATCTTTATTGGCTCTCAAGAGACTTCAGAGAAAGTAAAAGGAACGAGAATGAAGGAGAGAGAGAGAGAGGGAGAGAGAGAGAGAGAGAGAGAGAGAGGGGGGGGGGAGACAGATGGAGAAGAATAGAATGTAGGATGTGGTGGGGCGGAGATAGAGAAGGAGAAAGAGAGAGAGGGGGCACGAAAAGGAATGGGACAGAAGTCGTAGGGAAATATAAAGTGAACTTTTCCGTCATACACTGCGATCATAAAAAGTAGTAAACAAATATCGGTAAAATTCGCAAATTATGCTTCAAGTGGGGAATTCTAGTAAAATTTAATTAAATTTATTTTTGCCCCCCCCCCCCACACACACACACCGACAAAAGGAGGGTGGACCTGTGAATTCACCCTTGTCCGTTCGTGCGTTCGTCCGTTCGTCCGCTCGTCTGTCCGCACTTTTCTCAATAACTACGCCTTGGAATTTTTGGAAATTTTGCACAAACATTAAACATGATATGAGTAAAAAGTAACAGAACGGATTTTCCGGGAAAACTCCAGTTGCCCTCCTAGGAATGCCTTTCGGATTAAAATGGCTAAAATTGACACTTTTGTGTTTATTAAAAAAAAATTGATTTCTTGGATTTTTATAAAATTTTCTGAAAAGTTGTACTAACTGATTTCTATATAATTTTGTTTGTCTATACTTTGCGATAACTTTTGGGTGTCTTTAGGGCTAATAAAAACACTATTTTATCATATTTGTCCAAAATTTTCTGTGTATGTCTATTTAGTAGTTTTGCATAGTGCTGAACTCAAATTGAAATATGTTAAGGCATTCGGGACTTTTGGGGCTAAATGGGGGTGGGAATGATGGACTTAGTCATTTCTTTTTTTTTTTTTTTTTTTTTTTTTTTTTGCATGGTGCAGAACTCAAATTTACAAATGTTAAGGCCTAAAACCGTTTGTTCATTTTCACCACGATTTGACGTCCTCTGGGGACGTTGGAAGCTAAATGGGGTGGGGGTGGGATGCTGAACTTATACATTTTGTTTATGACTCGTTCACTGTGTCGGCTCAGATATATATATATATATATATATATATATATATATATATATATATATATATATATATATATATATATATATATATATATAACTGGGATGCCATCAGTTAGAATCGAAACCACAACATTTAACTCTCCAGCGGTATTCGCTACCATATGGCCTAAGGATACATAGATATTAAAACCTTAAAAAGTAAGGCAGTCAAAACATATAAATGTATATTTGCGCATATGTGTAGAGTATACAAAATAAATTGATTTACGCCTGGCAAGTTACAGTTTTTCAATTTTGACTCCTTGTTCAGCTAATAAAAAAATCGAATTTGTTTCACAGGTCCAAATGCTCAATATATCAAGTTTCAAGTATATAGGCCAAAAAATTGATAGTGACCGTTATGTAGACACACAGACAAATGCACTTTTATGCTATATATATATATATATATATATATATATATATATATATATATATATATATAGAGAGAGAGAGAGAGAGAGAGAGAGAGGGAGAGAGAGAAGGGGTAGAGAGAGAGGGGGTAGAGAGAGAGAGAGTAATCGTATCACCTGATGATTCTCGAAAGGATGAAACACTAGGTATTAAAAAATCTATATATTAATACGATAGCGTGTGTTCTTTTGTGTGTCACACTTACATCCGGGTTGTTTGTAATGTTCTTCTATTTCTTGTCATAAATATTTTTATCAAGAATTCTTCATAAGTTATATATATATATATATATATATATATATATATATAAGTAATTTTTATTGACAACTTGTTAAGACAACACAAAATACGAGGGGCGTTTCAAAAGTAATGCCTCCTATTTTTATATTCCCTTGAATAAATCGGAAATTGCAAATTCTATTGCTATGATGACTGAACTTATGCATTCATTGCTTGAAAGTTTACTTTCTCTGCTGCAGATATTGACGGTGTAAGACTCTAAGAAAGCAACCCCTGTCATGGACGTGCGTCAGAAGCAGAGATGCGTCATTGAATTCTTGGCAAAAGTACATTGAGAATGGTGGTGACTATGTAGAAAAATAAATTCTGGAGCACAAAAGGTCGGTCGTTTTAATGGTACCACTCTTGTCTTCATAGTTCTTTAACTTTTTTAGTTAAAAAAATAGGAAGCTTTAATTTTGGAACGACCTTCGCATGACAAAGCGTGCTTCAGACATCTATGCACAACCGTCATTTTTTGCTGGCAAAAGAGCATTGAGAATGGTAGTGAGTATGTAGAAAAATAAATTCTGAAGCACAAAGGGTCGCTCGTTTTAATGGTACCTCTCTCGTCTCCGTAGCTCTTCAACTTTTTATTTTAAAAAATAGAAGGCTTTATTTTTTAAATGACTCTCGTGAAGTGTTGGCAATGAATGAGATTTCAAGGAGTCCAAAAACGTTCTGGGTAGAAGAAAGTTGTTTAGCATGTAAGAGTAAGAAGGAATGAAGTAGACATGTTAATTTTGGCTGGCGCCATGTGCATTTAGGTGTGTGTAAATCGATATATCCATAAATATATCTGTGTATATTAGCATACCCATGTTGTCAGTGAGAGAATGTATGCACGAATTTGTGTGTGAAAGAGTTTGGTTAATAGTATGTATGTTGGTGTTATGTTTAGTAGTTCGTGAAAGTCTCTTGTTGTGCCTGCTGAGGGTATTCGACAAGGGACCAAGTTTGGCTATTAAGGACGTACTGACATGTGTTGTCCATGGAAGAAAAATATTAAAAATAAGTTTGGTTTTTGCATGGACTGTAACAATAACCCCTGTAATATTTTGTAACAAAAGAATCATCAAGCGAAAGGAAAACAAAATCTTTCTATATATAACAATGATATATTTATTTGAATTACCTACACCGTTGGGTGTAGGTTGCTGAAAGTTTGCTCAATGAAGAAAAGGAATTAATAAAGTTCAGCTGTTGAAAGTATTTCTTGAGTCGTCTATCTTCCAGTGGAAGATAGACTCACCTGACTGTCCAGTGGTCAAAGGCAAAAGAGGGTGTTTTTCTTTGTTGGTGCCAGGAAGCGCTCTGTCTAATCTACATATCTCATGGGATCTGGAAGTAGTCCTTCAATACTTCTGCATAAATTAATGCACCCTAAAGTTTGATTAGTCATCATGTGACCAAATGACCTCGCATAACTGCTCTCCATGAAAAGAAAGAAGTGCTAGCGTTTGTGACTACTACAAAGTTATGTCACAATTTTAAAAGTTTTTTTTTTTATCTCGTGTTTTAGATGACTTAATTTTTACTTTTTAAATTCCTTAGATGAAGTCAATGGTGAAAATATGTATTCCTTTATTTGAATACTGGATTTAATACTGTAAAAATACTGAATAGTTGACAGTTGAGAAGTCATAAAAAATAAAAATGAAAAAATGAAACCAACAAATAATTTACAACCAATGCAGTAGAATTAAATTCTCCATTGCCTGGATGTTTTTAAAGTGTAATCCCTTTCTTTGTCACTTTCATGTTTAGTCAACGAAGCGAGAACCATCCATAAGTCTATATTAGTTATCTGACATGCGGTTGGGTTGTCTCCCCTTAAGACGCCATGCAGTTAGTTGTTGCTGTATCCATACCAGCCATTTTTGACATATCTATGTACATAGCTACCTTTTCATATTTCTATATATATAAGGAAGATTTGACATTTGTTGCATATTTCAGAGTATTAGTTGTAAGCGCAAATAAATCCTGTTATCTCTCTATATATAAATCAAGTGCGTATGTTTATATACTTGCATGCATACGGTACACTCTAAAACTAATTAACCGATCATTATGAATACTCGAACACAGCTGCTAAGGGTGGGTAATATTGCCATATTAGTTTAATTTAGTTTTATTATGCAAAAGGGGGAAGAGAGAGTGAAGATCATTAATAAAAATTCAGATATTTTTGTGAAATTTTTACAATAGGTCTTAAATATCAATTAATAAATATTTTCCAAATTTCAGTTTCTTTAGAGCACTTTAAAAAAAGTTTTAAGGGGCATAATATAGGCACAGCTTCTTATTTGAAAATTCCAATTTTTCAGAATGGCATTAAATTGGATAAATCGTCAGTAGACATGAATTAAGTAAGATTCCCTGAAATTCAATTTCTTCTTAAAGCCTTTTAAACTTTAAATTTTAGACATTTTCTAGAATCAAAATTGCATAATGGATTTCGATTGAAATTAGAAGATGGCTGTTTATCGATCTTTTACATATTATTTGAATGATTCGGAAGACTGTTCTCATCTTGAGTGTTATTTTCAGAATTACTTAGAACTTTCTACCCGGTCATGGCTAACAAAATGAGAGCATGTTACCTCCGTAGATTAAATAAAGGATTCCATTCAAAGTTCCATGCAGATTTCCAAGTTTGACAAAAAAATTTGCCAAAAAACACCTGAAAAAGGTCGGAGGTTACATCGGCTGAGACATTATGTAAATGACATTCAAGGTGAGAGCAATAGTCCAAATAATCCAAATAACAGAATATATTTATAAATAATATCTTGATTTTAATCTTTGTAAGGGAATATAAAATTGGTGTAAAGCTGTTCTGTTCGAGGGGTGGAGTAAAACGGGTTCCCCTTCCTGAAACGGATATAAATATCTTATGATATTTATAAGCAGAGTATTTAACTCTTTTTTGATTATGTGTGAAAACAATTAATTGACCGATATTTCTTATACTAATGCACAGAAATTAAACATGTCAAAATGTCAACTTCTAACAAAAATGGGATTTAATATTATGTCAAGTAAATATTATGTCAAGTAAATATTATGTCAAGTAAATATTATGTTAAGTAAATATTATATCAAGTAAATGACATAATGACAAAATGGTACTAGCAGTTCAGCAGAAATCTGTTACCAACGACGATTAAAAATGTCCACAGCATTATGAATGAAAAAGTTTTATTCTTGTTGCTTTTTTATTTTATGACTAGCAAAGAGGGGTGGGCGTCTGGCCTTGTTTGGTCATAAAATGCTTCAGTATATTTTAATTCATGCAGATTTCGTATTTACTATTATCAAGACAATTCTCTATTTAATATTATATTGTACCTAATATATAGTAGTGATTTCAAAATATTTTTTTTAAAAATGACTCGGGTGCCATCAGCTAGAATCGAAACTAAAACGTTTAGTGCTCCAGTCGCGTTTCCTACCATTTGAGCTATCGCCAGATAGCTAAGAAAGATTTAAAATTAAACCATTTCAAGCTACATTTGAATCTGTGCATGCACAGAAGTAAGAGAAATATGTCAGCAAGTTGAAATGAATATTTTGCATTTCAGATTGCTGACATATTTCTGTACGCGTTATTCATACAAATAAATCTTTTGCTCGTTATAAACCATCCTTGGTGTATGATTACTATTTCCTGTTAATTTCAGTGTTTAAAAGTTTATCGTTTAAATATTTACACACACACACACACACACACACACACACACACACACATCTACTGTTTTATTTATATAGATTATTCAATGATTTTTATCAATACCAGACGATATTATTAGTCCCGCCTCTTTAAAAATCTTTCCTATTGGTTTAATGATATGACATACACTTTAAAGCTAACAGATCTATATTCCTACTTGGGGGGTACCCGGCGTTGCCCGGGTATTTGTAGGTGTGTGTGTGTGTGTGTTGGGGGGGGTTAAATCAGGGCAAAAAGGAAACTTAACGATAGCGATTTAAAAAAAAAAAAAGATTGAGGGTTGGTGGCATGTGGGTTCGAACCCGGAGCCTTGAGACTGAACACCTGCGCTACGGCGACAAGACTAATGTAAGAGCAATTAAAGCGAGTCAACTCAAGGAGGTTTGATTGACAGGTGGGCGCTTAATGAGGTCATCGCGGGAGCGTTACGATGACGGGGCAGTTTATTGGCGTTTGTTTACTTTGTTTCACTGCGGGATCGTTTTTTTCATTTACTGTGGGGCAGTTTGGGCTTCCCCAAGATGATGGAAGAGGGGGAAACCAGCTCCCCATTGAAAGGGGATTGTCTAAATTGAATAGCAATTGTCTGATATAAGGAAAAAACCCCGCATTGATCAAAGCTTATTGCTTTTGGACGCTGGAAACGATGTAACAACCTTCGTATTAGTTTCGCTTTTATTATACGAAAAAGGCAAATCTACACGCGCCGATCGAAAAATGTTGAATATTTAGCTTTTCAAAGTCGGGCAAATTAAATACACATGCAACCCCCGTTCGTAACTTGTAGATATTATGATTTCGATGTGATATAAAAAGTTTTAAAAATGAACGACGACCTCGAGAAGCCGCCAAAAAAATCCTTTTGCGGACATACACAAAAAGCGAACATACACACATTTTCGCTTTTATATATATAGATGAAGTTGAATTTTTTCTTACTCTGACATTAATATTAAAAACCTACTTTTTCTATTTAAAAATTATTAAAATGAACTTCTTAATATACTCATTCATAGATATGCAAGCGACTACTTGAAGATGAAGTAATTTGCATATTCCTTTGAAAAACGAGCATTAACTAATCACTTATTCATTTTTTTATAATAATGTATTGTGACTTTATTTTTTATAATAATGTATTTGTAACTTTATTGTTTATAATAATGTATTGTGACTTTATTTTTTATAATAATGTATTGTGACTTTATTTTTTATAATAATGTATTGTGACTTTATTGTTTATAATAATGTATTTGTGACTTTATTTTTTATAATAATGTATTGTGACTTTATTTTTTATAATAATATATTGTGACTTTATTTTTTATAATAATGTATTGTGACTTTATTTTTTATAATAATGTATTGTGACTTTATTTTTTATAATAATGTATTGTGACTTTATTTTTTATAATAATGTATTGTGACTTTATTTTTATAATAATGTATTGTAACTTTATTTTTTATAATAATGTATTTGTGACTTTATTTTTATAATAATGTATTTGTGACTTTATTTTTTATAATAATGTATTGTGACTTTATTTTTTATAATAATGTATTGTGACTTTATTTTTTATAATAATATATTGTGACTTTATTTTTTATAATAATGTATTTGTGACTTTATTTTTTATAATAATGTATTGTGACTTTATTTTTTATAATAATGTATTGTGACTTTATTTTTTTCAACATTCCAATAATTTCCTCTTCTATTGAATATAAATATTCAATAATAATTGACAATCGTAGTGCCTTGCAAAGTTACTCGACGATGCCCTGGAGTCCAAAATATAACATTCTGATCTGGAGCAAGTGCTGTAGTGGATGGCTATTTTTAATGCCTCTAACATCAACCTCCCTCCTTTCACCACCAACACTCAGCTCCTTCTTTTCCTCCAGATGGATTGAATCGTTTTATCCTCAAGAAAGCCCCTTGTTAGATAAGCACTTAGAACTAAGTTTTACTCTGGATCTAAAATGGAGGACCTAAATGCAATCTGTTGCTATGGTTACTGGGAAAATGGTCGGATAATTCTACCATCGTAGAAAATAGCTAAGTTCTGATACAATCCGTTATCTTTATGAGTCAGATTTGCCCTAGAGATGAACAGACGATTAAACAAAAAAGGAAAAATTGAGAAGAATAAGAAAACTCCTAGAAACAAAATTATATGGCTAAACGTAATTAAAGGAACAAATATTTGGGCAGTATTCTCAAGAAGATACTCTGAACCCTTTTTTTTTTTTCAATCTTCTCATATTTTTGTTAAGGGTGGGGCGTCCCACCAGATATTCACTCACTATTTCAGAGACCCCAACCAAGAGATCTTTTTAAGATTCTAACTGTTCCTTTAAGCACAATTTTGTTTCTATCTCTCTTGCGTTTTGTTCGCCAGATATATTTATCAAGAAGTTTTTGAAATTCCTTTTCATGTGTCCAGTTGCTCCTGTAATTACTGGATAGTAAATCATATAACACAACTTGGAAATCTTTACATCAAAATTAGGAATCTATAAAGATTTCTGAACTTTATTTAATCCAGGGGATAGTTTGTTGCCATTCTGTCAGCCATGATTGAGTAGAAGTGCTAATTTGTTAATTTTTTCTTTATTTATACCAATGAGTCACTGAAAATGATTCACGATTGAGGTTCATGAGATTGTCAGTTCGATGAAGAACAATGCTATAAGAAGATGGAAAACTATGAATGGAATGGTTAAAATTATATTACTTATTGAGATTGTTCGACAAGTATTTGTTGATACTGGACTTGAAGACAACCATGTTATCGTCTGTAAATCGGGTAACTGAGAGAATTCAGTTTGCCATTGTAATTGGAGCATTGTAACAAGAGTTTCAGTTTATGAAATCCAAAAAAATGGTGGCATGCGGCACTATTTCAAAACACCCTTTTATTTTATAGAATCCTTTGGGCCTGTTTTCCAATACCAAAAATGATTTTTTTTTTAATCTGATTTTCTATTGCTGGTACTAATGATAAAATGAAAAAAAAGGAGTGATGCTTCATCAGTGCAATACACGACCCCACACAGCAAGAATCACCTCACAAAAATCAAAGAACTTGGTTGGGAAAAAATTTCCTCGTCCACTCTATTCTCCTGACTTTGCTCCTTCAGACTACCATTTGTTTCGTAGCTTGCAAAATCATTTGGAAGGAACAGCTTTTGTAATGCAGAAAAATATTGAAACTGACATTTGTAAGTTCTTCGAATCAAAACCAAAAGGATTTTACAGTGATGGAATTAATAAGATGAAAGGAAGTCATAGATAATCAGGGAAAATATATTGATGATTAAATCTTTAATAAAATGTAACATTTAGTCACTTTTTTTTTATTAATAAATTCAAACAGAATTTATGGGATAACCTGATATTTTGTCATTTTCCCGTGGTACTTTTCGCTTTACCTTGGGCTTCAGAGGTATACACTTTTGTGTTCTTGGTGTGATCTAATAAAGTTTTCATAAGTGGTATTAGCAGTTGGTTCCTGCTCTTGTGCTTGTAAAGCATCAAATCTGTTTTGGAGTTCGAATATGAATCTCTGTTTGATCTGATTGTCATGTGACAACGTTGACCAGTTGTAGGGCTGTCTAGATGATTTTTTAGTTTTGTTCGCCCCTAAACTTAACTTCAACTTAGAGGTTACAATCCTATGATCATTAGACACACAATAGAAACTGCTGAAAGCTTTACAGTTATGACAGCTATTGATTTATTTCGTATTCATAAAAAGATAACCCAGTTGTGCGTTGTCTCCATTTGGGAATTGATGGGTCCAGAGCTTACCGGATCTTTTCTGAAAACAGGTATTCATGCATTGTAGGTTGTTTTCAAGGAGAAAAGTTAATAGATACTCTCCATTTCGGTTTGTTCCATCATGGAAAGAGAACTTATGCTTGTTGTCTTCCCGTCCTATCTGCGCATTCATGTAACCCCCGATAACCAATAAATTATGTTTGGGAATTGAGCGCACTATTGCTGACAGTTCATCGTAGAAATTCAGGATCTCTTTCTTGTCACTGACGTTGGTAGGGCTGTAGCAACAAATCGCAGTAGTAGCAGGATTACCACTGAAGGTAGCAAGAATTATCCTTTGTGTTATCTTCTCAACACTGTTCAATGATTTCAATGCTCGAGGGCTAAGTAGAAGTCCTACTTACCCAATGGTACTATTTGTCGAATTTTACCATGTTGATGCTGATACAAGTGTCCAGCTGTTACCAGTTTCATGGTATTTTATGTCCAAGTCGTTGAATGCACACAATATCGATATCATGTTCTTTGGATGAAGCAACAAATTCTGATATTGGAGATGTGGGTTGAAGCATCCGTATATTAAAGGTGGATATTTTGATGGTATGTCTACTTTTTGCTAGCCTAGGTTTAGGTGCTGTAGTAAACTTGTCAATAGCTGTGGCCACTGTCGGCACACCAAGTCGTGACCCTTGGTTACCTGTGCGGCGGTCGATGGTGTATGGAATTCTGGTTTGATTTAGAGTCATATTGAATCTAGCGAATAAACATAAACTTATATATGAAAAACCATGTTTATTATTTTTAAAATCCAACAACAGAGCTGAAGTCGATGTTTTCAATTGTAAAACAAAACTAATTTTTTTTATAAATCTCTTTGACACATCGGTGAATTTTTTTCTAAAAAAAAAAATTGAATAATGTTTATTTTTACAAGAATGTTTATACATTTATCTAGCGAATAAACATAAGTATATAGATATGAAAAAACACACTTATTATTTTTAAAAAATCAAAATTATGCCATGTAGATGAAGTTGGATGTTTTTATTAAATGAAACATCATCCACGTGCATAATTTTGATTATTTTTAAATAATAAACGTATTTTTTCGGATATATTTTTATATTTATTCACTAGATATATGTATAAACATTTTTGTAAAAATAAACTTTATTCAATTTTATTCTTTAGAAAAAATAATTCAGCAGTACGCCAAACACAATTTTATCAAACCAAAGTCAGTTTTGTTTAAGAAAAAAAAGCCAACTTACTCCCTGTTGCATAATTTTGAGTTTTTAAAAATAATAAAGGTGTTTTTTTTTTCATATATATTTTTATGTTTTTTTCGCTAGATAAATGTATAAACATTCTTGTAAAAATAAACTTTATTCAATTTTCTTATTTAGAAAAAATAATGCAGTGGTATGCTAGACAGAGATTTATCAAAAAAAAATTGTTTTTTTTTATAATCAGAAACATTGAGTCCAGCTCCGTTAAAAATAATAAACATGGTTTTTCATATATAATTTTATGTTTATTCGCTAGATGAAAATGTAAAAATATTTTTTTTTCTATGGAAAGTTGTTTTCATGATAGAATGAAATTTGGCACGTGGTATAGTTTTTGAGAATTACCCGAAGGAATTTTTGATAAAAATTGGGGGTTTTCTTTTTAGGTATGGACTTAAACAAGACATTTGCCAAAAATCTCTCGAAACTTCTGAGTAATTCATTTTATTGTTTATTACAAGATTGTTTTACGATATTTACGCTGACAGACACAGTCGATTGCCCGCGCCAAAGTTGCTTTAATCAGCAGCAGAGGCAATTTTGTCATACAATGATCGTACATTATTTTTAGTGGTACATATTTTGTAAAACTCCCTCACTATAGTTCTGTTTCAAGCAGTTCTCCATATTTATCTACAAAAATATTCATTTTTTAATTCACCGTCTGATCGGAACTAATATTACACTGATTATTCTATCGAAGAACATTCTATTGTTTGATTATGTGATGTTTTCAACTACCGTGGAATCTCCATGGGTTCTGCTAGTTTTAAATTAATGTTTCAAGTATTGAAAGAAAGCAATAGCAATCCAACAAAGCCAGGTAGTAACAAATAAAAGCAATCACGCATATTCATTCATTCTAATCAGTGCTGAGTATCAGAAGTGTCGGAAATAGACGGTGACAGCCAATGTCGTGTCACCTGATGAAAAAAGTTCTGAGTTATTTTTTGTTCCTTTTCAATAATGTACTTGAAATATTATAAATAAGAATATCCGCTCATCTACTTTATGAACGTATCGCATATAATTGTTTTCAAATAAATATGTTTATTTTCGCACAATTTTTTGACAAATAAATAAAAATATTCGTAAACATTTTTTATCAAATGATTTTCTATTTACATTTTTCTTTTTCAAATATATTTTTTTTTAACTGTTAGCATTCATTAATTTCTGTGAAAATATTCATAATTTTGGAACTGTTGAACATTCATTAATTTCTGTGAAAATATTCATAATTTTGGAACTGTTGAACATTCATTAATTTCTGTGAAAATATCCATAATTTTGGAACTGTTAATTCATTAATTTCTGTGAAAATGTGTCTGTAAATAAATATACTAAAAAAATATCTAAATAACATATTTATCTGAAAAAAGTTCTTTTTTCCATTAGGGGACGTGAAATTGGTTGTCACCTTCTACTTCCTGTCCTTCCTCACTTAATGCTAATCAGCATGAGTGTATACGTCATTGCATTAATAAAAATAAGTGAAGCATGTATGGTCCCCGTGAGTGCACAGTGAACAAGGCATAAAAAAATGACTAAGTTCAGCATTTGTCTCCCTCTCCCCTTTAGCCCCAAAAGTCCCCAGAGGCCGTCAAATCCTGGTGAAAATGAACAAATGGTGCAGTTTTAGGCCTTAACATATGTCAATTTGAGTTTGCACCATGCAAAAAAAGAAATGACTAAGTCCATCATTTGCGCCCCCCCCCTCCATTATGCCCCAAAAGTCCCCAAGACTTTAACATATTTAAATTTGAGTTCGGCACCATGCAGAACTACTAAATAGACATACACAGAAAATTTGACAAATATAGTAAAATAGTCCCAAAAATGAAGCGTTTTTATTAGCCCTAAAACAGCTCCTGGGACACACCCAAGAGTTATCGCGAAGTACAGACAAACAAAATTATATAGAAATCAGTTAGTTATGACTTTTCAGAAAGTTTTATAAAAATCCAAGGAATCAATTTTTTTTTAATAAACAGCACAAAAGTGTCAATTATAGCCATTTTACACCGAAAGGCACTCCTAGGAGGGTAACCAGAGTTTTCCCGGAAAATCCATTCTGTTGCATTTTTACTCATATCATGTTTAATGTTTGTGCAAAATTTAAAAAAATTCCAAGGTGAGTTATTGAGAAAAGTGCAAACAGACAAATGGACAAGGCTGAATTTACAGGTCCACTCTCCTTTTGTCGGGGGGGGGGGGACAATAATATAATTTTTTTTAAATAAATTACTTAACATTTCCATCAGAAGTAAGTGACATTCTTTTTTCTTCTTTTTAATCACATATTAATCAGTTAGTATTATTAAATTCGTTCGGTTTCGGTGGTGTTAACGGTCAGAATTACAAATGTCGATATTGTGAGGTTATGCTGGCTATGCACATGTTGAGATAAGGAAATATAATCCCACTTTTGAAGCATTATCAAACCGGCACTCACCTTGAGCAGATCAAACCAGCTTCCTCCAGGGAGGAAGTTTCATAGGAACATTAAATTCAAAAGCGGTCTTCAGTCGTTTGTAAACAAGGTTTTTTTTTATATATAGGTGGCAATCTTTAAATTAAAATAAATCACCAAACAATATTTGGTAAATTTTTACAACGTGCCCCAGTGTATTATAAGCACCCCAACCTCCCTATGTTAAGAATGGCTTTCAGAATAACTCCCCCTCCCCCCTCGAAAGCCGTTTTTAACATGGTGAGGTTGGGGGGGTATTTCGAAAGCCATTCTTAATATGAGGTGGTTGGGGGGGTTACTATGCTGGGGGAAGGTCGTGAAAATATACCCAATATTTTTATTATATAAATATGTGGTTTATTCCAAAGATTAATTTTGGCCATTTATAATTTAAATACAATTTCAGGCATATGGCCCTTATGGCATACAAAGGGTCCAATTTTCACAAACTCTATGCATTAAATAGGCTGCATTTCATCAATAATGCATTGAATGTTGTCCTCCATGTGGTCTATTGTGTCTGGTTTATCAGCATAGACATAGGACTTTACATATTCTCACAGAAAATAATTAATTGGGTTGAATCGCATGAAAGAGGTAACCAATTGACAGGTTCATTTTATGAACGTATTCGTTTATCCAATGTAAATTAAAAAAATTTGGCACAATTTGCAAATGCTGCTCGAGTGTCAGCCTCTTCATGATATTATTCATATTTATTTTATTTATTTGGCTGTCCTGCCATCATGGAAGAGCCAAACCAAGCTGAACTCAAAATAACCGATAGTTGCCAAATCTGCAATTAAAGAAAATAAAGTTGTCAATTTGAAGCATGCCCCCTCTAAAAAAAAAAGCTTGCCACCACTTAAAAAAAAAAAGCACCCTATATATCCCATTCAGGGGAGATGATGACGTTAGCACTTCGCAGTTCTTGCAGAGAAGTGTCGACGTCCTCCTACATATAGCCCCTGGTATTCCCAAATGGTAACTCATCTGGTACAGACCAGGCCGAACGTTGCTTAACTTTGATAATCTAACGAGAACCGATGTGTCAATGTGTTTATGTCACATATTTCGAAGCACTGCAGACATTTGAAGTATATTTAGAACATTGAAAGCCAAACAATGAAATATTACAAAATTAGATTATAACACGATTTGGTGTCAAAGTTATTTAAACAACAATATTAATGGCGGCAAACAAAAGAAAGGCTGTGTGATTTTTACAAAGATTTATTGAGCACGAGTATTATTTTTTTAATATTCACTTGTAACGTGAGCCGTGGAATGAATAAAATAGAGAAAGGCCTTTTGTCCTTTCTATTATGAACCACAATAGCAAAAAAAAAAAAAAAAAATGAAAAGAAATTTGCATGTGTAAAGAGAAAAAGTACAAAAAGATACTTTTTTATGGAAATTGCTCCAGACAAGGCATGAAACTACTTGATGTAAGGGCTAAAAAAATACTACTTCAAGTTCAAAAACTTCTAATAATTAGTATCTGATGGAATAAATTCTGGCCCAGAAAACAACAATTCTTCCCCCTTTGTCAGAAACATCGTTCCTGGAATGTGAGGACTAAAGGATGAAGTAAGGGAAGCAAAAGTTACACGGCAGCCAAAAGTAAACCTCGAATTCACTTTCTACTCTTCTTAATTAACTAGCCTGAGTGCCCGGCGTTGCCCAGATGTTTGGAGGTATGTGTTGAGTAAAAAAAAAAAAACATGCCGGCATAACCCGGGATAGATTATCTATCAATAGTTGTTGCTGTTTCACCACGTTTCGACCAACTCATCCTCTGGCCTTCTTCAGATGATTAACTGCAACGGGATAGGAATGTTGGGTCTTGTAACTTGTTCCCAGTTGTTGTCTCACTATGTTTTTGGCCAACTCTGGCCTGCTTTCGGTAGGATTGAAACCGCTATCTTCAGACAATGCTCACCTGAAACTGTAGAGACTCAACACTTCTATCCACTGCGCCACAGGTCCCAAAGCTCGTGACGCAGTGGACAAAGGATTAGTGAGCCAAAAAATTTACTTGGTGTTGCAATATAAAACTTCTAGGTTAAATTCTATTTTAGTCACCCAAATTATTTAGAATAAAATGAATTACATTACCCTGTAATTTTCAATATGTTTTAGTAAAAAAAAAAAAAACAGAAAAAAAAAGAAACGTAACATTCATAATCATTAGTAATTATAGAAAGCTTCATCGCGTGAAATGACAAAAATAAAAACGTTATTATGCCATTTTAGGTAAATGGTAAAATAATGTTTTGCTTTGTTTTTGTATTTATTCGGGGGAAAAGGGGTTCCTTATCTTTTAACTAGATCAGAGGTCGCCAAACTATGGCCCTCAGGCCAGATTCGGCCTGCCAAAATCTTTAATCTAGCCCATGGAGCTCTTATTGAAAACGTGAAAATATTCAGAAAAAAAAAAGGAAATATGTGAAAATAGAGTGGTGAGTTTTTTCGGGTTTGTATTACTATACACATAGATTCGAAAAAGTTGTCAAAAAATAAATATATAACAAATAAATGCTATCAAAAGCAAGATAAGTTACTAACTGGATAATTTTTTAGTGTTTTTATTTAATATAGCATGTTTATTCAGTTTGAAAAAAATATTGTTTACCAATGTATTTGAAAATTACAAATGGCGCCGGATTCTCTATTGAACACGGTAAGTTTGGGACAATAAGTTAAAAACAAAAATCTATGCAAAATACTGTTAAAAACCCACCGAATACATGCCAGCCTATGTCACGGTAACATATATTGAGCGAGTTTCTAACAGTATAGACATTAAATAAAAACACTAACATATTATCCAGTCAGATAGAAAAGTAACTTATTTTGCCTTTGATAACATTTATTTGTTATATATTTGTTTTTTGACAACTTTTTCGAATCTATGTGTATAGTAATACAAACCCGTTTTTTTTTTTCTTTTTGTTCAGAAATTGATTAAATTAAACAAATGACGTTTGAGAGAACCAGTTTCACTAAAAAGCAAAGCTAATGAGTGAAACAGTATAAAACACGTCCAGGTCATTGTTTATATTTTGTCCCGAGTAACTCTAAAAAGTCAGCAATATGGCACCCCTCCCCGTTTGAAAATTTAGAGCCTCCTGAACTAGATAATTATGAACTTGATTCATCATCTTTAGCCACGTTCTCAACTTGTTTTTGAGAAATTAATCTCACAAACTCAATACTCCCTGGCTGAGGCAAAATAATTCCACAATTACAAATCCATACCTTTAAACTCAAATTTTATTCAGTTATAACATCAAAGGAAGGTTATTGGTCCGGGTACAGTCCTTGCAAAACGGTGGGTCAGTTTTGCTTCCCAAATTGAGAGCCAGTAGTTAACTCCTTTCGTTGGAGTGGTAGCGTTGTTTTCCTTTGAAAAGCTTCATGATAATTCATGGTGTTCTTGTGGGAACATGATGAGAATTAGCAGCGAACCGCATGCTAACGTATCCAGCATAAGAGACAAAATGAAAAATCGTCTTTTGCACATAGCTCCACGCATCGTTTCCGTTTGAAAAAAGAAAAATAAGATAACCACAAAAGAATTATCAACCAATGGCAGAGCTCCGCGCCTAAAATAAAGGCCTAAAATATCACAGTCAGTGGGAGCCGATGTGCCCTATAAAACGAGGCATTTTTAGAGAAAAGAAAAGAAAAGGAGAAAAACATAGGAGGCGAAGACGCCGTGCTGCTAGCTGTTGAGGAAAGAAGTCGCGGCTCTCAAGTTAAAAGCCAGGACACATATCACCGACAGTAGCACAACCGGCCACCCACTTACCACCCTCATCGTCCGAAAAGATAAGTACGCTTACGAACATTCATTCTTTGTTAAATTATACAAGCCTACAAAAGTTCTTTCCTTATCAATGCATACACACCTACAAACATCCTACGAACACTTTACCTCTTCTAATTAAAACTGTCATTAATAAATAAAACCGGTTCTCAACCTTCAATAATACGTCTGTCCTTAATTGCATGGAGTCAGATTCTACATACTTCAACGTTGTCAATTAAATGTATTCTTTGTTGTGACCTCTATGGCCTCATTTCCTTTCCCCCTTCTTCATCTATAAACCAACCAAAAAAACCTCAGAGCCATAAATGGTGAACCCGCCGACCACGGTGAATACGCGCATTTCAAAAAATAAATAAATAATAATAATAAAAGGACAGACGTATTATTGAAGGTTGAGAACCGGTTTTATTTATTAATGACAGTTTTAATTAGAAGAGGTAAAGTGTTCGTAGGATGTTTGTAGGTGTGTATGCATTGATAAGGAAAGAACTTTTGTAGGCTTGTATAATTTAACAAAGAATGAATGTTCGTAAGCGTACTTATCTTTTCGGACGATGAGGGTGGTAAGTGGGTGGCAGGTCATGCTACTGTCGGTGATATGTGTCCTGGCTTTTAACTTGAGAGCCGCGACTTCTTTCCTCAACAGCTAGCAGCACGGCGTCTTCGCCTCCTATGTTTTTCTCCTTTTCTTTTCTTTTCTCTAAAAATGCCTCGTTTTATAGGGCACATCGGCTCCCACTGACTGTGATATTTTAGGCCTTTATTTTAGGCGCGGAGCTCTGCCATTGGTTGATAATTCTTTTGTGGTTATCTTATTTTTCTTTTTTCAAACGGAAACGATGCGTGGAGCCATGTGCAAAAGACGATTTTTCGTTTTGTCTCTTATGCTGGATACGTTAGCATGCGGTTCGCTGCTAATTCTCATCATGTTCCCACATTCTCGGCAAGAGTTCTGGTGCCTTTAATTAGGCATAAATCGAGTTCCTTGTGACCCTAATTGGATTGAGACGTTCAAACATGTAGGTGATTTAAACATGAAGAAATTGTTGCGGCTCCATTCTCGATAAGATATTCTTCTCGGATCCGACTTTTGGTGAGTCTCGCTCTTGCCGGATGTTTTCGTAGACTGAAAAACAAATGGATGTTTACAAAAAAGGCGACAAGTAATTATCTTGGCCCATACAAATTAAACAATCACAGGCTGCCTACAAGTAATGTGCGTAGGTGGCTTAAAACATGAAAATGGCATTGTAACTGGAATTTTTCAGTTTATAAAGATAGCGACTACAGTTTATGGGTCAAATTTTCATTTCGACATAATGTTCCAAGAATCATATAAATTGATCAAGTAGTTTTATTTTTAACTAAAAACAAAATCAAATGTTATGACTAAACAAAGAGGAACTGTCTCGTGTCTCGACTTTGAAAAAAAAAAGCAAAAGCAGATAAGTTCATAATAATTCAAACTTGCTACCGATTTAACATTAATCGCTTTAAATCTGCAACCATTTGTGCCCCCTCGACGTAAATACCCCTGAAAAACCCGACAAGCAGTTAAATCCCACCCCTTCACAGTAGAGATCCCTAGATGTAAGAAAACCTTCTACTCCAGTAGTTTCTTCCCCAGGACAGCTAGACTTTGGAATTCCCTTCCGGGTCACTGCTTCCCCAACTGTACTGACATGTAGAAGTTCAAGTGCAACGTGAACCGACATCTTGCTCCCTACACAGTACCCCTGATGCCTATGTCCCTGATAGTAGCCCCATACAACAAAGTGGCAATGTGCCTTGTTTGGGGTGAAAATGTAATAATAAAAAAAATAATAAAATAAATCGTTTAAAAATAGTTTTCTTTATAAGAATAAAACTACTTCAATTTACGTGATTTTTGGAATATAGCATTTCCGTTCCGTAACGGGTACGTACATAAAAAAAATATCTGTAATTTTTTTTATATATATGTATATAATTGGGTTGAATTATAAATAAGTACTGATTTTTTTTTTATTAGGTTGAATTCGGAATAAGAATCACACAGAAGTAGTGCGTGTATGTCTATCAATGCTAACTGAATATTATCCAATCGGATCGCTGCGTTCGTAGAGGTCTGCGTGTCATCGCCACCGCGATTGTCATTGTGCGCCCGGCCGAAAGGAAATGGGAGTATAGAAAGTGAGGGAGGAAAAAAAAAAAGAAGCGCAAGCGTCACTCTGACTTCTAGTTCTCTCCAGTAAGGAGTAATTTCTTCTGTTCGGTCGCGCTTTCTCTTCATTAGTTTCTCCCTCGGACGCCGACAAAAACATCACGTCACTATGGCCGAAGCTCCAGAGCCTATAAGGAATCCTGAAATTAAATATACTCAGGCAAGCAATTATCTTTGTTATTGTTTAAGATTAATTTTGCATAAAAAAAGGTTTGAGGTTTAAAAAAAAAATGTACTAGTGCAGAAAGTGATCCGGACGTAAATAATAACGTTATTATTTAAAAAGCCATTCTTAACATGGGGAGAGGAAGGTGTTTCAATACTTCAACCTTACAATTGAATGAAAGAATATCAAAACTTTAATTAAACTTGGAAATACGATTTAAAAAAATAGCGCGGATCACTCTCTGCACAAGCACCAGAAAAAAGAAAAGCTAAAAATATATACTTTTGTTTGTTTTTAACTTAAGGACACCATCTATCAAAGCATAATCCCAAACGAAACGAAGAAACCTCCTCTGCTGACAAAGGGTTTGTGCGGTCCTGTCGGATAGACCCCCCCCCCCTTAATCTTTTTTTTTTGGTAATCCTTTATCCCTCCCTCCTTTCGTAATTATTCTGGTACTTGTGCAGTGCACTGTTACCACGCGGAAATGTTAGTTAAAAATCCATTCTTAACATCGGGAGGGTGTTTGTTTACGGTTTTGTAACTTCTGTACTTTCAGCTAACAATTTGATAAACAAAAATATAAAAAGTGAATTATTAAAAATAACGCGGTAACATAGATGCACGAGTACTATTTCTCGTCTAGTCGACTGGACCGCAGTTTTGTTTATTTAATCATGTGACTTTTTTTTCACTAACGTACCGCTAAACATTACTTGTTTTTCGAACCGAATACACATTTTTAAAGTAAACTAAAACTCTTCCCGTTAGGCAGAGTAAAGTATCTTGCCTTTGGTAAGATTTATTTTGGTACGTTTGCCACCGTGCTGAAATAATAACGCTATTTTGAAAGCCATTGTAACATAGGGAGGGTGTTTTGTAACTGTGCTTTTGTAACTGTGCTTTCACCTTTGTCAAGTTTCTTTCCACCCCACCCGAGGTGGTGGCCCCCCCCCCAAACCGTTAAATTGACGACTTTGGTAGGTTTTCGGTGGTGCTGAAAACGAATATCACATTGAAATTTGGGGCAGATAAGTAGTTTTCATGATAGGAAGAAATCTTTTTCAAAAAGCGGGGATCACTTTTCTACAAAAATATACTTTTTGTTTTTCGTTTTTTTTTCCTTTTTGGAGGTTGGTATTCACCTTTAGAACTTGTATAGTTTTTAACGTGTGCTTCTGTTGTTTTAATTAACCGTTTTTTATAAGTAACGTAACGTGCCGACATTAACTGAGCAGAAGAATCGTTTAATATTTCACAAATTCTGTTTACATTATGGGGGCGATGGAGGGGAGGGTGGTGTTACTGGTGTTGTGTCAACCAACCGCTACAACACCCCCGCCCCTTCACCGCCCCCGAGTTTAAACAGAATTTTTGTGAAATATTAAACTGTAAAAGCACCTGTTAACAACTATACATTTTCTAAAATGAAAATCAAAAGTATGTTTTTGTAAACTTACTGGCAGTATAATTAGCGTCCTAAATTATGATATGAAAAAATGAACGAATCTTTTAGTAAAACAAAAAAAAAAACGCCGGTTTTCGGGGGTGCTGAAAACGAATATCAGTTAAATTTGTTTTATGATATGAAGAAATTACTAGGTGGTCAGAAAGTGGGTGCTCATTTTACGTTAAATTTATATAGGAAAGTGATCCCCCACTTTTTGATGAAGTAATTTCTTCATATCATGAAAACTATTTATCTGCCCCAAATTTAAATGTGATATTCGTTTTCACCACCACTGAAAACCTATAAAAGTCGTCATTTAAAGAATTTTGGGAGTTGGAAAGAAACTTGACATTGACCCAAAAAAGATATCGTGAAGCTTGAATTTAACCTGGAAAAAAAAAAAAACTTAAAAATAGTGTTATGGTAAAAGTGTACAATTACCTTTTATTTGTTATATATATATATATATATATATATATATATATTTGTACCCACATTTTTTCATGTCCATTTATTGTAAAACAAGCCCGGTTTAAAATATCTGGGGTGACCGACTTTTTAATTTTGGTATTCATTTCGTCTGTTCTGTTCTTCAGATGCTGCACTTCATTTTCTTGTTCTCTTTCGGTGGAGGAGAAATCCTTCACGACTGAGACAATTTTTATTTTTGTACCTTTTCTCCACGTTAAAAAACGACCCTGGTGTCTAACTCTGTCCCGTGGGGAGGCATAGTAAATAGGTACATCCACTCCGCACGAGATTTTTTTTTTTTTTTTTTTTTAAACATACGAGTCACCACTTATCAAGACCCGAAGGTCACTCGAGGATAAGGGTTAATAAGTGAACAAACTACAGTAGCCAGTGGGACATCGTAGTTAGTGGAAATGGGTAAATTGGATTAAGGGAATGCAATAAATTCGCACCCTATTGCGGACAAGGCTGGCCACTCTGGCTCTTGCGTGTGCGTTAAGTATTTTTTATTTAATATTCCTTTTTCGATACTAAATCAAACTCTCCCAATCTCTTCTAGGCACGTAAAGGCTTAATGGTAATTTTTTTTTTTTTTTTTTTTACTTTAATCCGGACTTAGTTCAGTTACTAAGACACTAGACACCCTTCCCCTTCACTCTACTCAAAATCTTTGGAAAAATTAAAACCTTTTTTCTGGTACTTATGCAGTATGCACGTGTTATCGTGAAATTCAAGTTTTACCTAATTTTTATTTAAATTGTTAGGTGAACGTACAGAATGTAAAATTTTACATTAAGGTTAGTCTCGCGTTCGTATATAACAACTTTTTTTTTTGTAGATTTCTGTGTTATCTACAAATTTCTGTGTTATCTACTGCAAACAGTTTCCGTCGCAAAAAAATAATTTTCATATGAAATTACTTTTCCGAGAAGTGGGTGATCACTTTTCCATCTGAATTTAACTTAAAATGAGCACCTACTTTCTGGCAACCTGAAAGAGGAGCATTTTTTTTTTTTTTTTTTTTTGTGTTTATTGGTTCCTTAAATTTTTTTTCTGTTTTCATCTTTCAATAAAGACACGAGGAAATCAAGAAATAAAGAAAGATCGGTATTTTACTTCAAGGCTCGTCTCGCATTCGTATAGAAAAGTTTTCGGTGTGCTTTTTAAAAGAATATGGTAAGTTTCCGTCGCAAATTTACCGTTTGTATGGTATTAACTCCTTAACTCTGGAACCATTCTCGATTTCACAGCCCACCCAGTGGTAACGTATAGAATTATATGGTTTAATATTTAGAAAACTACTTGTTTTTCGTCTAATTTTAATTTTTCGCCAATTACTACACTGTGGCAAGGCAGTTTGGTACGCGAGTGCACATTTAACAGCTTTCGTTTATGATCGCACGTAGCGTAAACGGAGGCTAGGCTGTGAAATCGAAAAGAGTCCCAGAGTTCAGGGGTTAATACGATATTAACTTAACACTATGCCAAAGAAATCAAACAAAAAATTTTATAACCAATAAACACACAAAAAATGCCCACTCCCTTCAGTGGCCAGAGAGTGGGTGCTCATTTTAAGTTAAATTTACATATAAAAGTGATCACCCACTATTTTTTTGCGACGGAACGATTTGCAGATTCGTTTTTAGCACACCGAAATCTACAAATAAAAAAAAAAAAAAAAAATTGTTATATACGAACGTGAGACGGGCCTTAAAATAAAATAATACCCAAAACACCTTCCCCATGTTAAGAATGACTCTAAATAATGGTTATTTAAACACCGTAACATAAGATCCTTCCTTTACTTTACATCTGTTACCGCACTATTTTATAATAGTGTTTTCGGTACTAGTGCAGAGAGTGATCCGGACGTAGTGTTATTTAAAAAGCCATTCTTAACATGGGGGAGGGTGTTTTGTACCTATTCTATACTTCACCCTTACAATTGAATTAAAAAAAAAAACTTTAATTAAACTTGAAAATACGATTTAAAAAATAGCGCGGATCACTCTCTGCATTAGTACCGTATTTTTAAGTTAAACAAGTATATCATAAAAATTGAACTTAAATTGTCAGGTGACAACAAGTACGGAATTGTTTCAAAACACTCTCCCCATATTAAGAATGGGTTTCTAAATAACGTTATTTCAGCACGGTAACTTGTTAGCATAAGTTTGTTTTTCTTTAGAGAGCTGGGAGGTGGTGGTGGACTGGTTCATCTTCCGTTTGAAACTTAACTTCGAATGCTAACATACTTTCAGATCGGATATGGTTTCCCATTTGAGGGGAGTAACGTCGGACGAAATTGAAGGGGGGGGGCGCAGTAACCTTGACCTATTAATCCCAAACAAAAATTCTGGAATACATAAAACCCTCTTCATTGACCCTAACCCCCCCCCCTCTCCACACGCACAAACGGTATGTTAACCCTAAATACAAGTGAGTGTCAAGACACTAAATTCGTCTGTCACTTATCAGGGTTGTATTTATTTGCTTACCCACTAAGCAAATTAGGCACAAGGCCGTTTTTTGATGTGGAGAGGGGGTAGGGAAAAGGGGACCAGCTCCCGATGGGTGGGAAATAGGAGCTGGATAGTGAAAATTGGTATGAATGGTTTCCTCTACATTGACCAAGGTCTGATATGTGGGGATACCCCCAACCCCCACATATGGTCTTTGCTTGCACCCGAGGTCTATCAGGGTAGCTGAAACGATATGTTGGTTCGGAAATGTTCACGTTAAAATATTAATACTAACACCAACCATAAGAGGGATGCAACTGTTTACCTGTTCGCTGTAATGCTCCTCTGGAAATGAGGGGATCGTTAAATTTTAATGTAGAGAAGGAGTGGCGATCGTTAGTGTATAATTTTCCAGACATTTTAACTCATTAAAACTCAATTTACATTGATTTTTTTTTTTTTCTTTCTTTCATTCATGTTAAAAAAAAAACTTGCACCTGTCACCACTCTGTTTGCTATTATTTTGCTGGTGGATAGTAATAGGTCGACCTACCTACAGTCAACTTCCGAAAGTTGTGGCCGTACGTGCGGCATCATACTAGACACCAAACATTCACCCGCTATTTCTCCTATTCCAACAGTTTTTTTTTTTTAATTATGACCGTCCTTTTAAGGGCAATTGTTTGAATCTCTTGCACTTGGTTCATCTAGTATATTTGACAGGTAGTTTTTTAAATTCTTCAGGAGTCTAGTTACTCGTATAATTACTGTTTCTTTTCATGTCATACATAAGACGTGTGTGCGTCCCATGACCCAGTGTGCAAATCTCTATCATCTAACTTTAATAACCGTCCCGAACGAGTCTCATCTTTAGAATCAAAATGCTTGTACCACTTTGAGATTGCCGGATATGCAATTGTTTCGGTAAATGTTACCTTACACTACACCAGAACACTGACCACGCTAATTTGATTTTTAGGGTTATTTGAGGTCACTGTTTAACATTTCACAAAAATTCTATTTACCTTATTTACGACCCCCCCCTCCTCAATGTAAACAGAATTTTTTGTGAAATGTTAAATGGTATTCTACTCGGTAAATGTCGGTGCCTTACTAACGGAAAAATGGTTAATTAAACTGTAGAAGCACCTGTTAAACTACACAAGTTCTATAATTGAATACCCCTCCAAAAAACAAAAAGCAATCTTTTTGTAAACTCGTGAAAACTTTAAGCTTTATTTCAAGATTCCTCCACGATGTGATAAGGCCATTCACTACACTCATGTGCACGCAAAGGCATCATGTAAAAAAAAACACTACTGAAGGCAGTGAAAAGGCGTAAAATAGTATCGGGTTCCAGGGGTTCATACCATGCAAACGGTAAATTTGTGACGGGTTTGATTATCAGATTCATTGTCAACGACCTCAAATACCTCTGGTCGGTGTTCTGTTGTAGCGTAAGGTAATATTTATCATTGATCCTTCACCTTCATCAGCAGAAATTTCTTCTGCGTCTGTTCAACTCCATATTTTTTTTTTTTTTAAGTGTGTACAAACTTTTGGGAACAATCAAAAAACACCTGTGCATGTCTCTAAAAATGAAGACATACCATAAAAGTATATTTGCATATGAACACAATGGAAGTAACGGTCCTGGATATGACCTAAAACTATGAGGCCCCACCTTGCGGGCCTTGGAGTGTGGAGCCACCCTTTAATTGCCATTGCTCCCAGGTCCACTCTGACCCGGAGTGGTAGTACCTGTTAAGGTCCCAACTATGGGTCAAATAGAATCCGACTTAAAAAAAAAAATATATACTCCATTAAAAATCGTTCCTCAAAATAACTAGATCCGGCATTAAATAACCTGGAAAAGGTTGATATGCCGTAAAACAACCAACCAACAATGGAAGTAGTTCTGCATCTTTAGCTGCCCCTTAAAGGAGCTAATAACACTTTTCTAACACATTAAACAATTAAATCTATAAGGTAAGATGATGTATCTGAATAGCTTAGTGGCTAAGATATCTTGCTAACAACATTGACGTTACTGTTAAAGTAAACGGTTGCAAACAATGCTTATGTGGATAACGCTGAGTAACATTGCTTAGTGTATATCATGTTTAGTTGTATCTATAATCAACATGCTCCATTCATGGAAATGGCTTTGCGGTTTCAAAAAGTTACAATAGATCTATATCAAATCTGTCTAGTATTGTTTAAACCGAGATAACATTTTTGCTGTGAATGGAGTATCCTACTGGATGCTAGACATTCAACAACTATTTAATACTCAGGTCTTTTTTTTTAGGATTCAAACCATCCTTTTAAGCATAACTGTATCTTAAAGTTTTGTAGCAGCTGAAATTCACTACAATTACAGGCAGGAGCTAATTCTCATGACTCGAGATTTGAAATCCATTTTCTCCCTGGCTTGTCCACTCTCAAGCCAGCTCTGTCATGTGATCAAGTACATAAAAAGCGAAATCTGAAACCCTTAACCCTCTTTCCTCTTACTCCCTGGCTTCAGCTGGAAGCAGAAATTAGCCTGGGGCTTGGGCCTCAGGCCAAACGTGAGTACAGCAAAACAACATGGTGACTTTTCTAACTTCCATTTGTTTCCACATGCGGTACCCAAACAAGCATTCTTTATCATGCTAAAGAACTGCTCTCGTCGACACACGCACACATACACACCCTTTGTCCTGTCTCTACTATCAGACACACACTCCCACAACGTAAACACATTGAGTACCTTTTCCTTCCTTTCTCCTTTAACCAGCCTCCTTTGTCCCCACAACTACTAGCTATAAACGTGTAAACGGAACTGTTCTCTCCTCAACAAGCCGGCAATATATTAAATCAGTTTTTACACATGAACACTGAACTCTCCTAACGAAGATGACAAAGTTGTTTATCAAATGTTAAGATGAAACTTCTTTTCATTATCTTCATTATTTAACTAATATTATGTATTACTGTATTATTTACTAAACTTTGTTCACTGTATGTTTGTCACATAGTTTTTGAAATTGTCTTTCATGAGTGCAATAATTATTAAAATGGTGGGAA
Organism: Euprymna scolopes; assembly: GCF_053919585.1. Classification (NCBI taxonomy): domain Eukaryota; kingdom Metazoa; phylum Mollusca; class Cephalopoda; order Sepiida; family Sepiolidae; genus Euprymna; species Euprymna scolopes. Next base: position 67,286,892 of record NC_136485.1, on the reverse strand, counting down.
TCTTTAAATGTTGTTTTTTTTCACGCCCATAAAACCATTGTATTTATTTTCTCCTTCTCGGCCTAATTTTGTTCATTATTCAACTTTTCACCTCCAATTTTATTTTAGTTAATTTTAATGAACTTAGTTTCTAATAAAGGAAATGGTTTAGCTCTTAAATTCTTTCTGCCAAACTTGCTAAAAGGCAATTAATGTCAGCACAGTCAATACTAATTACAATTAATCCTGTCATTCTCCAGTTCTTTTGTTTTTTGCTTTTCAGGCTGAATTAATCTTATATTTGGGTTTGGTATGGAAGAGTTCAGTCAGTGTGTTATAATTAAATCTTGTAACGTTGTACAACATTTCTAACAGTTCCAAATCAATCTTGTAACATAGTTACATTTTTAACACTGACCCGACGCTGTATATGAAAGTCTTGGAAAGAAACTGGATTTGTTTTATTTTTTTAGGTGATAGAAAAGGCATTTATTACCGGTCTTTTCATCACCAAACCAGTTTGTTTTTTCCATCTCTTGATAGTTTATCAGTATGCAGCTCATCCCATCGCACATGGTTGCCAACAATTTTGTTGAAAGTTCGGATTACATTTTATTTTAAGTTTGTCATGTTGGTGCATTTCAGTCTCTTGTGTCAGTATTTTCTTTTCCTTCCTCTTTCTCTCCTGCGGCATCATCTCATGCCATGTTTTGGTCATTTGCATATGTGCGATGCTGCTGCTGTTACATATGTGTTGATGGCTTCATTATAATCTTGCTGTTATTACATCCACAATCCAGTTTCGGGGCACAGAATTAACTTTGGCCCTAGCACTCGTATTTAGGGTTAGTGTGTGCACTGGCTTTCATTGAAGGGTAAGGGATTTACCACCAAAGACAGGCCACCTGAATCTATCCCTATAGATATTTACCTTCAGGTATTGAAGCTCTTAGTTAACTTTAGTCGGGTCTAGGCAAATAGGGTGCTAGGTCTGTATTCCTTGTAATCGTCTGCAAATGGTTACATTTGGCTAGTGAAAATAAAAAAGCATAGTCAGCAGGAAAGCAGAGATCAACACGAGGAGAAAGAAAAAAAACGAACAGAATGGCAATAACTGAAAATCCAAATAATTAGATTTTCATATTTTGTTTTCTTTGTCTTTTTTCATAAAAAAAAAATCAACGCTTGAACAGCACTGAAATAAAAGCATAATTAACAGATAAAATAAGGATAAAATAAAATGCCAGTCTTTCAGTTCCCTTCACCCTGGTAATTAAGCCTAGTATGGCTTAATCATAGAGGTTTTTTCAACTGAATGTTCAATGGGACAACTCCATGGGTCTTTGGAAATGTAGAAAAGTTTTCTTGACTCGATATTCAGTGGATGACTCAATGGGTCTTGGCTGCAACCACGCACCCTTAAAGCATATAGCAAAGTTTTCTTTTCCGTTTCACATGAGATGGAGGGGGATAAGAGCTTGCCACGAATCTATGAACCAAGGTTAGCAAAAGAACATATCACAGACCTGTTCCTTTTCAGTGTCATTCGTAATCGCCTTTCTATTCTAGGAGGATGTATCTGATTTGTTGTATAAAAGTTCCAGCTTACAGAGATGGTAACGGATTCCATCCTTGCTGTAATATCCAATGAGGGACAGTGTGCTCCTCGGGGCAGGAAATTGTCTTCCCATATTGCTCCATGTGTGATTATTGCAATTAAAATTTTTTTTAAAACATAAAGAAAACACGTCCTTTCACGCCAACTCAACTGAGAGAGAGAGAGAGAAACTCTTTCTTTGCCCCTTTTTGTTTTTTCTCGCTACCAATCGACTCGTGCGTGATGTCACTAGCCCCTTGACTTCAGTCGTGCATCATATCTAAAAATAGAATGTCTGGTCGATTTCCTGTCGCCTACATGATCTTTTACTCTTAATGGCAATTATAGCTGCCCCGTTGAGTCAGGGCACTGCTTTATCATTTTCCTTTTTCTGGTGTTGCTCAGGCCCTGTTTGTCACACTGTATTTTTTAATGGGGGTAGATGATGTAATATCAGTTTTATTATAAGGCCGTCCTCTCAGGGTAAAAGTCCCTTCCCTTTGGAAGGGGCAGTAATCTGGAATCTGTTCTCTTGCCAGGATACTATACTCGCAGGCATTAGTCTCCTATGGGGATCTTCTCAAGTATTACCTGTTTTGGAGAAGGCATTGTATTTGTTCTGATATCAACCTTGCAGGAACTACCACTTGTTTTGGAAAATATGTAAATCCTCCCAGGCTTTCCCTCTTTTAGTGCATGATTTCATTTTATGGTCCATTCGTCCCAGGCATTACCCACACTTTGAGAGTGAACAGTATAGTATGTTCATTCCTTATATTATCCTCCCAAATTTTTTTTCTTTTTCAGAGTAAATTATCTATTGATCTTCAATCCATTAACTTCTCATTTTGTATGAAGGTATTCATTCGTCATTCTATCATTACCTCCTTTGGGGGCGGGGAGTCAGTTTTTCAATCCAAACTTCACAAAAATGTTTGACCATACAGAATATATCTGCTAGATTTATATAAATTATTTTTAACAAAAATTTAAAATTGTAGATCATGTGATGATAATGAGGTTTCATATTGGTTATTTCCATGTAGTCACTCGTATAAGACATTGCATGGAAGTTTTTATTTTTTTTTTTTTACACTGTAGTCAATTGCAGAGTGGCTCTTTGTGGTGTTGGATATCCCCCATTTAAAAAAAAAAAAAAATGGTAGAAATTGTGGAGAATGCTGTTTTACAATTATTGTAAAAATGGAATGGAAATTTAAATTGTTTCGTTTTAATTTTTTAATTGTACCTCCCAAAAAAAGTAATCTGAAGAACATTCAACAATCGTATTTTTTACATATAAAAAAAACGAAAGATTTTTTTTTTTTCTTTTTTTAATGAAAATATTTTTAAAAAAACGAAATAACTTTTTTTAAACAAAAAAAGTAAATTTGTTATACTTTATTATTTTTTTATTTTTATTTTTTTTACATAAGTCCAACCAACTCCCCATTCACATTGGAAATGTTGACTTTTCTAGGTTTTTGGGTATGTTTACAACAAATAAACACCCCCAACCTCCCATGTTAAGAATGGCATTTGGAATACACCCCCCCCCCCCGAACCTTGTCAGCATACCTGAAAACCTGTAAAAGTTGACATGTCAAATGTGAACGAAGAGTTGGACGTAATATTAAAATGTACCAAATTTAAAACGGAATGAAATTTAAGTTTCCGTTCCATTTTTTTTTTTTTTTTTTTTTTTTTTGTTTGTTTTTCACAACAACCATAAAACAATTCTCTGCAAGTTTTAGCAAAAATTTTATATCTAACTTTGCCTCGTGTGAAAGCGAAGTAAAGTGATATTTTAACTACGTTTAATATGAACATCAGAAGGGATTTTGTAAAATTTATTCTGAAGGTTGATATTTATCCACTTTTAGCTTTTGCAATTCAGACAATCTATTAGCATTTGTTTCTTAAGGAAGAAAGGAAAAACAGTATGAAGTTGGGGGCTTTATCATGTTCGGTTGAACTGCTGACACTGTTGGACGGCCATGCTTGATATGCCTTTTGTAAAAAAAAAAAAAAAAAAAAAAAAAAAAAAAAAAAAAAAAAAATGCCCAGAACCTTTGTCTGCAGATTAATTTGATAACCGGCAATTGACTTTGACTCTGTTTTATCTTGATGTCTGTCTTGACTTGCACTTTTACAGTAAATGCTTTCAGATGTTTCTCCTGCCTGCTACATTGAAAGTCGAGTTTTAACACTATTACATTGTGTTTATTCCCCATCATTCGGAGATCGTCATCCATTCTCAGGCTCATTTTTCTAAATCTTTCACTTCCTGTCCTGATTTCGCAAAACGCAATTTTTGTTTGACCTTTTCTAACTGTGCTTCCTCTTCAAAATTGTCAACCGAATCTACTGTTTTCTTCTTGGCTGTTTTTCCATTTCCCTCTTCACTCTTTTTCCCAGATGTGTCCTTTAAAAAGATATTTAAATTAACTCTTGCAATGCTTACATTGCACTTCTGTATGAACTTAGGTTTTTAACCTTTTATTGGGTCATTCAATGCTGAACTCTGCCATTTTGACAAAATTTGTCTAAAGATCATAACATCAAATATTTAACATATTTTGCTTTGTAAACAATCTATTCTATTTAATGCGTAAAAAGGGGTGAGTACTATTGCAGCTGAATCTACTTATAGGGATTAATCTTGACATAAGATCTCCAATAATCTTAAAAGAATCCTTAACAGAAAAAAAACAATATCTAAATATCATTTTGTATCGGTAAATGATCTACACCATTGGGTGTAGGTTGCTGAAAGTTAAAACTCTGAAAGAAAGGTATAGTAATAATCGTTGGCTGCCAAAACTATATAGTGATAGCTTTGCTTGATGTTCTAAGGGGCAGTATCTACGTTCCTTCATGAGTGCCTGGAAGCTTTGTCAACTCTGCAGTTTCCTAATGTCCTGGATGTCGTCCTTCAAAGGTACAGTTGAAATTACTACACTAGTCTTATCTAACCAAGCTTCATGACTATGGTTGCTCTTTGCAAGAAGAAATATTAATGTTGACTGCTACAAACCTGGCAGTATTTACTTAACTTCTTTCTAGGATGTTAGACACAAAAATGAAACTTTCTATGGCACTGAATTCAAACTTGGCACATCCAGGTTTTCAGGTCGTGTTAACCACTTAATTCAAAAGAATGACTAGACTCTCCAATGCTGCCCAAAAAGGATGCAGTTTCATAGTGTATCCAGAAGAGCTATTTAATAAATGGGGCACTAATGTGTAATATTGCTCCTAATGAACTTGAAGGTAATGGCAAGTAAGGACAGTTTCCTACTTTTCCCTTTCCCAAATTCTCAATTTCTATATGGTTTATGCTTGAACCAGGACTGGAGTTGGAGCAGTAGTTGAGATGTACAAAAGGAAAAAGAAACTTCTAAAGTTTGAAAAGACTGGGGAAGCTGGGTTGGGTGAACATGTTGCACAAGTGTCCTGTTTCAAGTGAATTTCAGCGTTGGTGAAATTAACTTTCCTACACTCTAGATGTTTACTTAAGAGCATGGTTGTCTCACCACCACTCTCTATATAGTTTGTATTTAACTGTCATAGTTTGGAGTGCATGTTATCAAGTGGGGCAGCCTTGAATAATGTATGGGAAAGAATGTTGAAAGTAAATTACCTACATTTTTCCCATACAAGTAACCGGATCAGTTATTAGAAACAATACATGATGAAACCTTGAATCCTATGATAAAAACGTATGTTCTGTTGTATTTTGGGTAGTTTTAATTGAAAAAGAAATTCAGATTTTTAAAAGTTGATGAATATACAAATGAGGATTAAGCGTTTTTTTTTTGGGGGGGGGTTCTATAAAAGTTTCCTTTATTTTTGTATAATTTAATTGCTGGATATTGTGATTACAAGTTTTTTAAAACTTTAAAAGGGGCCAGCTAACTGCTGGTCGCCTTAGGCGCCCCCACCAGAAAATGGCAACAAGATAGTTTAGCCACTTTTTTAAGCTGATGTTTTTCTTTTTACATTGACTCGTTAAAAAATTTTTTCGCTTAGTTTGGAAAAAAAAAACAAAAAAAACAAACAGTCCATTTAAATTAAAATCTGTCTTGACATAAGAATTCAAAACTGACTCTACTTTGATTTTGGGCAGATTTATTATTGTATTTAATTTTTTTTTTTTTTTTTTTTTTTTTTTTTTTTTTGTCTTTCAAACTGAAGTTTACTTTTGAGATTTTGTCAAACCTCATTCAATTAGAAAAAAGTCATTTACTTCTCCACAAGGTCGATTTTAAATGTGGGGGGAAAAAACTATTTTCCCAAGAGTGGCATTCTGGATTAAGAAAAATTTCCTCCGTCTTTAAAGATTTCATGCTTGTATTTATTTCCTGTGTTTTACCTTTTACGCAGATTTACGTGGATTTGTTATTGCATTAAAAAATTTAACTAAAAGATCACTTGTCCTAACATTATTGTATTTTTGCTTTTCGTTCTTCAGGCTTAACAGAATATTTTGAAAACTTGAGTTATTTTTGCAAATGTTTAGGCATGCACCTACAATATTTTCTGTTGACTCTGACCTAGGAAATGGTTTAAGTTGCTTGAATAACAATTCCTCAGTAGCAGAAGTTAGTCTTGACTAAATTAGTAGCACATAAATAGTAAAAACCCATGTAAAACAGATTTTTTTTTTTTTTTGCAAAGGAATCGCCACTTATAAAATAAGAACTTGTGAAAATTCAATGATTTTTAATAAAGTGGCAGATGTTTTTCAAAATTGTCAACTTTATTCTCTGCTTCCTTTTATTCCTGCTCATTTAACTGTCTAGTGGCCGTCATCAATCCACTGTTTTGATACCACATTGTAATACAGCTTTCTATTCCCGTGTGTTTCCAAAAATTTTAGGCTTGTGAAACTCTGCCTGTTTTGTTTTTTTTTTTGTTTGTTTTTTTTCCATGTACCTTTTTATAGGCTTTTTTTTTTTTTTTTTGACTAGATAAAAAGAAGCATCTTTTGTGTTTTGTATTGTAATCATCTAAGCCACTTATATAAAGTGGCTTCATGCCTTGTCACCTTCCATAAAGTGAAGAGAGAAAAAGTAAACTGATCTGGTATAAAGAAATATTATCTATTTTAATTATGGTTGGGGGAGGAGGAATAACTCGTATCTTCAAATTTCAACAGAATAACTTAACAGCACACATGTACATCTCCTAGGAGATGTGGTACTCAAAATACTTATGGCAGTTGACTTTGCTTTATTGGCTTCTTCATTGACACGAATTTAACTTTTGGCAACCTGCACGCAGGTGTATGCCACTTAAATACATAGACCCCTTTGTTATAAATAAGAGTTGGTTTTGCATTGTATGCGAAGATTAGCTCTGAAACTGTTCTTCGATCGCCCCTCCCCATGTACCTTGAGATTTTATCTGAAATTTATTTTCCTCCTCAAATTGGACCAGCACTTGATTGCTAGAAAACCTTGCTAAGCTAATGCAACAAAGTAATCACTAAACAGTTATTTGAAGTAAACCTGTCCTTTTTATACAAATTGTATAGCGTATTTGAGAACAAATTTATACAAAGATGTCTCTTTAAAACTTGTCTTCATTAAAAGAACGTTTTTTGACGATAATATAAATGCTCGACTGAGTTTCAATGTTTTCCCCTGAAAAATATTAAAAACTTGTCCAGCTACAACCTCTGTAAATTTCACTCTTCCGCTCTATACCTAAACTTCCATGAGCAAAGTTTCTTTCCTAGAATTGCTTGTCTGTGGAACACGGTACCATGTGATTACTTCATGACTAGCAATATTGCAGTTTTAAGTCCAATGTAAACAAATTCTTGATGCACTGTCCTTAAGTAATTTCTGACTAATTACTAATCTCTAGTTTCAGTCTTCTTGTCATTCAATTACCCTTATCCTTTGAGCTTCGATAAGAGTGACTTAAAAAAAAAAAAAATCTTCAGGAAGTTAGTTTTCTTCAACCTGGATAAGGTTTTAATGAGTTTCCTACCTGCTGGGATTGTGTAATCCTCATTAATATATTGAAAAAGGTTAACGAACACCTTCATTATACTAAATCCTCAAATGTCTAAACTATGCTTCATACATAGTGGTTTGAAGAAATTTAGAGGTCAAATATTAAGGCTCATGTTCTGATTAAGTAATTCACCTTTACTTTTGTAAAATTGACTGCACATGAGACTTGGAGAACTTTCAGGTTTCTTCTGAAAGTGTTCTATTGCAATTACCCTCCATATATATATTTTTTTCTTTTTTTTTTTTAAGCAGACATTTCTAGTATGAGTTTATTGGAGCCTCCAAGCTATTCATGTTTTGTATGTGTAATCTTAGCACTTGTCCATTGCATCAAACTAATCAGTTCTAAGTGATTGTTTCTGAAGGTTCAATCCTCGGTATGGATGTTACTGAAGCAGTACTCTCCCAAGGTGGGTTGAGCCGGCTATCTTCTAAGAAATTTTTATGGGAATGATACGAAGAATGATTTAAAAAAAAAAAACTTGACTTTACTGTCATGGCTAACGCAAGGAGAAAAAAATTCCTATGAATTAAATGGTTCTATTCAAAATTCCTTAAACATTTCAATTTCACAAGACTCCCCTAAAGGTAGGGTTACATTAGCTGAAACGTGAGAAAATTTAAAATAAGAGCCGTCTGAAAAATATAAATTATTTATGGTCATTTGAAAAATTTTGAAACCAGTAATTTTTAATTTTTATTCTAATTAAAAATAAACATTTTTCCAATTAATGACTGACACACCAGTGTAGCTTGGTAATCTGATTGTGTGATGATCCATAGCAAGCACCACTCGACTGAACACACATTCTACAGTTTATGCTATCCCATCCTATTTATATACTCTAATGCGCATATTTTAACATCTTTAAAAAAAAAACAAAAGATGCTTGTGCTGATTCGTTTGCATTTCAGGTGGCAACATTACGTACTTGCGTGTCATGTCAGAATTAGTACAAATTCAAAAAACTATGAAAAATGATCTAGTAGAAAGATAATCTATATATATATAAAAGCAAAAATGTATGTATGTATGTACGCTTTTCCTCGATGTCCACAAAAGGCTTCTTTCAGAGAAGCGCTTGCTCGGTTCACAACTTAAAACTTTTTATATCATCTATAAATTGTAATATCTCAGAGTTACCCAGGGAGCTCGCCTGTCTATTTAATTTTATTGACTTTCAAACGTTAATTATTCCACATTTCCCGCCTTGGCACGCGTTACATTCGGTTTTCAGTATTAAAAAAAAGCGAAACTCGACTCTAATCAGAGGCCGAAAGCCAGTTGTCTCAAGAGAGCTAAGTAACGTTTGTTCAATGTCGACTTCGTCATATCAGACTGTAGCTTTCATTTCGCTCCTCCTAATAAACAGGGAGCGGGTTTTTAAAAACAAACAAACCGATTTATTCACCTCATTCAAAACTGTCCCGCACAAAATCGTAACTGCTGAATACCTATCGCCGTCACGCCAATCAAAAACGCGCACCTGTTTGTTTTTTTAACACTTTACTATTTTCCAACTGCGCGTCGTGAAGGCTTCGTTTTTTTTTCACGGGCACCTGTTTTTTTTTCCACATTTTCGGGTTTTTATCACATACCCCGAAAAACACTCGGGCAATGTCGGGTACCCCTCGCTAGTACTTTCATAAATCAGTCCATTTTCTGTAGGTGGCTGTTTTTTAACCCAGGCAACGACGGGTACTTTTGCTAGTTACAAATAAAAATAGAATTTGAGTTTTATTGTATGTTTTAATGTGATTAGTTGTGCAACTAATTCTGTATGACTGATTTATCTCCCTGGATTTTATATAAGGGTCAGCTATTCTTAAACAAAAAATATCAATACATAATTGTAGATGATTTTTATATTAAATACATCTAGCATATCTACTGGATCATTTTTTGTAAATTTTGAAATTTTATACTAGTTTCGATCTGACGCATAAGTACTAGTGATGGGACGATTCCAATATTTTTCCTGATTCAGTACTAAATTCTCGATTACGATACAATTGTCGCTCTTGATTCTTTATAAATCTCTAAATATTTAACTCTATAGTTGTATTTTTTTCTCTGATTACTGTAAAAACACGTTAAATGTGCAAATATTTTGGTAAATGTAAAAATATACTTGTGGAGGACGATCTATTGATTTTAGCTTCATTAGTGGTTTAAAATCAATTATTTTATTGCTAGAAATGGAAGATTTAGCTTTAAACAAAATCAAATAAAGACACTTAAAAGAATTGTTTTAGCATCGGAAAATTGGTATAAATTTTTCCGATACCGATTGTCTACCCTCAAATCTTTAGATTCAAATATTAATAAGTAAATTTTATTTCAGTATTTCATTTATATATTTTATGGTTGCTTTATTTAATGCTAGCGTTTTTCTCGTCCATAAATGTTGTTTATTTATCTGCCAAGTTGATTGCAAAAATAGATTAGGTAACTGTATTCATTTTTAATTTGTGAGAGGGGAATCTATCACCATACTTTCCTTTAAACATGCCAGTTGGACTTTTAAAGTACAATACTTAATAATTTTTGTTTTTTTTTAATGGAGAGTAGAAAACCCATTGTGGATGCATTATTGGCAGCTCCCGTTACTCTCGCTTCTCTTTATTTGTCCCTCAGTCCTCATTTTTTAAATGAGTGATTTTTCTGACAAAGGGAGAAGAAAAGCCTGTATTCTAGGTTGGCAGTATTTTGCACGAACAGTCGGCAGAGATGGCGGAAATTTTCTATGTCTATCCTTGTAGCCATGTTACTAGTAAGAGTGTTGGAGGCAAACGTTTTATTCTGGGCTCACGTTATCCACCTGATAATAAGGGACCTGAACCTTGGATTAACCACTAAGGAGGCTGTCCTATCAGCAGGTGCAAAATACTGGGGCTGCTGTATTGCCATTTGGTGAATGGATTCTGGATCATGCAGTAGCTTCTGGTGGGGCCTCTCGCTGCCATATTAGTGGGTAATTGTTTACAAAAAAAAAAGTTCTTCGTTTCTTTTTCTTAGTTTCCCTTCTCTGTCCTGCTCTAAGCAAATCTGACAACCTAGTCCACAAATTCGAAAATTCCAAGAGAAAAATACACGATTAAACCCGGATCTCCAACGTAGACCCCCACTACCATGTCTCCTTCTCCAACATCAGGGGTCTACGTTCTAACCTTCCAGAGGTTGAAACCCAATTACAGGAAACTAAACCAGACCTTTAATTTTTAAGTGAAACTGGCATTGGACGGACTATTTTCCTAGATGAGTTTGCAATCAAAGGATACTCTAACTTAACTTTTAAATCTGACCCCCAAGATCGCCATGGGCATAGAATATGTGCCTATATTAAAGATGGCTTTCCATGTGGTAGGGACATCTCCAGAGAAGATCCTAACTTACCCTATATGTGCTTCCGGGTTGCACTAGCTCACACTACTGCATTTATATTTACTCTCTATCGCCCCCACAACAGCGGAGTTACTATCTTTAAAAGCATACCTGAGAAAATTGACCAAGTCCTATCTGCATATCCTTCAGCTAACATTCGAGTATGTGGAGACTTCAATGTTCACAACGTGGAATGGTTGACCCACTCAAACAAGACCGATGATGAGGGGAGGTTTTGTCATGATTTCTCCATTGCTTATGACCTAAGATTGTTCACAAACCCACCCGTGTGCCCAACAATGACGGCCAGTATGCGAGTCTACTAGAACTTTTTCTCACAATTTGCCCCGAACTATGTTCAGTTTCTGTTCTGTCTCCTCTTGGATCTTCCGACCACTCTGTTGTATCAATTAAGATAAAAATGAAATGTAATAAGTCCTCAGACGTACTTCTCCATCGTACAGTATATCGATACACTATGGCTGACTGGGATAGCTTCTGTACATTTATATCGGATCTACCTCTGCGTTCCATATTTAAAAAGGATGTGTCCTCTATAGTATCAGACCTGACGAAATGATTAATTGTAGGTATAGACCGTTTCATACCTTGAAAAAGTTCCATCAAAAACCTAACAGCCAGCCATGGTTCTCTTCTGAATGTGCTGCTGCCATTGCGCACAGAAATCATTTTTTCCACTGCTTCCAATGTAATAGATGTATGGAAACTAAAGCCGCTTTCAGGACTGCGAACAACCATTGTAAGAAAGTAATAAAGAATGCAAGAGAGCTGTATGCTCAGTCCGTCAAGTCAAAAGTAGCTGAGCAGCGGCTTGGTTCCCACCAATTTTGGCAAATAGCAAACAGAATCCTGAACAGAAGCGTGTGCTCTATCCCAACTATCATCAATGGAACTTAGGTAATCTCGTCAGCATCAGACAAAACCAAACTCCTTGCCAAGAACTTTGCAGCTAATTCTACCTTTTGCGACTAAGGCCGCCAACCCCCAATATTTCCTCCTATATCAGAAAACACGCTATGTGATATACATATATCTGTACATGATGTTGCCAAGCTAATCAAAAACCTTTATTCCAGTAAAGCAACTGGCCCTGACGGTATTCCAATTATAGTACTCAAAAAACTTCAACCAGAGCTAGCGCCTATACTTACAAAACTGTTTAAATGTTGTCTTAAGGAGAATTGCTTCCCATCACCCTGGAAAATCTCATCAGTATGCCCAGTATTTAAGAATTCAGGTGATCGCTCATCCCCCTCTCAGTACAGGCCAATAAGTCTCCTGTGCATCCTGAGTAAGTTGCTGGAATCTGTTGAATACAGAAGTAATCAACCATCTCAGCAAAAATAACCTTCTTAGTGACACTCAATATGGTTTCTGTTCTGCTAGATCTACAGCAGGATGTGCTTACAGTTATATCTCAGGATTAGCAAATCTCTCGACGGAGGTAATCTTTCTAGGGCAATTGCTCTTGACATATCTAAGGCCTTTGATAGGGTATGGCATAAAGGTTTACTTCACAAGATCTCTAGCTATGGTATAGCTGGAAATGTCTTAATTATTAAATCATTTCTTTCTGATAGGTTCATAAGAGTAGTAGTTGATGGGAAAAAATCAGAAGCTCACAGTATTAATGCTGGAGTCCATCAGGGGTCCATCCTGGGCTCAACTCTTTTCCTGATCTGCATTAATGATCTTCCAAATCACATCTTTACATCATTTGTAGACATTTATGCTGATGACACTACCATCTATGGTAGCACATCTAAGTCAGTAAACGACCAAGTTCTCTCCGATTCCCTCTCCTCTGATCTTGAGCACATGATACAATGGGGAAAGGAGTGGCTGGTTACTTTTAATGCATCTAAAACCAAGCTTCTCTCTTTACATCATCAACGTTCTGATCCACATCTGGCATCAATTGAAATGAATGGCTCTCGTTTTGACAAGCTTCTGGGTTTGATCTTTACTTCTGATCTTAAATGGAACTTGTACATCAAATCTGTTGCCAAAGCTGTTGGAAAGATGGTGGGATCCTATCGATCCAGTAGATATCTCACTGCTGATGCAATTCTCTATCTATATAAGAGCCAGGTACGTCCAAGGATGGAATACTGTTGTCACATCTGGGCAGGAGCTGCTAGAAAGGACTTGTCCTGCCTTGATAGAGTTCAAAATAGACTTCGTAGGAGATGTCTTTTTCTCTTCTCTGCAACCTCTATCTCACATAGATGTTGCGAGTTTGTCTCTGATTTATCGTTATTTTCATGGAAAGTGTTCGACTGAGCTTCAGTCTATGGTCCCCCTCACCAAACTTTCACAAGAAACAGTCGTTTAGCTGAAAACACTATTAATAATTCCCCCCACTCTTTATCTGTGCCTAAACCTAAACATAGATTCCATGAACAAAGCTTCTTTCTTAGAACTGCATGCCTGTGGAATTGTCTTCCGTTTTCCTGCTTTCCAGCTGACTACAATATGGTTGTCTTAAAGTCTAATGTAAACAAGTTCTTGATGAGCCGTTCCACTTAACTAATTTACTGAATTTCCATTACTAACGATTACTATATTGTCCAATTTCTACTGTACACTCTTTAACCCTTATCCTCGAGTGGCCTCTTGGCTTTGATAAGTTGTGATGCCTATGTAAAAAAAAATTCTTTTTTTTTTTTCGATTCCAGTTAATCGTCTCAGTACTAATAAGTGCATAATGTTTTCACCTGAAATGCGTTGAAAACCTCACTAATCTGCACAAGCAACAAATTTTAAATCTGTCATTATGCAAATGGATTAATAACACAAAGAAAACTGTATAACTAGCTAAAACTCTTTTCAAAAGATTTAGAAAGGGAAAATTCATCTACATGGTGCCAAGAATACATTTATTGAGGGGACAGATGCTTGTTGGAGATCAACATTTTATAGTGTTGCTACATCTGTGTTCATCTGATTTGTCTTGTTTGAAAGGAAATAAAAGGGTCACCAAGTCTTCGGTTAGAAAGGCAAACCGCTTTACAATTTCAAGCTTAGTTAATATATGGAAACTGTTACAGGTACACGAATATAAGGCATGTTGGTTCAGCTGGCATGTTTTATATTTTCATTTTTCTCGTTTTGAGATCAAACGTTTTGTGAATGACTTCCAACTTCTCGTGTCTGTTGCCATTTTGCTTGTGCTGCTAGTCAAGATTAAATCCAATTGATTCCCTCCCTGTCTTAAGCAGCCTACCATGTGGCTTTGGGACATCAACATCAGTGTGCAACACACTTTGGAGTGTTTTGTATGACTGACAGCAAATGTGGTCATACCAGTTAAGACATTGTGCGACCTGTGTTCTAGTTGATTGGGAGAAAATTGTTAGTCTCACTATGTGCTGCAACCAGATTTCTATACTATAGAAATGGAATTGAGCCCAAGAATTTCATCTTGTCTGGTCAAAGAATATGATAGCTGTTCTCAGTAATGTCTCTGAAAGGACATTTTATAGTGAAATAGCCTTGCACAGAAATAGAAAGATGCTGTACAATTTTAATAGCTCCAAGGATTTATACACAAGTAAAAAAAAATTTTTTAGGGGCTACTTAACTAATTAGGAATGCCTAAGCTTAGGAACATCACAATAGTTAGACAATACGGAACTCTGAAAATGTGACAATATATGTTCATTCAGATAATTCCGAGGCAGCACATTCTGGACTGCAGAACACTATGCAAAAGGAGATCACTACTACATTTGAGAAAATAAGTGTGATTATGCGGTGGGTCTAATGTGAATGTATAGTCACAGGTTTGATCTGTTCAGCTGTAGCAAAGGGCAGTATTTAAGCATTGCGATGGAGCAAGAATCAGGAAAGAACCTGTATGCAACTGTCACATTCTGGCAAATAGATCTAATCCAAGCAGATCATATACTCTAGATCGAACAGGGTTGCAGCAAGGAATATGTAGTATATATCTGATGGCACAATTTTGTAGACCCTCAAGAGAATCAGAACACCATACTAATTCTGGCGAATGTTAGGGACCTGTATTCAAGTTGGGATAAATCAAACTGACTGCTAAATAGTCTACATCTTTAAAGTTTTTTCATAAAATTTTGTATAACAGCCTAGATCTTTTCTCAAGAATTTTTTTTTCTTTTGAGTAGCTAAATTTCTCCCCACATTATAAAACTAGCTTTGTTTCTAACTTTGCTCTCATTGAGAGGCAGTTAATGAGTAATATCTAGTATCCCTTTTTCATAGGGAGGATTGGTAGGTTATCCTTATTCATGATATAACCTACACAGATTTGACTGACAAAACAGACACCAAACTTTAGACGGAATGCCAACATTTCTTGATTAGTTTTCTTCCACTTTTGAAAGAATTTTGAAGTAGGTAAAATCTCTAGTCTTGCGACATCAGGCAAATTTTTTTCTTTCGCCCTTTAGCATTTGACCTCATTTATTAAAATTAGTTTGAAAGGTGATAACACATGTGACTAAGCATATTACTGTCTATTTTTGTTAATAGATACCTGACATGTTTTAGAGACTTGTTGAAACCTGATTGCCAGCCTTAGACAAATTTGATAGAAGGGGGATTTTGTGGTGTCATTGTATTAAGAGTTGTTAGCAAATATGAAACTTAAATATTGTTACTACTTAAAATGAAAATGATCAACAATATCTATTTTAACTGAAAGCAGTTTTAACTAATGGATCTGAATTTCTTTCTCAGGACTTTTTCCAGCTGAATAAGAGATCTTAGCAACCTATCGTGTATTAAGGTTATATGATAGCTATTTTCACGGAAATATTGGGATTAACTAATGTCCGTTTTAAACATTTTCAATATCACCTCTACTTCTAAGATTGTCTTATGGTGAAGAGTTGTTGGTTTTAAAGTTGTTTGATAGATGGAAAATAATCCTTTTGGAGCGGTAGCTGTTTCGGTCTGACTGAGCTGGCTTGGGATGAAGAGAACTCCTTAGTTCCATGTAAAAATACGTCTTCACTTAAAATCAACTTTCCTATTTTCATTAAAATAGAAACACAAGAATCTAAGGAAAGTTTTTTTTGTTTTTTTTGTTTTTTAGCAGGCAGCTTTTTGCTAAAAATTGGTTGTGGGGAAAATAGAGAATGCTTACCGCAAAAATGTGCTCGTATCTGCCTGTTCTGTGGGCTGAAAAGGAAAAATGAAAAGATCCAAGATGGCGACCGTGGTCTTTTAATGCGCTTGGTCTCACAGTTTTCGAAAAATCATGTCTCCCGTGATTGAGGTGTCCCTGGACACCATAAAAGCAGGTTGTTGGGGGGAGTGGTCGGAAGCATTCAGATCTGTGTCCAGTGAACATCGTGATTCATTGGATTTTTTTGATACAACCTGTGTATAGTGAACTTTGTTGGGCAACTTATCGGATTTCTTGTTCAGAGTAGACTTTGTTGTGTGTCTCGTCAGACTTTTCTGATTCATGGAATGTTTCGCCTGTCTCTATTCAAGAACTGAATTACATTTGCCACCAACAAGGTGGACTAAAATGGAAATGGTTGAAAGTCATGTACAGAAGTGTTCTGTCGCCTGGTGTATTTTTGAGTTTAAACCTGTCTGTTTATTCCAAGTGGACTTCAACTAATTATTGTGCAAGAAATTGTAGATATAATATGCTAGAGCCTATTTCCCATATCAGGTTAGCTGACCCTGGGAATATTCCTCAGTAAATTACTTTTATATTAACTAAAGTTTAATCTTTGTATACTTTGTATAAACTGTCAGACTATTTTTTATAATTTTAAAAGAATATCACCAAAATAAAAAAAAATAAAAAAAATAAGGCATTGCTATAAATAACAAATGATAGTTAAGTGAACTACACTGTTAGGTGTAGGTTGCCAGTTGAAAGTGTCGGTGAAGAAAGCAATAAAGATCGACTGAGTCTTGTAGATGTTAAAGTGAAAAGTTTTGCTCAGTGTCTAACCAATATAGAGCGAAGAAAAGGGTTGATATTTTTATGAGTGCTTAAAAGCTCTCTGCTTGTTTTACATTTCAAAAGGTCTGATTGAAATTAAGTCTGGTCATCCTGTAACCAATCTCAACATCAGTAGGGCTCCTCTTTCCATAAGAGGAAGGAAACGTCTCTTTGACTGCTGTATTCCTACACAGTGACATGACCGATTAGCCTTTGTGGCCATGATTTGTGATCCTAATGATAACCTCAAAAATCCAAAACTTTATTTAGATATGCAGATCCATTATTTGCATTCATATCAAGAACAAGGTTAACAAGTTTAGTGTTTTTGTGGTTAGGTTGTTTTCTGGTACTTTATTTTACTTT
This sequence comes from Euprymna scolopes, assembly GCF_053919585.1. NCBI lineage: Eukaryota > Metazoa > Mollusca > Cephalopoda > Sepiida > Sepiolidae > Euprymna > Euprymna scolopes. The sequence goes on along the minus strand of NC_136485.1, from coordinate 67,269,571 downwards.
ATACAAATTAAGCCATGTATGGATATTTTATTTTCATGTGAGTTTGAACTGGCTTAGATGTGGTGACATTAGTTGAAATTTTATATCTGGGATATGTACAGGACAGGAGATTTTAATATTGTCACATGGAATGAAGAAGTTCTTGTGTCAGGTATAGGACAGTTAATGTGGCAGGTTCAGTTCCCAAATGAAGACCAAGAAAAACGAAAGCTATAAAAATGAACTAAAGATAAAGACTTGGCCAAAGATAAGTAAATTTCTCCAAGCCAGACACATGCCAGCATGTAAAACTGACATTAAACCAAAACATTTTTTTTTTTTTTTTAAATATTTAAATTATATAAGCTTATTTGTAACATTCACCTTTTCAACCAGTCTTATCTGTTTAGTTCCAATTCGAACAGGTCATAAGTCAAGTAGTTTGTTTGTTTTCTCCAAAACTTTAATACTTTGGTATAATCATGTTAACAATACAGTTGTGATTGTAAATTCAATTTTTAGATTAGAATTTTTTTTTTTTTTTTTAATAGTAAACTGCACTTCCCTCCCATTTTGCATTCGGGTTGCATGCTAAATGATTTAGTTTTAACTTCAGAACTGCATAATTTAATCAATTTTTTTTTTTTTTTTTTAACAACTGATTTTATTTTTTCTTGTAGATTTTCATCAACAATGAATATGTTAAATCTGAAAGTGGAAAGACATTTAAAACTCTGAACCCTTGCACTGGAGAGCCAATATGTGAAGTCCAAGAGGGAGATAAGGTAAGTAGGCAGATTGAACTTAGTATTTTGCCCTGAATAGCATGTCTAACTCTTTAGAATTACTTTGTTTTTTCTTGTAAAAGCTTAAGTTTACATAACATTATGATGTCTAACATTTTCTTCCATCACTTAACACAATTAAGATCAACTCGATAAGTATTGATGAGACTAGAATGGTTGTCAGCTGAAGGATAAAGAATATTGGTTCAAACATGCCATACTTGTTTATTTTTGGTGACGTCTATGATGAGAATTTGACATTGGATTTGCTGACTACCAAGTTGTAATTGACAAGAAAACAATCCTACAGCAATACTTTTTTCACAAGTGGGAAGCTCTGTTCATTGAAATTTTGCTTTACGCTAGGTATATGGAGGGAGAAAGAAAAGTCTTATCAAGGTAGGAAAAAGAGTTCTTCCCCAGCTTATTAGTTTTATATATGAAAATATTTGAATCTTTGAAATATTTCTAACCACCCAATCTTTCTATTTATCAATACAATAAGCAAAATATATTAGTTCAAAGAATGTATCCTCAAAACATACCCTTTTACTTAAAGAAAATCACCACTTATCAGGCCAGATGCCATTCGAGGACAAAGGTTAATCAGATAGAATGATTATCAGAACCAAGTCCAAATATTTGGAAACTGTGATATGAATCTAATCTTGATTTTTGAAAACGACAAAGTTGTAAACATTGAGGAAACAGTTTTGCAGTAATGTGTTCCAGAATCCTTGTAAAGAAGGCTCTATTCATAGGAATTTTGCCCGATGCTGAATAAATGCTGAGGAATCAGTTTTTCTTTTTTTCTTTTGAAAGACAATTTCTTGCTGGAATGTCTTTCAACGATGAAACCTTGGAGTTCAGTCGAGCACCTCTTTCCATAGTTACATTTTCTCTTGATCTGATGAACTTGTTGCACTTGTGCCCCTTCGACATACATGTCCCCGACAAACCTGCTTGGCAACAAAATTATTTCCCTTCACTGTTGTTGAGGTCCCTAAATGTCAGAAAGATTTCTACTCTGATAGTTTCTTCCCTTGAACAGGTAAATTTTGGAGTTCCCTTCCTGCTTTCCTGACTGTACTGATATAGAGAAGTTTAAATGTAATGTAAACCAACATCTGGTTAATCTTTTCTAGGCATAGTTCCAAATAGTAGCCCCTTATGTCAAAGTGGCAATATATCTTGTCGGAGATGAATGTGAGTAAAAAAAAAAAAAAAGTTAATTATCTGTTAATTAGTAATATTTTACTAACCTCATTTAATTCTCTCCTAATTCTTGCAATCACACTAGTACCTGTTCCACCCTGTGCTCCAATGGTATCACAGATTTTTGAACAAGTGTTTCTGATGAATAAATTTGGAGATCTTTACGAACAGTTGTCGTAATCATTTTTTTTTTTTCCTAGCAGAGAACTCTTAGTCCTCTTGTTTGTTTAAACTTGTGGGTGTTGAACAATTTGCACCATCTTGATTTAATAAATAAGACAAATCTCAGTTGCATTCTTCATTTAGTCATTCATTTGTTGAATATATATTTAACTTCAATATTCCAGGATCATGTACTTTTATATTTTTTCTGTTTTAATTTTTGAATTTGTTTCCTCTACTAACTGAATAAAAATTGAATCTTTAATTTCTTTTAGGCTGATGTTGACAAGGCAGTGGCAGCAGCCAAGGCGGCTTTCAAGAGGGGTTCTCCATGGAGACGAATGGATGCTAGTAACCGAGGTCTTCTGCTTCTCAAACTCTGTGATTTGATTGAAAAGGAGGCTACTTACTTGGCCGTAAGTAATAAACTGAAAAAAATGTCATGAGTCATCTTATGAAGCAAAGTGTTGGCTTTATTGAATTTGAAGACGATATGTTCAGCTTAATTGTTGAAATTATTAGGTTAGTGCAAAAGTGTCATTTTTTGACATTCAACTTCATGTCAAAAAACGACATTTTTTTATTTTTTTATTTGTTTTTTTGCACCAACCTAATACATGCTCTATTTGTATGAGTAGTTGTACCTACTGAACCACTAAAATTTAAAAGATTTTTGGTCTCCAACAAAAGGAGGGTGTACCTGTAAATTCACCCTTGTCCGTTTGTCTGTTCGCATTTTTCTCAATAACTATGCCTTGGAATTTTTGTAGATTTTGCATAAACAGCTGGACTTACAAATTCATTTTAAGTTACACATGATATGAATAAAAAAAAAAAAATAACAAAACGGATTTTACGAGAAAACTCCAGTTGCACCTCTTTTGGATTAAAATGACTAAAATTGACACTTTTGTGCTTATGGATGGACAGTTTGTTTTTTTAATGCCTCATTCACTGTGTACTCACGGGGGACCATGCATGCTTCACTTTTTGTTGTTGTAGAGGGTCAAATATTCAGAAAAAGAATTTGAGGTTGGTTTGAATATTTAAAGTCTGTTTTTAAAACAGACACCTTGTCATTCACAATGTTAGTTGATTTATTGATGTAGAAAGAAAACTATGCTTAATTATTTAATGTTGTCACAGATCTAGTCAAATCAAGATGTTACCATAGGTTTCGAGCTTTTCCCGGAAAAATTTGCAGCTGCCGGAATCGGATGCATCTGAAGATGGCCAAAGCTATTTGTTTAATAATATAAGCAAAATAAATCATTTAGCATTAAAATTTCCAATGCTATTGAGGATCCATTTTTCTTGTTTGAATTCATGTTTTGAAATATGATGAATCTGTCATGCCAAAGTTATTTTAAGGTAATGTTTGAAGCTTTGTAAGGTTCAAATAGCTTAGTTAGTTAATATATTACTTAGTTAATATATTAGTTAGTAGATCTTAGACTGAAAAACCAAGATTTTGGCTTCGGGTTATGACGTTCACGTTCATTGTTGGAAATTTACTTTTCATTTCCAAAAGTAAAGAGGTTTCAAAATGAAACAAATTCTGCCATATATTACATTAAAAAAAAATTGACTGACACAAAAATTGTAATGGACAAAATCTCTACAAAAGATACAATGGATAGCCTTAAAATACATAATCACATTTTCAAGAATGAAACTGACCCAAAAACGCTCCAATCACTTCTGTCAATGTTGACTGAAATGTAAATACATCTTGTTTTCAAACTTTATTTTAATACACATTGATCAATAGTTGTAAAAATATTTTCTGTATATTTATCTTAATGTAATCGCCCCCCCCCCATATGCAACAAAATTGACAATAGTCAATTATCCTTGGTTTGATCATTTCAGTTTTTCTGGTTTCATTTGTCAAATTTAAACTTAAGCTCTATCACATTCTTCTGTAATTCAAGTATTACTGGATTAAAATCCACATTAATCTAAGCCAACTTTGAAAACAAGAATTTTCAATCTTTACAGAGTTTGGAGACCCTTGACTGTGGCAAGCCATACAAAGCTGCTTATGGTGAAATTGGTTTTTCTGTAAATGTACTCCGTTATTATGCGGGTTGGGCTGACAAAATTGAAGGAAAGACAATCCCTGTTGGTAAGTTGATCACTTTAGACTCCCATTCTTTCAAATTAATAAAATATTTGTTAACATGTAATGTAAAGAAATACTTAATTGCTGAGCAAATTAAATCTCTTAGCTTGCATGTGATTGAGATATTGCCAAAACTATAATTGTTCTTCGGCTTCTGTAACATTTAAGGAGTAGCAACCACTGTAAGACTCTTTGTTTATTGGCCTGTAAGTACTCTTTACCCGACTAGATGGAGATCAGGAAGGAATTGTATAGATGAATCACTTGGAACATTCTGCACGGAGAATTAGATCAGTCACCTGCCACCAACTGAGGTTGAGTGGTGTGGTTTTATTGGACAGTCAATAACTTCCTATTCAAAATAGGCATGACTGGTTCATCTCTAAATGGATGCAGGCTGTAACTAGACTTCCAGCTAGGTCTGGTAAAAAGAAAAAAAAATGTGTAAATTAAATGTAAAAAAAATGGCGTGAGGGTGACAGCCTGTGTTGCCATAAAATTCAATCCACCCACATAACTCTAACAACAAAAATATGCGATTAAGCAAAAAAAAAAAAAATTGACAAAGGGTGATAACTCAAACTATAATTTGCTAAAATTGTGATGTGTATGAATTCCCCATTAATCGCTTAAATGATTTTATGTATAAAAAAAAAATATATAGATGATCAATTTAAATGATTTTTAAAATGTTTTTGCTTTGTCAGTACGTCAGATTTTTCTTGTTTTGATGTAGGGTAATTCGGAACAAGTTTTAAAATTATCTGTAAGCTCATGTTTGTGTATACACTCACTTTCAACACAAAATTATAGTAAAACTAGCAAAAATGTATGATTAATTTGATGTTGCTCAAGTAATTCTAATTTTATCGAGTTTTAAATTTGTTTCAAAATCACTTTTAGCTCCATTTTACTAAAACGGTAAAGTCTTAAAAGAAAAAAATTAAGTAGCATTCACTCTATTGATTTGAAGAATATAAATGTATTTTTCTAGAACATTTTTTTTTTTTTTTTTTTTAGTATTCAACCAATTAACAGTAAATAATATTAATGTAGAAAACATGTAATTGCTACAAGATCTGGCTAATAATACTAATTACAATTAATTGGCGCTTATGTCAACGGATCATTAAATCTAAGGGAGATAACCGGCATAGACATAGCAAAAATAAGCATATTTTGCAAGATATAATTTGGGACGCTGAAAGAATGTTAAATGAAAAAAAAAAAAAATTACATGATTACTATAGCCGAGTTCCAGAAATTGCTGAAACAGTTTATGAAAAGGAAACAAGTTAGCGAAGTTAATCAACGAACTTAAAATATAACTATGTTAAGTAACAAAATAAACTCATTAATTAACGTACACAAAACAAAAATAAACTGTTACAATGTAACGAGGTTAATTAATTCACAACAAGAATTAAATAAACTTGTTTGAAACGATGGTAAGGGAGAAGTATTCTCCCGTATAATTATTGCCATCAGGGAGCAATATGTGATGTGATTTCTCATTTCCATTAATTAACAAGTTTATTTAATTTTTGTTGTTGTGATTAATTAACATTGTTTCATTGTAACAGGTTGTTTACTTTTGTTTTGTGTAATACGTTAAGTTTATTTTGTTAACATTCTTATATTTTAAGTTTGATTAACTTGTTTTCTTTTTGTTAAAATTTCTGGGACTAATTTCAACTTCACCCAGCCCTTGAAGGTATAGTATTCATGTAATATTTTTTTTTTTTCTTTTTTTTTTTTTTTTCATATCTTGCAAAATATGCTTATTTTTTCTATGTCTATGCTGGTTATCTCACTTAGATTTAATGATCTGTTGACATAAGCGCCAATTAATTTATATCTGTATTCTCACATTTTAATAATTTTGATTATTTTTAACAGGACTTCCAAAATTACATGTAACAAGAATGACTTTTTTCTTTTCTTTTTTTTTTTTTAGATGGAGACTTTTTCTGTTATACTCGCCATGAACCAGTTGGTCTGTGTGGCCAGATTATTCCTGTAAGCCGTTAACTTGTTTCAATTCTCAAGTTTGTACTTAACTAATGCAGGTTTATGCATTTTTGATGCATTGTGGCAAAAAAATATTTCTATTGGTTGATTTTCAAAATTAGTAAAATCTACTAGCCAGTTATTTTTTATTTCATGAGATGCAAAAAATCTCTTCAAATAAATGATTAAAATTTTAAAACAATTTTTAAAATTTTATTGAAGTTATTGTTCCAAAGTAATTAACAGTGAAAATATCTGAAAAACTGCTGTAAGTCCTTTCAAATAATATTCGACTACTTTATCTTATGCACAGTGTGCATTACTATACAAAAGATCTTCAATTTTTTGGAATTTAATTGCTCACTTAAAAAATTTTTATCTTTATTTCTCTCCAGTGGAACTACCCAATTCCTATGTTCGTCTGGAAGATTGCACCAGCTTTAGCCTGCGGAAATGTGTGCATCATAAAACCAGCTGAGCAAACTCCATTAACTGCCTTGTATCTGGGTCATCTTATTAAAGAGGTGAGTTTAATTTTACAATATAGAGATCTAATTTGATTGGAGAAAATGTTTAAAACTTGCCAAAGTATTTATCTTCAACTTGAAAAAAAAAATCTCAACTTTTTTTAATTGGAAAAATGGATGATGTATTAAACATTTACTTTGATCTTTTAAAAATGTTAACCGGAGTTGAACAGTCTTTCTCCAGACTGTAGAAAAATGCCTTTACTATTTTGCAATAAGTACTACAACTTGATATAATAAAAACATCAGAAATGTTTAAATAGAACGTCGTGGTTCAGAGCAGATACAGATGTATTTATTTTAATTTCATTTTAATTACTTGTAAATGAGTTCACTGGGTACAGATGTACCACAGGAGCTTTAATGTTGTTGGGGTATTTTATTTATTTTTTTTTAATTAATGAATAAATTAGGAATATTAAATGTTCATGATTCTAATTTAAATACTTTAAGCAAATACATTAAAAATTTCAACAAATGCTGAATTAAAAAGTATTTAATGATTTGTATAAAACTTGATTTAATTTGTTTTATACGATTATGTGAGAATTTATTTACCTGATACATTTGGATAATTAAAGTGTTATTAGGTTTGTGTAGAAATGTTTTTGACGTCTAACTTCATGTGAAAAAACTTCTTTTTTTTTTTTTTTTTTTTAATACATTTAAGTTACAGTAACAGATCATTTACTGAAGCTATTTTTGTCACAATTACAAGTTTCCTATTGGAGGTGGAAAACTGAACTGATATTTAAATTTAGCACATATTCAGAATTTATTATAAATCAATTAGAGCCTCTGATATCTCCTTCATATAAAACTAAGAGTTATCTGGCATTGCTGTGTTCTGTATTTCTATGAAAACTTCCTTCTTCACCAGTCCCCACACATACACACATACTCCACCAAGCCAGTTTCTTTTTGGATATATGCAGACAATTCATTTATTCAATAGATTCCTGAATGATTCAACACAGTTTCTAATAATATAATAGCACTAAAAAATAAAACTGAACCCCCTCTTGATCAAACCTGACCTAGTTAACCTGTCAGAGAAAGAATAAGTTTTTCTACATTTTAGATATTATTTGTACCGCTTAAGAATATATCAACTTGGTGACTCTTTGATTTTTAGCTGAACATACTGCCTTTTTATATCTTTTTTAATCTAAAACTCAAATTGTTTTGTTTGGGTGTTGAAACCGTCCATCCATTTTACGACTTCCGATTTCCAAAATTCTGCACATAAATAAAAACGACCATAAACGTTTTTTCTTGACTGACAATTTACGGAATGTTCTTTTATTTGTAAATATACTTATACATTTTATTTTTCTACACAACAAAATGAATATAAATAAAACCAAAAATATTTTTTAAAATTGGTTTGTTACAAAAAGAAAAGGCAGGCCTGGAGATTGAGTGGCAAAACTCTCAATCCATAAAAAGAACCAAATTCTCCTAATTACTGTTTCTGTGCAAACAATATGCAAACAATGTCAGTATTTCAGAAGTTAAGTTTTAAATAAGAAAAAAATAAACAAAATAAATTTTTTTTTTAATTATTTTAGATTATACAGGGAAAACTCATTTTCTTTTTTCTTTTTCTTTTTTTTACAATGGGACCATAAGCCTTTTATATGCGTGTGTATCAAGGGGTCAATCAGGTCAACATCATGAAAAATATAGTGTTGATACTTTCTATGCTAGAAGTGATCCAGGCTGCCCATCCATCCAATAAAATTTGTCTCTGGTAGGATCCATGAATTATCGGGAACAGTCTAATGTGACTCTAACCTGTGTAATCTTATCAGAGTTTACAGTAGGAATTGGGACATGTTATATCTGGGGAAACTACTTATTTGTGGAAAATTTAAATACAATATTCATTTTCAGCATACCTAGAAACCTTCTAAAGGGAAAATGTTATGGTAAAAACTAAGTGTAAAAAAAAAAAAAAAAAAAAACGCTTACTGAAGTTTTATTCAGTCTTTGAACTTTTATAACAAAATTATGATGTGAGCATCCCAGGGAGCGATTAAGCTCCCCACTAGGGGAAGGCTGAGATTCCTGAAGTACTGGAGAAAACCGGGCAGATGATTCTTTTATTCTTTAATTATCATCGGTGTGCCCAGGTGACAGCGAAAAACCCTGCTGAGAGAAAAGATTAGGGTTGTGATTTTCGATTTTTCAATTTTTTTTTAATGAAAATCGACAATGTCATTTTTGAAGTTTACTCCAAAACAGGTGATGATTCCGGGTTCTGGAGAAATGATGTTTATATTTCAAGTGCAGTGCATCGACATAGAGATCATGGGAGTGATCCCATTGGGCCATGAGAACGTTTGCAGATCCACAGGTGCACTCTTATTATAAAGTTTGGGATGACGTTATTGGGTATGATTGGTCCAGGGAACAATCCTGGTTTCACCCCTTCTCTGAATATATTAATGGGGCACACTGCCTAAAAATAACAGTGAGACAGTTGAGCTTGCGAGTTTGAGACAGAGCAACTTGTAGAGAATCAGCACCTCCCTCCCTTTTGCGCCATCCTCATCACTATAATTAAAGAGAAGTGAAATCTACTTATAGACTCAGTCGGATATTATTGAACATTGTACTGTAAAGACAACTGTATATAATTATATATTTGTATATCATTTTCCTGGAGATTAATCAGTAGACTAGAAGAACTGAGTTGTTTTTTTTTGTGCATGGAATTGCTTTTCTTCTAGCATATGACAGACCAGCAAAAAGTTACATCTGGTCGCTGTTGACAGAGATAGTGACTTGGACAATCATAGGGTTGCACTTTGGTGGCTTGCAACCAGGATAGCATCACATAACCTTTATAATAAGTGTTTATGAACTTTTTTTTTTCGTTTTTTTTTTTTTTTTTTTTTTTTTTTTTTCTCCATGATTTTGTTTAAAAATTATGAACCGTTTTTTTTATATAATTATGAAGATACATTTAAAAACTTTTTTCTGTTCACTGAAATTTTTCAACCTCCAATGAGCTAATGTTTAGGATTCATAAAGATACTCCTCCAAATCCTGGAGTTTTTGTAGAAATTCAAAAACATGCATGTCCTTGACTCCAACATTAAAATAAAACATAGAACCAATTTACATATACTATCTATTATGAACAATGAAAAAAAACAAATGTATGTGTACATGTGTGATCAGGCATAGTTCTGAAATGTTCATTAACGTTGTTGATGAAATTAATTCAGTTGTTCATTTCAGTCCATTAATTTTTATGGTGAAATAAAGTTGGAAATACCTAGAATATTTGCACATGTGTGCTGGCAGAAAATTGTTCTTTTCATGGATTTTTATTCTTATTTTCTTTTTCTTTTTTTTTTTTTGTTCTTTTGGTGAATAGAGAAAAAGAAAATGAAGCAAAAGGTCAAAGGAAGTGACCTATGCCTTTTGTGAAAATGTCAAATAAACAGGACAACGTTTGTGTGCTGCACATCCGTCTTTTGTATCTGTGTTCAACGCGAACCTGATGTAGCAGTCGTATACTTATGAATTCAATAAATTTCATATGGAATTTTTTTTTTTTTTTTTTTTTTACCCCCCACCCATCCGGTAGAACCTGTATGTCTGTTAAAGTTCAGTTTCAACATTAATAAAACTTTCTACTTGAAGAGCGAATTGGATTGAGTTTCTAGTAATTTTTGTAATCTAATGTCTATCTTCCTCTCATAGCTATCCAATTAGTTTCTTGAATTAAGCTTTTTTTTTCTTCTTTAGAACTTGCTGGTAATATGCTTACAATCAGAAACATACCAAATTGAAAGATTTTTCTATGTCTGATTTGCTGCCAAGTTTCTCAACTTGTCTTTAAACCAACAGTTATTTTTTGCACAGTTCTGCCTTTGTTGGCACCAACTTAAAAATCGGCAGGAAATAAGTTAATATTTTATGCATACAAAGGAAACTGATTTGAACCAATTAAAATTGGTTCAAACTAATTGAAAAGGGTGTCTACTGAAGTGTTCAAGGTCACCAGGACTGGAAATAAATAAAATGGCTAGTTAATTGGTTAGCATTTCTTGCTAATGAATTGAATAAAAATCTCTTACAAAGTGGGTTTTTTTTTGTTGTTTTTTCCATTTAGTCATAAAACAAATCTTTTTAGCCATCTGAGTTAGCAAAGTTTGAATACGTGAAACATAAAAACTCTCTCGGAATCTTGTACTTTATATAGTGAATGACTGTTCAACAAATGCTACTAAAACTTTATTCACATGGCAAACATCTTTGAAGTAAGAGGAAATATTTTTGACTGGTTCTATGCTCAAACTTTCTTCATAGAATTTAAACCGTCTTCATTTCAGTTTGACAATTTGATATTTTTGTAGCTTTACTCGATTTTAGTTTATCTAACCTACCCACACCTTTACTTTGTTACATTACCTCCCCTACTTAAAAGAAACAATATTGAGATCAATATTTTTTCTAACCCACTTCTTACTTGGCCTTAATACTAGGGAATCTCTGTGGTTTTACAATTCATAATATTTAGCTATTTCGTTAATAAAAGAAAATTTTTAAAAGCTTTTTCTTTCATGCACATGCAAAAAGTTTTTCAGAGTTCGTATTTTTTTTGTTTTTTTTTAAAATCTGCTTTCAGTTCATTATGGTTATATAAGAGTCCAGAACCCTCATTATTTATATATATATATATATATATATATATATATATATATATATATATATATATATATACACACACACACATATATTTGACGCATGTAATTATTTATTCGATAGTTCATTTTTCTCCGGATTTCATTCCATGGCTCTTTCTTGATTACCCGGCTTCAGTCTTCACATATGTATCTCCAACATTGGTAGGGTATTAGATGCGGGGGTTTGTTGGTAGTCTCGGTTCTGTACCAGATTGATCAGGACTGGTGGCATTATCAAAAACCACGGTAGCGTTCCCCATTTTATGCTCATCCCTATTCATTTCAAACATCGAATGGGCTTTTCTTTTAAGCGCTCTAATTGAGGGTTATCCTCATCTACTTTATTAGCATCTTTTCTAGCCCTTAGGATGCTATTGATGTGGCTTACTCTCCTTTTCCCATACACTAGAAAAGCTATTATCATCATCACGACCAAGATGATTATTGTGGGATATAACCATTTACTTACTTCTTCCCATTGCCATTTTTCTTGTTCGTTATTACTCTTCACTGTTAGTAACTCCTCTACTAACTCGCTTATAGTGGTCTTTCCGACTGGTTTCAGAAGAGGTGGAATTTCGTGAGCTTCTATCTTCGGAAATCCCTTAGTGATAGGGGTCCATACTTTCGACCACTTTACACGCGGTATTTTAATTAATGACAGAAAGTCATTCTGGAGCTCAAACTTCTCTGTAAGTTTATAGGACAGCAAGATCTCCATAGTTGGGCCAAACGCTGCACAATTCATAGGTAAATCTATAATGGTCATAGGTGGATGAATAAGTATTTAACCTTGTTGTCGTCCCTTACAGACTTTCGTCAGTCTTCGCTTACTAGTTGAGGCAACTGCCCAAACACCATCCGATAGATGTATAGCTTTGGGGGGGGGGAGTGTATCCACTGACATATCTGCTCCACAGTATTTATCGATTTCCTCCTCATTACCTTGGAATAATTGAGCGACGCATAAGTTGTGTCTGTTAGTTGCATAGATGGGACTTTTTACTGCACAAACGTTCAGTGCATTCGTGCTACACGCTAGTGCTTCGCTAGGTGACAACACTATGAATTTGGTTCGGGCGGGGTTAAAAGCTATTCCTTCAGTTTCAACTTTGTATCTTGCTACTGCTCTCTCCTCAGTGACATTATTAGGAAACGGTATTGGTAAATTACGTTAAACACCTCGAAGTCGCTACCTCCACTCAACAAAGGTAACTCAACCACTACGTAAATCTTATCATTTTGCATAATTGTAGCACAACTTAAGGCTTTATAATATTCCCATAGACTCTTCTTTGGATCTACTGGTAAGCGTAAAGCATGTGGCAAGTCTGACTGAATCATCCCGAGTATTGCTTTTAAGTCTTTGGGAGGTATGATGCTCGGTGACATGTGCGCTAATGAAAGTAAATCTAATTGTGTCCTAACATGTTCCATCGCCAATGTCAATAACTGAATTGATGAGTCGAGTTGGTTTGTCATCATCAGCAGTTCCAGTATTTGCCCAATTACAGCCTCTACGGTACTTATTCTTCTAGCCATAAAAGTTAAACTTCCGTTTAGGCTGATGACCGTATGAGATAGCCAGTTAATTCTTTGTCTATGTTCTGTTAGTTCGTATCTAGTAACATTCACTATCGATAAACTTTCCCCAACGACGTGCTTTATCTTCTGTTGATTTTCCTTTTCTAACCTGTGTTCTGTCGTATACCGGGTCGCCAACTCCATATGTTTTCTTAACCCTTCCATCGTTGAATCTTTTGTTACGCTTTTTCTGTGCTGAGCTAATCCTTCGACGCACTTCACCAAACAGAGAATGCTGCTGCTCAATCATTTTTTTATGATACTTTTTTTTTTTGGTAGTAGAAGATTACATCTCTACTGTGCACCAGGTAATATGGAGAGAATTTAGTCGTATCATTATGTGAAAGTCTGGCCGCTGCTAAGGCCTGATTCAAGAACAAGTCCCAATTCTCGACTTTGTCCTCTGATAACTTCGACAGCGTATCTCCCAAAAACCTATGGAATCTCTCTACTTTAGCATTGCTCTGGGAGTGGTATGGAGAGGTGGTAATGTTTCACTTCTAAATATCCCGTCACCTCCCTTATAGTGGCATTTACAAATTCTCTGCCATTGTCTGTCACTAACATATGTGGGACATCATACCTAGGGAGAATTTCATTCATAAGTATCTCCGCCATGGTCTGTGCATCCTTCCTTTGCACCGGGAATGCCTTTACCCAGCTAGTTAACCAATCGACCATGCTGACTATATACTTATTTCCCTTATTACTACTATTATATGGCCCTGAGACATCCATGCTCCACTTCTCAAATGGGTATGATGGAATATCAGTCTCCATTAGGGGTGTCTTAGCGCCTTTAACAGCCTGCTTCTGGCAAGTGACACATTCCGTCACATAGGAGTGGATATGTTTATACATACCAGGCCAATAGTATTTCTTCGCTAAAATCGAGTAAGTCCTATCAATACCTACATGACCTAACCCGTCATGTGCTACCTGCACTACACTGGCCCTCACGTGACCATCCGGGACATACAAGCGTAGCGTAACATTGAGTTCTTTTCTTCCCCATTTACATAGTACACCTGATCATCTTCCAACAGGTATTTTCTCGATTTTGAAAGCGGTAATTTCCCTTCTACTAGCGATTTCTCAAGTTCGCTATACTCTTTGTCCCTGCTCGCTTCTAACTTGAGTAGCTTCAGGCCTATCAATTTCCACGCAATCTTATCGGAATCGTCTTGAGTCATTTTCTTCTGGCTCTTTTTCATCTTCCATCTCCGAGGGCCTATTCTACAATTGCTGAGAGTTGAGTACGCAAATTCTATAGTTATCATTAACTAGATTCCCCTACCGCTTCGGGAATTCTAGATAATAAATCTGCACATGTGTTCTCTTTTCCGGACAGGTACTCTTAGTCGTAGCCACTCAGTTGCATAGCCCACAGTTGCACCTTTCGATTCTTCCATTCAGCATCGAACAAGTACTGTAATGGACGATGATCAGTTTTTATCACGAACGTCGCACCCGCTAAATAAAAATGCAGCTTTTGCAAAGCGTACTCGATAGCATAGGCCTTTTTTTCAATCACGGGCCACTTCTGTTGGGTCTTTGTTAACTTGTGAGAGAGAAAGTAGATAGGCATTTCATCCTTTATTCCCGGGATTACAGCTTCTGCCTCTTCACACGGGTGAGTCAAGCAAGCTCCTATACACGTATCACTAGCATCCATATATAGGACCATAGGCTTGTTCAAATCGGGATAAATCAATAAATGAATGGATGTCAGTTCCACTTTTAACGTATCGAATGCTTTCTGACATGCCTTGGTCCAATTGAACCTAGCATATTTTTTCGTTAGATTAATTAGTGGTATAGCTATTCTAGAGAACCCTGCTATGAACCTTCTGTAATAACCTACAGTTCCTATAAATGCTCTAACTTGTCTAACTGTTTGAGGTTCTGGCATTGCCCTTATAATCTTTACTTTATCAGTATCTGGCCTTACTCCAGATTGGTCTATGATAAATCCTAAATGTTTAGTCTCTTTTCTCATAAATTGACACTTTTCTATTTTTAGTTTCAAGTCATATTTCAGACAATCTAACACAGCCTGTAAATGCTTAAAGTGCTCTTCCAGGGTTTTTGAGAATATTAAGATGTCATCCAAATATGCCATGGCAAAATGTTCAAATCCCCTCAACACTATTGCTATTAATGATTGAAAAACACCAGGGGCTCCTGCTAACCCAAACGGCATGTCATGGAACTGGAACAACCCCATGTGACAACAGAAAGCCGTTTTAGGTTTGTCATTCTCATTTACTGCCACTTGCCAGTAACCTGATCTTAAATCTAAGGAGGAAAAACATGTAGCCTTCCCCAGCATCGCCAAAATGTTGTCTATCAAGGGCAGAGGATAAGCAGTAGATTTTGTTATCTTATCAAGTTCTCTAAAATCTACGCAAAATCTATTTTCCCTCATCCTTTTTCTCTACTACTACTACTGGGAAACCTCAAGGTGATTGAGATGGCTCAATAATACCAGCCTCTCCCATCTCCTTCACTGCTTTCTCAACCAACTCTCTTCCAAATAGGCGTTCTGTACGGCCTCATCTTTATTGGTTGGTGGTCTCCTGTGTCCATTGACATTTTTACTGTATGCGTATTACCTAATTTCTTATCTGAATTTGCTAACACTCGCTTATTAGCTTTAAATAGTCTTCCTAATCTCTCTCGGTATTGGTTAGGACAGTCTAATTCTACCTTGTCACTAATTGCTTCACTCTCTACAGGCATTTCTTCGCACCTCACCCTAGTTTTTAATGTTAACACTGAAGCTCTGCCCAACTTAGTTCCTGATTTAATGTTAACCGTCTTCAGACTCGTATTTGCTACAACTACCAGAAAATTCTGCGCCTGACCTTCCTGCACTAATGCTGGTAATACTGTCACGTCCTCGTCCTCTTCTATGTGGGGAAGGGGTAACACCTGATAAACGGCTTTGTTATCCCTTATAGCCCCTTCTATTTCACCCCAGCTCGTCACCGCCATTCTAGGTGGAATCTTTAAATCTTCACGAGACACGAGGTTCACTCGAGCGAGCATCGTGCTACCTAAAATAATCTCTTCCTCCCCAAGGACTAACTTTGGAGGGTTGAATTTTAATATGGCTTTCCTCTGTCTAAGCCAGTCTCCTCCCAGTATCACGTCGTGGGTCATTTTTGGTGCTACATACAGTGTGTGGGATGTCTCGGTCTCCCCCACCTTTGTCTTTACTTCCAGCATCCAATCTAATCTGAATCTACCCCCATTTGCTTGAAACGCGTTCACCTTAGTCGACATAAATCGGTCGGCGGGGAGTCTTAGTCTTTGCAACTCTAAAGAACTAATGACTGAAACTTCCGATCCGGTGTCTATCAGCGCTCTGAACGTTTCGCCCTCTATCTCAATGTTGCAGGTGAGTTTGTCATCTTCGGACCATATTTGACATAACTTAATCTCATCTCTATCCTTGTCCGAAGGATTCTTAAGTTTACTTTTTCTTTTTCTACGACTATCCCATAAATGCCCACTCTTCCCGAACCCCTGGCATGTCTCCTTCTTTCTAAGTGGACAGCTAGTTGCGGTGTGCCCTCTTTCCTTACACTCGTCACACCGTACGAACCCCTTTGCCTTGCAACTCCAAATTAAGTGTTCTTCACTGCCGCACTTAAAACACTTAGGTCTCAACATACAGGCCCTCTTTGAATGTCCCGGGCGGCCACAGTTGAAACAGTGCACCCCGTCTCTGCACTGATAACTATAGTGTCCCTCTTTTCCACAATTGTAGCATTTTAATTTTAAAGTCCCATCTATGCTTTTCCGGACATTCCTATCTCTCCTAGGGGTCACCCGCCCTTTCACTACTGGGGCAACCCTAATTAATTAGTTTAAAGATTTCTTTGTTGGGGTCTTCCTGGGTTTTAATTTGGTTCTGGGTGGATTGTTTCTGTCCTTAATCCTACATTCCTGTGCCCTTCTTTCTGGCAAACAAAGCACAATAGACCCCTCTTAAAGTTAGGATGGGGTATATATCTTCCCCCTACCTTTAAGTCCTGGTGTTCTGGATTCGTGGCTTCTTCTTCCCAACTCTGAAGCTCAGGGCATTTTGTTCGGATGTGTCCTCGTCGACCGCATCCGTAGCAGACCTTCAACCAGTCTGTCTTGTTCTCCTCCAATTTTCCTAATCTCTGGAGAAGAGCTTCAGCTCGTCGAACCTGTGCAAAGGCCTCCTCCAACGTGTTAGGTTCTGCCCTTGCCACGCAACAGAGAATTACTCAGTGTCCGTGAAGAACTCTGCCAGCTGGGCCTGGGTAGCCGGATCATTTCTCCGATCTTAATCCGGGTAGGCTACCTTAGCAAGAACGCTCATGCGTCACTCTAGGTGAGCAATGGATTCTCCATCCCTCTGCTTCACCCCTATCAGCGCTCGAGCTGCCTCTGTTCAGCTCGAGTGACTGCTGAAGTGCTGCTGGATGTCATGTTCAAACCTCTCCCAGCTGGTTTGGGATCTGTACTTATCCAAATACTCCCCAATCCATTCTGAGGCAACACCCTCGGTATAGTCATACGCCAGTAAGATCATATTGGTCCCCGGCATGTTATAAATGCGCCCTTTCTTTTCTATTGCTTTGAGCCAGGGTCCCAACTCCACAGCCAAACCTGTGAACAGTGGAATTCTGGATCCCGTTACATTAAGTTTTGGGGTTAGCTGACCCCCCCTCTTCAATTCCACGACCCAACTCCTCTGCAGCCCTAGTAGAATCCATATTAAAAAAAAAATTAAGCGCTCTTTGAAAAAGCCCACAAGAAGTCCAAAAACGAACAATGACAAAGCAAAAAGGAAGTTAAAAGAACGAAAATAGTGGTTTTCCTACCTGATCGCCGAGATATTCCTGGTTCTGTGCTGCTTTTTGTTTACTCGCTTGTTGGGAGATCCCACCTGTTATAAACAGTAAACCTGTTTTTTTTTTTTGGTTTTTTTTGTTTATTTTATTTATTTTTTTTTTTTTTTTGGTTAGCTAACACACCTTCTTCCTGATTTCGATAATCCTGGTCACGGCACCAAATGTCACCCTCCCACTCTTTCACCAGTCGGTTGAAGATGATCGTCGACCTCTGAACCCTTCCACTGCCGGTGATAATTCTTGGCCGTCTAAAGTTACTGGTATGGGGAAGTGACCGAATTATCGGTTGATCGTCTAGTTATATATCCTGGACCAATTCGTTGTGTACCCTCTTAACGACGAACGTCGTCGAAAGAGAGCCGTGGATTTTTTTTGTGTAGTAAAAGAAACAGGATAAAACGATTTTGTACCAAATATATATTAACAAAAAAAACAGTACAGTTCTTATAATTCTTTCAGAGTCCTGAAGGAAGCGATGTGTTATGCTAAGAATATGGTCGAAAGCATCAGTGTGTAACCTTGTGGAGTGTCGGTCTCTGGGTATGTAGAGAAATGTGTCAAGTCAAGAGCCAACTCTGCTTTGACTGTGTTCCTCTCTGCGCATCTCTTCTCCAAGAAATGCCTGCGCATTCTCTCTTTTTGTCCATCTGACTTGTTGATATATATATAAACAATTATATCGCCCTCTAAACATCACGCGGATATTATTTCTTTTTTGTTTAGAAATTCAATTCAACCTACCCACACCCTTACTTTGTTACATTATGTTGAAACACTTCAGCAAGAGTTTAAAACATTTATTACCCGGCAAGGAAACACATATATAGGTGATAGTCCTTATTCCAGAGTTTCAAAAAATGTAAGGGGATTCTTCTCTTTTGAGGAAAGAAGAACTAGTTAGCAGAACATATAGATAGCTGAGCTGGAAGATTTGCTGGTTTTGATTGTGGTCATAGAATGTAAAATACTGTTTGCAAACAAAGTTTATATAAATTGCAAAAGAGCAAAGTGATGTTTGTAAAAATAGAGGAAGTGGGAAAGGACAAAATAAAAAGTCAAACCGATTCGAGTAAATCAAAGACTTTTCACACTTGAATTTATTCAAAGCAGTTTGACTTTTCATTTTCTCCCCCCCCCCTCCTCTATTTTTAAAAACATCACTTTGCTCAAACAATTTATACAAACAGTTTTTACAAACAGTATTTTACATTTACTATAACCGCAATTATGGAATGCTGTTTCACAAATGATAAAATCAGCAAATCTTCTAACCCCGCTATCTGTTCTGTTAACTAGTTTTCTTTTCTCTGAAGAGGAAGAAACCATTACATTCTTTGAAACTCTGGAATATCACCTATATGCATTTCATTTCAGAATGTTTTAAACTCTTGCTAAAGTGTTTCAACATAATTTATTAAGCATATACAGCATCCAGTATTCCCAAATGGTCACCCATCTGATACTAACCAGGCTTTAATGTTAACTTTACTGATTTAACAGGAACCGTTGTCAACATGATGATGTCGCACACGGCCACCCATATATATATATATATATATATATATATATAATATGGCAATATTACTTTGACAGTAAAGGACTTTTATTCTTTGATATAAAGCCTCTTTTCATAAAGATGCTACCTTAGACACTTAAATTGACAGTGCACAGAAATGCCTGCACATACAATACTCAAACCATACTAAATAGTTCTGGACATTCATCAACCTCCCACTCTGACATCATGTTGGTCTGTCTATTCTATAAATACTATTATGGCTCATATGCAAAATTGTTTGATCTATCTCCTGCTTCCTTTATTTTACTTCTTGGTCTAATGGTCTCCAGCAATTTATTTTGATACCTCGTTGTAATATAGCTTCCTATTCCAGTAGCTTTCCAAGAACTGCAGGCTTGTGGAGCTTTTCCTGCTGACAGATTTCCTTCTACTGATAACGTTTTCTTTTGTTTGTTTTTTTTCAATGGGCATTTCTTGTCTTTGTACTAATCTATCATTCCTGTAAGCTCCTTACATGAAGTGGCTTCACATCTTGTTTGAAACTATTTCCATACAATCTGAAGTGATCTCTAATCTAACTACCTTTTGAAATCTGATACAAATTTCTTCTGCACATGTAGAACTCCAAATCCTAACCACTTCAATTTACTGCATTGTGACAAACGAATGCCACAATTCAGTAGTTCAGCTACCAGCCAAATCTTGCTCTGAACAAAGGGAGATAACTACTATAGTATATTTTACATATATACAAAAGCGCTTATGAAAATCTTAATTTTCATACTGAAAATTAAACATTGATATTCTGCAAATACTTCAGCATGAAACTACATAAAATCTAAATCTTACATTCATTGCTTACATACTCTTAACCTTTCCATTTATAAAATTGTTTTATTTTCATCGAATGTGCTTCAATGCTTTTGTACCTTCTCTCCTCAGCAAAATCTTTCTTCACTCTAGAGGTTTTGATTCCAAACTATTTTCTACTCTAATAGTTTTTCTTGTCTTTATAATTCTTTTTCTCCAATCATACCAACATGCGTATATTTAAATTCAAGTCAAAAAACATTTTTTTGCACTAACCTAATATTTGAACTGTATTTTTTTTTTGTCATGGATGATGAAACCTTACGATGACATCTTTACTGTTATTAGATATGTAACTTTGTATTTACTTGATTATATTTTAGTAATTTTCTCTTTCTAATAAAGGCTGGCTTCCCTCCTGGTGTGGTGAACATTGTACCTGGATATGGACCAACAGCTGGTGCTGCCATTTCATCTCACAAAGATATTAATAAAGTTGCTTTCACTGGATCTACTGATGTAAATATTTTTACTATTCATTCTTTTTCTGAAAAAGTGCAGCTTTGTATTCAAACGATTGTTCTTGCGCTTTAGATGATGTAACTTCCAACTTCCTTCAGATGTTTCTTATCAAACCTTGGAATCTGTATGGAATTTCAAATCCAACCCTTTGATACTAGGGATATAATTATGAATTAACACTACTTGATCATATCTAATCTAACACAAACAAGCTACTCTCCCCATGGATCGAATAAAGGGTTACTCAAAATCCCATACACACTTCGGAGATTTCAGAGATAACATAAACTGAAATGTGATAACGATCGTCTGAATAATCTGGTCCTTGTCTCTGATGTTATTAGTCAGTTGTGAGTACTCACGCTTGATACCATTATGGAAACCTCTGTTAACATCTGTCTTGGTTAAATTCCAGTATATCAGCTAAGACTCAAGTCCCTTGTTTCACAACTGATTGAGATTTTAAAATGAAATTTTAAAACAAGTGAGATTTCTGACCAAAGTGTGTATATTTCTCTTGCTCTGAAAAGTTGGTTGTAGTATACCAAGAGAATATAGAAATTTTACAAATTATAAAAAAATTTTTAAAAAACCTTATTTTGATTCATTTTTATTGCAACACGTTCTGTATTTTGGGATCAATAAAGGACTAACCTTAACCTGAATTTTCCAACATAAATATTCAAAGCATTACCACATCAGATGACTGATAAATAATTAAATGCTCATTTAATTTGGATAAATCATTTTTTTTTTTTTTTTTTTTTTTAATTGTAAAAATATTTTCAACTAGTGTAAAAGATGTTAAACAATCTTAAATCCAGCTGATTTTTTTTTTTTTTTTTTTTTTTTTTTTTTTAGATTGGACAAGTTGTGATGGAGGCAGCAGCCAAATCCAACCTGAAAAGATGCTCTCTGGAACTTGGCGGCAAAAGTCCAAATGTCATTTTTGCAGATGCTGATAGTAAGTGATGCCAGATTTCTGGAATTGTTTAAAAACACTCACAAGGATCATGTGTTCACTAACTTTTAAGCTAATAGATCTTGGAACGTGAAATTCTGTAAGGCTAATCTTAATTTCCTCAAGGGAGGGTTGTATTCATCATTCCTCTTTATAAAGGGCTCATTAATGGAGCTTGAACACCCTTTTCTTTGTCTGGAAAGGGAAAGACTTTTTTTTTTTTTTTATCATTATGGTATGATTTGTTTTAAAGTATTTTGGTGTATGTACCAGTTGGTGTTCAAAATCCTCCATTTAATATTGTTGAATGTTTTTAGTTTCAACATTCTTGCTGAGACAGCTACAAATTCTCAAGGAAGCTTGATGGCTTGAAATATTTAAAACTGTCCAGTTTCACCCCTAAGTGCCAGCCTTTAATTGGAATCAGTTTGGATGACTAGCCACATTTAAAAAAAAATAAAAATATATATTTTTATATATATCCTCAGATAAGTCAAATCATAACTGTTCATTTCCACTTAGTGAGAACAAACTCCCAATTTTACAGTTCTGTCATCTTTACATTCCATTTAATGATAGTTTTATATGCTGGCATGTGTTGGACGATTTCTAGAAATTGATTTCCAAACTATCCTATCTCTAACCAAGTTATTTAAACTACATAACCTGAAATGGAACAAAGTTTTGGTTCTTCCTTATTGCAGCGAAATTTGAAAATTAAGATATTTATTGAATTTTCACGTCGCATTAACAAAAATACCCAAAAATTATGATAAACAATAAGGTAGAAAACTAATGAAAGCAATTTTTACTTATTGTCTTCGAAAAGTAAGTTTTACTAAATTAGCGGAGGATTTTCAGTTTTCAGAAAATAATTATGCCCCTTTTTTTATAAAAACTTTATTTCTTTCGCAAAACTAATTTTGCTAATTGTCTTCCAACTTTTTAATTAATAATTTTCTACCTTGTCGTTTTTCGTAATTTTTGGATATGCTCAGTACTGAGACATGACAATTCAGTACACCGTTGGTTTCACTTGAAATTCAATTTTCGAATTTTGCTAAAATAAACAAGGACGAAATATTAGGGGCAGTCATTAGTTGAAGCAAGATTTTTATAGGTTGGATGCCCTTGATAATACCAACCCAGTGTGGTGAGGACTAGATACCATCTCTGGTTGATTGCTTATCAAGGCTAAAGAGCACCACTTCACCTGCCCTTATTTACCTGATTTCAAACAACCGGGGGGGGGGGCTTTCACTTATTAAAGGATGTTTGCATTATAAACCATCTTGGGTTGGAAAAATGTGTCATAAATTTAATGGAAATCCCTATCTTAGCATGTAGTAATCTCTTGTTATGACCCTCTCGAACACATGAACTGCTTTATAACATGACATGCTTTTTTTCCCCTACAGATCTATATTTCAAGAATACGTTTTCTTAGTTCTGATAGAAATGCATTAAACTTTTAGAATAAGAAAAAGTGGTAATAATTTGCTGACTATTACTTATCAGAATGAGGAAAGTTGAGGAAATAAGACAAGTGACCTTTTCTATACATGTTTATAGGCTGCTCAGACATGTAACTCGATTTTTTTTTTAGCAAAAGATTGTTTTAAGTAGAAGTTACTTCCCTTGGCTGGCACCTAATATTTATGGTTACACTAAAATTGTCTGTGACTGCCTGTTTTGTTAAGTCAATCTTGTTACTTTTATAATCTGTTATTCAAGCGTAATCTGAAGTAAAATGAAAATCTGTAGCTAACTTGCATGGTTAGCATAAGATAACTCATCTGGGCTGTCATCAAAAAAAAAAAATGTATCTTGGGACCACTGTATTCCGGTTCTACTGTACAAGGTGGGCAGGAAATGAAAATGATGCAGTAGGGACGGGAAATAGCTATCATAGTTATTTTTTTTTATCTAATCTTGCATAAATATTCCAATTAATGCTGGATTTTTTTTAAAAATTTGCCAGCCAAGGGAAGAAACTCCTTAAAACAATCTTTTGCTAAGAAAAAAAAATCAAGTTGCATGTATGATCAGCCTATAAACACGTGCATGAGTATGTAAAGAAAATGTTGCTTGTCTTATTTCCTCAACTCTAATTCTGATAAGCAACAGTCAACAAATGATTACCATTTTTTTTTTTATTCAAAAATACAAAGACCTTCCATTGCAAAAAAGACTCTAGAGCAAAACTGGAAAAATAATCTGCCAAATATTTTTTGGATGAACTATTCCAAGAATATATGAACAATGTCAACAAGCGAAGGTTCTGTCATACAGTAGTAAACCACCTGACTTTCAGTTGTAAAGTTCTGCTCGGGGACAGCTACTATACAATGCGGCATAATGGAGTGTGTAGATATCTCCACTAAACCATTTGTGAAACATTCAATATTATAGCAGCAAGACCTGGAAGTGTTGGAAATGAGTCCTTCACCATACACTACGATTATGCAATCCATACAGCTACATACCTAGAAAACTAAGTTGTTAAATCTGACATATGAGGACAAAAAGGAGAAAGTAGCAACCCTAGTTAAAGTTGGTGTCCCTGATGCTGGCTTAAGCAGAGCTGAGGGGAAGATAACTAAATATCAAGGTCTTATGTATGACACGAAATCGGAATGTTGAAAATTTCCGTGATTCCAGTAATCATATTTCCGTGGAAAAAAAATTTCAAAAACTACTTGGCAAGTATATCTGGAGAAAGATGCAAACAATTGTACTTAAAGAGGCAGTTAGAATCCTAAAAAGATCTCTCGGCTGAAGTTAGTGAAATTGTGGATAAATGCCTATAACATCTAGTAGATACTAGTTGGAAGCAGTAATTGAATTGATTCCAAAAATGTCTTGAACCTAATAGGTCTTGCACTATTGGCCAAGCTCTAACTTTTGTCTATTGCCACAATGTTGCATCCCTGTGCCTGTTTACCACGTATTTTAATGGAATGTGCTTTGAAATTGTAGCACTTATGCCCCTCAATGTACATAGTCTCAGCCAACCCGGCAAACAGCAAAATCTCTCCCCTTTACTGTTGAGGTTCTTAGATGCTGGAAAGCTTTCTACTTGGATTTCTTTCCTTGGAATGCTAGATTTTGGAATTCCTTTCCAGTTTCCTGCTTCCCTCACTGTACTGAGATGCAGAAGTTTAATGTGAACAAGCATCTTGCTTCTCAACTCTTCACAAGTCCCTGTTAGACATATGTGCAAATGCCAATATGGTTTATGGTGGGAAAGTATTAACCTATAAGTGTACCTCTATAAGGCCACCATTCGCCCATGTATGGAGTATTGCTGTCACGTTTGGGCTGGTGCATCTGCTACTAGTCTCTCACTCCTAGACAAGGTTCAAAAGAGTCGCCAATCTGATAGGCCCTGAACTGGCATCTAAGCTTCAGCCTCTGTCCCATCGACAAAAAGTTGCCTCCCTCCGCCTGTTCTACAAGTATTTTAATGGTGAATGCTCTGGCGAACTGCAGACACTTGTGCCCCCACAACGTAGACACACTCAACAAACCCGACAGGCAGCTAAATCCCACCCCCACACAGTAGAGATCCCTAGATGTAAAAGATCTTTCTACTCCAATAGTTTCTTCCCCAGAACCGCTAACTCTGGAATTCCATTCCAGGTCCTTGCTTCCCCAACTGTATTGACATGTAGAAGTTCAAGTGTAACGTGAACCGACATCTTACTGCCCAAATCCCAACATAGTACCCTAGTAGTTGTTGCCCCTGACAGTAGGCCCCTACACCAAAGTGGCAATGTGCCTTGTTTGGGGTGAAAATGTAATAAATAAATAAAAATTTGTAAAAGTTTTTTTTTTTTTTTTTTTTTTAATACTGTAAATGGTTTTGACCATTTTAATATAGAACATGTATGTCTTGTTACTTAGGTTGATCCAGAAGACCTCCACTTTTCAAATATCCCTAGTTGGTTCGATGCAGTTTACTTCAAAACGTATAATCTAGGTCCTATTTTGAGGTAGGGGCTTACACAAACTTAAAACAATCCGCACAGAAACATTCCAACCAAATTTCACATTTAAAATCCAACAGCAAATATGATTACTGCTCTTGATTTTAACTTCAATTTGTTTAACATTTCTTTGATTTGAAAACTAAATGAGGTTAAATTTATTTCAGTTGAACTGGCTGTTGAAGAAGCCCATGAAGCCGTTATGACCAACATGGGTCAATGCTGCGTGGCTGGCTCGCGTACTTATGTGCAGGACACTATTTACGAGGAGTTTGTCAAGAAGAGTGCAGAACGGGCCAAGCGCAGGAAAGTTGGAGATCCGTTTGATGCCTCAACTGAAAATGGACCACAGGTAAAAATTTTTAAGTTTGAATATAACTGAATTGTTTACACCAGATGTTACAAATAAGTATATATATATAAAAATAAACTACATGGCAGTATGAAACAAAGTATTAAATATTAGATCCTTCAGGTTTAGATGACCGTTTAGTTTGGTATGGTAAGATGCTTGAAGATCTTCATGCTGTAGTTTGTATTCATCTGTCTGGCCTTGCCTGATATGAAGAAAAGGATCACAAGTTTCAGTTAGTTCCTCTTCTCTACAATTTATATTAACTTTAACAGATTAATTTGTAAAGTTTTGTACTGGAAACCATTTTAAATAAAACATTCATAAGTTTCTTCCAAACACAAATTACTTTATATAAATAAACATATATATATATATATGATAAATTAATCTTTTAACTAAGTCCCTAACAAAACTTAGCTATTAAAAAAAAAAAAAACCATTAGCTTGAGAAATACATTGTTGCTAACTAGAGAAAATGAGTAAGACTTAGCCAGCCATTTTCTGTTCTCGCTTTTATTTGTCTACAAGAATTCAAGTGAGAAATATTAGAGGAAATGTTTCTAGAGTTATCCATTGTTTTTATTAAATAATTTCAATTGTTAGCTAACTGGCCATCTGACATTTCCTAGTCATACAATCCGCTTAAACACATTTTAATTTATGCAGATTATTATGAGGAATAATTTTCCTGGTGAACTAATTCGCAAAAAAGTGTTCATCAAATTCTGTTTGTTTACAATATCACGGTGGCCGATAATGGGCTCTGACGATCTTAAAAATAGTCTTTCTTTTATAAAGTAATTTTTACTGGGAATATTTTCCATTACACCAGCCGGTATAACGTAGAATATTCTCCTGTAAAAATTCTTTTTATCTATAAGAGAAGAAAGACTATTTTAAAGATCTGATTTTTTTTCAATTTTTAATACTTATCGGATGAATTTCTGTACAAAACCCAAGTACACTGCCAGACATAAATTAGTTTCAACTGAAATTTGCAAAAGATAGGTTCTGAAATGGTTGAGATTATGAGGAAGGAATCCCACTTGGTCACTAACTCGTGCACGCACACACAGTGACTTTTATATAATAGTAGATATCAAAATTTTTTTATTTCTAGGTAAAATGATAAAATAAAATTACAAATGTATAGCACCAGACATAATTTTTTTATGAACTATTTAAAAAAATAAATAAATAAATAAAAATAGTAGCATTTGTACTAGTCTGACTGGCCTCTATAATTTTTTTTATTACATTTCAAGAATGTAAGATAGGATGGTTTGGTTAACATTTATTCAAAGGAAATTATTCTTGGTTTCTGGTCTCATCGTGGCTGAGGCAAACAAGGAAAATGTTTATCAACATTGGCATCTCTACAGGGACTGTTTGTATTTTAGTATCAAATAGTGCTTGGCAGAAACAGCTGAAAAGGCAGATATGCAATCGTCTTCTAATCACCTGTCTATTTAACCAAATACTATAATACCAAGAATATTTTAATCTTTTTTCATAAATATTTAAATATTACAGATATATAATGAACTCTCCTGTCGATTTCAACGTATGATCTTCCGTTACAACAACTAAGTTGCTTGGAAATCCACACAAATGATTTGTTTATAGTGGTGAAGGCTTTGTAAAACAAACCATACTTTTTGGGTAATACTGCTAACCTTTGTCCTGTAGCAGTCATCTGCACTGACAGTATACAGTAGACCACAGGTTTTTACATCAGTTACCTTCTAGATGCATGTCTTAATGAAGACTGAGGGTGCATTTCTCCCAGTGAATTAATGCGCCTCCAGATACTAATCTGGAAATTTCTACAACTCTGCATAAATGACACTTATCAGATAATTTTTTTTTTTTAAGATTGATGAAACGCAACATAATAAGATTCTTGCTCTAATCAAGAGTGGTCAAAGTGAAGGTGCTAATTTGATGTGTGGTGGTGTCAGAAAAGGTGACAAAGGTTATTTTGTTGAACCTACAGTATTCGCCAATGTTACTGATAACATGAGAATTGCAAAGGAAGAGGTAAGTGAAACTTGTTTTGTTCAATTCCACCCATAATTGTTTTATCTAGAATCTGTGAATTTTATTAGTTTGAAAACTGTATACTTACCCATATACAATTATATCCAAACTCTGTTTAACTGGCCGACTGAAGGTGGAGAATTTGTTTGCAAAATGAAGTAGTTTGCTTGTTTTTGTTTAAGTGTTAGAAATGAGCTGAAATGTAATATACAAGACTGATAAATACATATTGAAATTATACGAAAAATGTCTTGGAGTTTGCAGCTTAATTAAAATACTATTAAGTATGACAGCATAAGTGAAAGTTTTTGTTTTTTTTTCATAGTGTAATTACGTTCATAGGAAGGAATAACTTTTAGCCTTTAACCTGCTGATTAGTCAAAGAAATTGTCTAATCAACATGCACGTGCTTGCTGATTAGACATTTTTTGACTAATTAAAGGTGGTTATTTTAGACAAGGGAGATAACTTGAATTATCTCCTTTCTCTTAACGGGACAGATTTATTTTTTTTTTGTACATAATACAAAGCATGTAAGGCCTCTATAAAAGCTTCATCAAATTTCTGAAGCATGATTGATGGTCTCCTTTCTTTTAATCTGCAATTACTCCATTATATCAAAGCTGTGGCCTTTTTATTGAATAGTGAATATTTTAATATTCTAATACCAACAAAATCCCAAAAAAAGTAAACAAAATAAAACCAGTTCTTCAGCATTAAATAACCCAAAAGGGTCAATATGCTGGTAAAATAAACCAACTAAATAAAAAATTTAATATTCTATATGTAACCTTAAGATTTTGGGGTATTTTCCTTGCTATACAGTACCTGACCTGCTTCTGAGATTATCTTTGAAATTCTTTCAAAAAAATCTATTAGCAGATTTAGAAAGATCTGATACCTTGTCTGAGGTGCGTGCAGGGATTTTTTTCAAAGACCTGTATTCCAATATCAGAATAAGTGGGCGTATCTCTGTCCAACTTATGCTCAGAGCGTTTGAGGCATTTGCAGCATTTACTGGATAAAGGGAGCAAAAATCTAATTTATGGTTCTTCAGAATAGGAAAGTGGTGTAAATTTTTTTTTTTTTTTTTTTTTTTAAGCTTTCTTCAGATGAAAGTAACAGTTTTAACTTAAATTGTGCTGTAGATGAAAAGCATTTAACATTTCTTTTCCAAAATAGAAATGGATATATACAAACCAGTTTCTATTAGCTCCAGTGTTGCTTCAGTACCTGGTTATCTCTATTTCTGTCTTTTATCTTACTTCTACTGCTTTATAACTAGTATGAGGAAAAGTTTAACTTTTGTAGAGGGGGGAAAATGTTACTAAGTATTTGCCTGATGATACGACGAATATATTTTTGCATTTTTTTTCTCTTATTTTTGCCAAAACACATTCAAGTGTTTCATAAGCAAAAATTAATTTTGAACTAATGTTCTTGTCTGCTTTATTTGAGGATTATCAAATAGATCACTCAGATTTTTAAAAAAATACTTGCGTTTGGATAAAAACTGCTTCCTTAGTAATGTGTATTCTGCCTATTTTTGTCAACAATCACATTTGCATATGAACAAACTCTAAAAGCACAATACTTTTAACACCAATGAAGACTGAAGGATCGGTCGAAAATTATGTACTTATAAAAAAAGTTTTAAATTTTTTTCATAATATTATTTTGTATTCCTGCACGTCACCAATTGAAAACGAATAAAGAAAAGTTATAAGCTTTTATATTTTTCGTATTCTTTTTTTATACATTTCCATTCATATATTTAATAGTATATAGATACTTATGTACACACATTTTAGCTCTCTCCTTTGTACTAGCCAAATAAAGAGTCATCCAAAATTGGCATTTGCACATTTATGGCTTGTCTTTAACAGATCTTTGGTCCAGTCCAGCAAATCATTAAATTCCATGACATGGAAGAAGTAATTGAACGAGCTAACACAACCCATTATGGACTTGGTGCTGCTATTTTCACCAGGGATATTAACAAGGCGATGACTTTTACTAATTCTGTAGATGCTGGTACAGTCTGGTAAGTATTCTTTTTTTTAACAATAGAAACCAAACTTTTAAAACCTTTTCACAAAAATATTGAAAAGGTTTCATTGAATTTTTGAGAAAACAAAGAAATACACGCGATAATGTTATTGTTCGCTATAATCTGCTTGAACGGCGAAGATGGCAAATATTTGCTCGTACATCTTTCTGTATTAGTGTTATACATGATTACATAACACCTGCTGCTGATGAGCATCATTCATTTCAGATGAATGTTGGCATTTTATTTCTTTAGAATATTTTTAGTCTATTCTATCTAGAAAGACATTGGGTACTTACAGAAGGAACCATTTGAAGGCTGCTAACTAGTGTTGGGACGATTAATCGGAATCGGAAAAATTGGAGCTTTTTGGGGGTATCGGCATTGGAAAAATTTGAGCCTATTTTCCGATGCCAAAACCGATTCCTTAAATTTTCCTTTTTTATTTGATTTTGGGGTAAGAAACATCTTCCACTGCTCATAGTAATAAGTTATCGATTTAAACTTCCAGTAAAACTAAAAACCCTAGATCACCACCCTCACAGGTGTTTTTACGTTTGAGAAAATATATGCACATTTAAGGTGTTTTTACAGTAATCAGGACAAAATAACTTATATTTAGAGATTTAGAAAGAATCGGTAATTGGATTGGAATCGTCCCATCACTACTGCCAACGTCCCTAAATTGGCACACCCAGGTTGTTAGTGTTAACAATTTGACTGCTGCTTGTTTTATGCCAAATGAATAATTAAGAATATTTTTGTCTGCTGAATGTCATCTACCAAACAGTTGTTTGTCTTTGCCATTGAAAATTGTGGAGAGAGGAGGTTCTATGTAAATAGAACTGCAATTAATTTCAAAGTTTCTTAGAAACTCCGCTCTTTTTTAAAAGAATCGTATATGTGCATTTCATTCTAAATTGGCTGCAATCCATTTTTTTTTTTTTTCTTTAAAAAAAAAAAAAAGTCACTTTGAAAATGTAATTTCCAACTGATTTTTACTTGAATAAACCAGATTAATTTGTAGATTTGAAGGCAGGGGGTCCTTTGTCATTATCTCCATTGTGACAGACCCTCATATAACTAATATTTTTTTTATGTAACATTCATCAAATATTAAGATTTTATGATCTTAAGTATGAGCAATGCACCTTTATTTATTCAAACATTAACAAAAGATCATTTGCCTATTATTTCGTAGGTAAATAGTCCAAGACAAATGTAAAAGGCTTGTGTAAATGAAAGTTGATATACGAAGAAAAAATGGATATTGGTTTCAAATACAATAAGACATCTATCGTCAGGGACTGATACTGAACTAAGTATTAGTTTATAGTCTGACCACTAAGTTGCTGAACTGACTTGGTATTGGTATTTATAAAACCATGTTAAATGATGTGCCAGATAGAGGGCAAGATCTTGTAAATTCTGCACATGATTGATTTCTTTTTTGTTTTTACTTCCAAACAGTATCTGTTTTAATGTTATCAGAATGAATCCAAGAGGAATAACTCTGATAATTTTGTCCAACAGTAGACTAGTTTTAAAAAAATAAATGAATTTCATAACTTGTGTGCATCAGTGTCTTCAGAATCGCTTTTACATGATACAATTGAATGAGAAATATTCTTGTTTGCAGTAATAAAAAACATAATTTGTTTCCAGAATGATGACTGTCCGGAGGAGGAGGGGAGGGGGGTCTGAATAGGCTTAACTTTTGATCTTTAAATTCTCATCTGTATAGTGATTAATGAAAGGATAGTCTAATAAATACTACTCAATCATTTCATTTGAATTCTGTGATTGGAATTAAAAGGGCCAATTGCTATTTGATTCTGTTAGCAAACTTTCATAAGTTCCTCTTGTACAGATACCCATGAATGTTGTTGAAGGAAAGCAATTTCAGATTTATAAATGGATGGTAAGGTTACATAATTTAATATTGTTAACAAAACTTTCTTATTCCTGGCTAGAAGTAAAATCCTATCCCTTAACTGTAGAGGTTCCTAAATGCTGGAAGATTTTTTATTGGTAGCTTCTTTCCTTTGACTGTGTGCCTTTAGGATTCCTTCCCAAAACATACCAGCATGCAGAAATTTAAATGCGATGTGAACAAATATCTTGCTGCCAAACTCAACCTTATAAATCCGGCTTATATCACAGTAGCCCTTGCACCTTGGTCACACTATGCTTCGTTTAGGGGGTGAACAAAAATAATTTAAAACAAAAACTATTTAAAAACAAGGGATTCTATCAAAGTATTAAGTAGCTTGGCAATTCAGTATAGAAGCCAGAACTTAAAGCATTAAAAATATCTGAAGCTGGGAGTTTTTTGTTTTTTGTAGCGACCTTTTTTGTGCTCAGAATTTATTTTTCTAAATATTCACCATTCTCAATGCACTTTTGACACCCTCTTTTGATGCTGTCAAGTTTGGAGTGCACTTTATCACTTTCATCTGTTTCCACTCTGAAATCTACAAACCCATCTAACTGGCTGACATTAGTTGCATCAGTTTAATAAACATTCAACAGGTGCCAGTCTCAAAATGTAAACGCATTGGTTTGGGAATGCAAATATGCACAAAATACCCCCCACCCTTAAAAAAAAAAAAAACGGTGCCAAAAAAATTCTTTTACAGGTACCAACATTTAATTTTTGATTTGAGTGATTATCAAAACTTTAATGATGCTATAGTTTTTTTGGGTTTTTTTTACGATTAAGTTTATTTTTATATTCTTGACTGATTACCTAGGCATCAAAGCTGTGACTTATGTTGACACTTTCTTTTTAGAACTGAAATGCTTTCAAATAAGTTAAAACACAAAAAAGATGCAGGTAGGTTTCAACATAAATTTTCTTGACTGCAGAAACGCTTATTCGTAGTTAATCCAAACACTTTAACTTTCTGTTGAGTTTTTTTTTTAGATGTACTAGAGCTATTTTTAGAAAAATATGTGTACAGTATACCAAGAAAAACGATGGCTGACTTGAAATATACTGTCATCAATAGAAGCCAGTTATCTACCTCCTGTTTTCATTCCTTCTAAAGAGTTAAATGCTTTCTTTAGAATCAACCGGTACCTGCAGGTTATCGCACGGAACCAACACTAATTTCCAGTAGCCAACACTGTTGTCACTAGAAAACAATGTCTGACAAAGTGGGAGCCAGATTATTTCATTTGGTCCACGGCTGCCAGTGTCCACTATTTTCCAGGAATGGCAGTGGTCACCAACAACCATAGTTTAATTTGTTTTCAAGGGAGAACCGATCGGTGGACTCACTTAAAACTTTTTTATATCATGTCTAAATGATAATATCTACGAGTTAACAACCGAGCTTGCCTGTCTATTTAATTTGCCCGACTTTGAAAAGATAAATATTCAACAATTTTTGATTGCCGCATGTGCATTCTTCTTTTTTATATAAAAAAAGAAGCGAACAGACTCGCGGTAAATAAAATCCTATCCCCGCTCTCAGTTGATGTCATGAACTCGTCAAAAATGGGCACTTGCTGTTAAATGTCGCACTTTTTTTTTTTTCTTTTTTTTCACACTTTATTATTTTCCAACTGCATATTAGGGCTTTTTTTTTTTTTTTTTTTTTTTTTTTTTAACAAACACCCTGCCAACGATTTTTATTTTCATTTACCAAACACCCGGGCAACGCCGGGTACCCCTCACTAGTGTTTAATAAAAACATTTCATAAATATTTTCAGTGAACTTTTCTGAATTAAGATTATATTTAGTGTATATTTTGACCACTTCTACTGCGCATTATTAAAATTAAAAAATTTAGCAAAATTAATTTAAAAAAATATAATTCTCAAGAAGTCTAGATTTAAAAACTAGATTATAGAAATTAGATTAAAAAAAAAAAAAACTTAATTTTTTAAATTTACTTTGATTGCTGTCAGTATGGTTCTGGTTCAGGAATCTAATTTTGATGTAGCTGAAATTGCCTTTTTAATTTTTAAATCTGAATTAATCCAGTTCTTAGATGTTCATGAACAGGTTTGACTGTACTTGTGCATGTATATGATCATTTGCATATGAAGACACGGCTACATTTCTAAATAGATATTTTGAAATAACTGTGGCATTTCAAATTTTCCTTTGTGTAGCAACAAAAAATTTTTTCTTAAAAGAAAACTTTGCATCTCATGTAATCTTTATTTCAGGGTAAATTCTTATAACAATGTCTTCCCACAATCTCCCTTTGGTGGATTTAAAATGTCAGGAATCGGAAGAGAATTGTAAGTATTTTTTTTTTTTTTTTTTTCTGTGGGGGTGTTCAACTGTCGCCACGATCAATGTTATATATTAAAATAAATAAAAATGCTTGAGGGGCATAATCCTATTTCAACATTAGAAAAATTTTCAAGATTTTTGCTTTTTCTTTTGTAACTTTCAGTAAGTTTTAGATAATTTTGAAATCTGAACTGCCTTTTTTTTTTCTTTTTTTTTTTGTTAAAATGCAAGATCAACAACTCAATTCGACTAGATTGTTTATATTCAAAGTAATTAAAACTAAAAATTGTAATTTATTTTTTTTTTTATGACATCTTCAAGATTTTCTGTATTTTTTTTTTTTTTTTTTTTTTTTTTTTTTTTTAAGTTTAATTCTAAATCAGAACCTAAAACTCTTATACATTTGTAATCATAAAAGGTAACAATCTGACTAGATTGCAACAAAGATATCACAGCTATATCAGCATTCTACATCAAAACAATTCATACACTTCCTCCAACATATTAGTGCAGTTTTTATCTTTGCTAGAATCTTCAAATAAATACTTTTATTTGACACTTGTGAAATTCTAAACCTCAGCATCACATGCAAACCACATAATGGGAAAGACTGAATTTAATCAATCAAAAAACCTATGAACACCTTCCACAATCCAGGAACGCATTTAAACAACCTCTTAAGTTTCACATCTCACTAAAACATTAAGCAAACACGAGACATTTCACTTGCATAGAATCTCTCGTACTAAAACAATTCTCATCAATGTTATATTTTGACGATTTTCATGATTCATGTTGATCTCTTGAATTTTACACTTTTAGTTTGTTTTTCATAATTTACAAGGCTTGCGACAACTTTAAAAACTATGGTGCTTGTTGAGAACGCCTCTCCCTCCTCTCAAAAACAAAGGAAAATCTGTATAATTATTCATCGGACTACTGTTCTCATCTTGAGTGATTTTCACAACGTTTCGGTAGATATAACCTCTGACCTTCTTCAGGTGCATCTTGTCAAACTCAGAAATGTTTGTCAAACTCGGGAATTTGGATGGAACTTCGATTGGAACCCTTTTACTTCACGCAACTGGATAGAAGTCCTAAGTAATTCGCAAATGTATTTTTATGATTGCCCAAATTCCTGAGTACGACAAAATACACTTGAAGAAAGTCGGAGGTTATATTGACCAAAATGTTGTGAAAATCACACTCAAGATGAGAATAGTAGTCTGATGAATACTTATACAAACAACCAATCCTCATCTCAAAAATTCAGAAATGTCAAAAGAAAATCTGTATGTACATACCAGTGATGGAAAAAAAAATTGTATACCAAAAATTGTTTGCTTTTCAAATAAAGTCAAATTTTATGACTAAGTATTGAGTGATAATCTCGTAACACCATCTTGAAAACTGAAAGAACAAGATGTAACATAACTCCTATTCCAATTGGTAATTAACATGACCAGTTTCCCTTTCCCTCAGTACCATCAGTTTCACTTCTCCAAGGAATCGATTAACTATTGGTTTTTTACTCCTTTAGATTCATCTGCCTTTCTTAGTTTGAATTCTATCCCCTCTCCCAGCAACCTCATTTGGGAGGAACTGTGCAACAGCTCATCTCACAGATATTGCTCTAACACTAATCCTTATTCCCTTTTATCCCTTAGTCACAAATTTGGATCTGTTCAACTATCTGTTCGATCTGTTCAACATCGGTCTGGCATGGGCTAGCTTTTCTCTTTTATTTGTACCATCGTACCAGACATGTTGGTTAACATAGGGATTGTCTTGGACCACAGATTTCACTTAGGATTACTCCCTCATTATTAGGGTCATGGATATGACCTTAAACTATATCCGATGGTGAGGCCCCAGCTTGCGGGCTTTGGGAAGTGTGGAGCCACCCTTTAATTGCCATTGCTCCTAGGTCCACTCTGACCCAGAGTGGTAGTACTTGTTAGGGTCCCAACTATGGGTTTAATAAAAACCGACTTAAAAAAACATTCTATTAAAAAAATTTTTCTTCCAAATAACTGGATTCGGCATTAAATAACCTGAAAAGGGCTGATATGCCGTAAAACAAAAATAACCAACCCTCATTATCGGTGTACTTCTCCACTGGATTGATTCGGAAAAGTCTCTCATAGCCCTTACGACCATTCTTGGGGACAATTTTATGTTCTTTTCGGTCATCAGTCGGTCACACTTGATATCTCCCAGGGGAATTCCCACTCCCCCTACCGTTAGATTAGTTGAACCAAAGCTCAACTTTGCTCCAGTCATTTCCCAGTATCCTCTCTCTGCCCAACGTTTCAACTACATAGAAGATAGATTTCCTCATTATTCCAACCACTTGCAAAGACAATGATGCCATTCCTGTCACTTGCTACCCTCAGCTTGATTGGCATCCACGTTCAGTGGCTCCAGTTTCCCCCTTTTCTAGCAATGCCTAATACAATTATCATCTATCGGGGATTGACAATCCAGTTTCTAACACGGCTTTGTTTGCGTGGTCTTTATTGATGTCGCAAGTGATTTCTTTCACATCAGTACTTGTTTTATGAAGGGGAAAGTTCTGAACAAAAACCAAAATTATTTATACTAGTTACATTTTTAACTTGTTCCGATAATTAATTCCCATACCCTCTCTCTTAGTAATTAGTTATGTTTTATATATATATATATATATATATACTTAAAAGCTGTAATGAATCATCAAGCGATACCCTGTCTTTTTAAAACCTTTCTGTTCATGGAACCCACAGCTGCCCAAACCTTTCCCAACTCTTTTCATCAGTCAGTAAAAGTCAACATACCAAGACATTTTTCTAGTTCTTATCCATGGGCAGGCTAGGCAACAGGAAATAGACCAATGGTTACTGACTCCACATATTTTTGCTATTCTTGTCTACATAAATCTTTCCCAATTGTTTGTTAGTGAAACTATTAATTGAATTTTAGTTTCAATTCTTGTAACCAAACTATGGTAACCAGTTCTTTATGCTGTAGAAGGAAGGAAAGATGGATATTGATACATCAACCTTTTCTTTATACCATCATAAGTCTTCCTTATTTGTCATGACAGGACCTTTTTACAATATGTCTCTCTTGTAAAATCTTATGCTAAAGAAATTCCTTTATTATTAATAGAGTAAAATATTTTAATGAAGATCTTACTATTGTTTACGGCAAAAGTTGCATAATTTTATTTTTTTTTTATCCCCTTAGGGGCGAGTATGGCTTGCAGGAGTATACTGAAATTAAGAATGTAAGTATTTTTTTATCATCACTTCAAATTTCAAGATCTAATTCTAAGAATAGATAACTGAAAAATATTTTTAAATTTGTTTTAAAAAATTTTGTTTGTTCACCTTAATAAGTGAAAGGTTTTGCTTTAAATGAAAAATCCAAATCTACTTTAAATTGGTATTTTTATATCTTGCTATTTAGGTGCTCATCAAGATTCCCCAGAAGAATTCCTGAGCTGTTTAGAATGGTTGTGAATGCCTTCGGAATAATGAAATCTACCCACGGATACTGCTGAAGTTCTTTACGTTGATTACTATCAATACGTCTATGTAACGATTAAAGATTTTATTCTGTATGTTTATTTTTGAAACTAATAAAACGTTTAAAATTGTTTTTGTTTTTTTAAATTTTTACTAATAAAATCCTTTGGAATTTCTAAGACCTTCATAGATTAATCAGTGATTATTCCCTTATTGCATAGATAGGCAGAAGTAAACCCAATCAGTGATCACGTCCTACACATATTTCGTTTAGTCATTCTTACATGCTGACAGGAGTCGGACAGTGTTTAGAGAATGATTTTCAACCTAATCTCTATTTATCCCTATAGAGAAAGAGTCCATCCTTGTCACTTCAATGTTTTCATTGACCTTCTCCTGTGAATTCACCTTACTGTATCACCTATCCTATATCTGACCCAGGATCTCTCAATCTTGCAATGTGACCATACTATCAAAGCCTCCTGTTCTGCACACATCTTTCTACACTGTCCAGATTCTTCCTCTGGGCTAATCAGATCTGACCTTGTCTTTGAGTTGTTACACATCCATTCTTATATCACTTTTCTCCATGCAACACTGCATGTCTTCAACAATTAAATGAGATGAACTGACTGGTCAGGTTTCACTTCTATGTATCACATCCTATACACATGCCTGATAGAATTTTTTCCTTAGTTGACAGTGGTAATGCTTTGCTGGTTAGTAGTGGCAAAAAATTCCCTGGACTTTCTCCATCCACTCGTAATTCTAGCTATCACACTAGCATTTGATCCACCCAATGGATGGTATCACTAAAGTAACAATTTATAGACTATCTCAATAACTTTGCTTTGTAAATATTTTCTCCATATCTGAATTAATTCATCCCTGTTGTCTTGCACATCAACTGGTTGTCCTCTCTTAACCCGTTATTCACTGCACTTGACTTCTTTATCGCGAACTGCGCATGAGAATTTGACAATTATTGGGAATTTAGCATAATTGTCAAATTCCCATGCCCAGAAAATATTTAGAAAGCAAAGTTAAGATTGTCTATAAATTATTACTTTAGTGATACCATTGGATGGGTCAAATGCTAGCGTGATAGCTAGAATAGTCTTTTGGAATTACCTATTATGATCAGATCAACTCCACAGCCGTTTCACCTACAGCCTTCAACATTTCAACAATGTCTGAGTGACCTCCTGCCTTATCCCTCTTCATCTTTCTCACTGTGTCCTGTACCATTACTTCCTCAATTCTTGTAACTGGCTCTGATACTGGTTCTGCAACTTCTAGATTTTCTCACTTCAGTGGGAGGTCCGTATTCAGTGATCTTTTTTTTCATCCAAGCATGCCTCTTATCCTCATAATGATATATTCAAGCATGCCTCTTGTCCTGTTCATTTGTTGCCAACACTCCATTGTCATTATGAATGAACTTCTCTCCTATCTATAGGGATTTTTATCCTGGGCCCCAAAATCAACAGATTAGACCATTCCTGTAATGATCCGGTCCCTGTTAATTTTGCAGTGGGAGTTTAGTTCTGTGCAGTTCTAGGAAGTCCATCCTACCAGGCTTTGGGGCTTTGCCTGTTCTTTAAGAAGAGGTTAGTTTATTGCTAATCGCCCGAGGCGTCCTCACTGGGGAGTGCTGGCAGGGCTGCCCAGGCATTTTTTGGCAGGTCAGTGCCCCTCCTCTGGGGCGCTGACTTCTCAACCCAACTTTCCAACCCTGGTGTCTAAGTTCTTGCAGTAGGAGAGAACTAGCTACCCTTAGTATGGATGACAATTTCATTCTTCTAATATTTTTTTTTTTTTTTTTTTTTAAATAAAATTTAGCTTGTTCAGCATCCTTCTTGGCTTTGTATACTGATCTTTTCCTTTCCTTTTATTTATTGGCTCCAAAATTTCCAATTTTCTTGAATACACTTCTCAACTTCCTCATTTGCACAGAAGTCTGTTATCTCCTAGTTTCTTTCAATCACTTCAACTCTTCACACTTTCAGATGTAGGTCTGCTAACTGAAACCTTCCTTGCACTTTAACCTCCACCTTGTTTTGGAGGATTAACTTTCTTTTTACCTTGTGCAATTTCTTTAGTGTGAAATTGCAAATAATTATGTAACCTGACGAAAACTCCAAGGAGTGTCCACTGGTATGTAAGTGTAGTTCTAGGTGGTTCTGATTTGGAACCCCCAAGAAAGTTCAGCTTAGCCTTGATCATCTATACGATGACATGGTTTGATGCACGATTCTGGTTATTCCTTTCCCACAAGTAGTCCGCAAAATAGAAAAAAAAACGAAGGAAAATGATTCAGTCTTCGGGGGAAATGGGTGTGGCACACGCCCCAGCTCTGTTTCTTTTAAATCTGCAGGCCACGGCTTGTTCCCGGTGCTGGGATAGGTGCCCTTCCGATCACTGTCTCCTGAAAGAAAATACTCAAGTGGACTGTTCAGCTTGGTAGATAAGTTGTAAATCCCGTAGACAATAAAGTTAGTTCCTTTTTTACAAAAATATTATCAAATAAAACTTGTAGACTACAATTTTCTGTATTATACAGTGGAATTAAATTCCAAATAAATTTTTAAACACAATTATTTACAGTTAAAGTAAGAGTTAGATTTTTTAAACTATCCGTAACGAATGATTATTTCTTTTAGTAATCCTGGTGGTCAGTGAGTGGATGGTGTAGGGGAAAAGATTTTGGGAGCTTATTCAAAAACTAGCAAAATTTGCTCATCCCGCTGCTTTTGTACTCTGGTAACGGGGTGGGTCTGACAAAACATGGTTTTTCTCCACTAATCCAATAATCACTACATAAAAATTTCTTCGACTAGTCATTGGCCATGTTACACAATCATGCAATTTTCCAACGATAAGTCATGTTGAGCCAGTTCCGGTCCTTGACCCAAAGGTCATTTCAGTGAACCCCAAAACTACCCAATACAAATCATCACCAAACAATTGTTTCGTTAGTTAAGTATTATCTGAATGTATTATCGTTCCCAAATCAGCTCGGTTAAATTTTACATTTCCCTTGCTTTAACTTTAGTCATCAACCAGCAAGACTGATTGGAATTGCCCGACATCCTATATCAATCATTCTAATCATTTTTTTAATTATTCGCTCTATCAACCGGTGCAGTTACAAGCAGTTCGTGCTATCAAATTCACCAGGAACTTTCACATCACTCAAGAGAATTGTATTTTTCCTAACCAGCAGATAGTTGACTCAAGTCTTTGCTGTACCTGATAAATATTTAACAAGATGGTTTTGGTGCTTGTATAAAGAAAAGTATTTTTTTTTCTCCATATATAAAATGGCTTCTCTAAAGTGACTTCTGTATAATAAAAATTTAAAAAAAAAAAAAAAAAAAAAAAAAAAAAAAAAATTACATATAGAACCATGCAACATGTACATCTCACCAGACCTTTCATTCAAGTTTGAAATATGTAGATGTCATAGCCAACAATTTAACCGATTTTTCTTTTCTTTTTTTTTTTATGCAAGGTTTTTATAGGCCAGTTTACTTTCCTGACATTAACCCAATAAGGTGATGAGCCTAGTGTCTTTATAAGGATATTGTCTTAACCAAGAAACATTGCCCACAAAGTCTGGTTTTTAGCGGTGGCAACAGCACCATGAGTTTTACTTAATGTTTATCAAACAAAGCAATGAAACTCTACCAATCTATTGATGTTAGAAAAAAAGTTTTCTATCTCTTGTTTGCTGATGTTTTTCTTTTGAAATCAGCATCGCCAAACGGACAACGTGCTTGTCCTTGTCTTAGAATGTAATTGATTATCAGATTCGTTGTCAGCGACCCTGAAAAACTAGAGAAACCAAAATTTTATTGATTGGTGTTCTGTTGTAGTTAAAGTAAACATTTACCAAAATTATTTACTAAGTAATGTCGAATACGACATTATTTATTTCTTTTTATCTAAATAAACTCTTCAAATACTTACAAAGCTAGGTAGAAAACGAAAACTTAGAAAAATCAATTTAATTTTTTTAAAACAGTAAACAAGTAAAAATATTTTTAAACATATTATGGGATGTTGTGGACCAGGATATAATAACCCTAACCCACTACAAAAAATAATGGAAGGAAGGAAAAAAACTCAATTGTGGAATAAAATAAACATGTCGTTTATTTTCTATTGAAAATAAATGGTTTAGGTAAAACATGTTTTCACTCCAGTATGTAGAAAAAGAAAGAGAGAGAGTTGATCTCAGTAAAGCCGTGCCTGCATGGTAGCAGTTGGCCATGTGGAAGTGTCTTCAGGCCACAAGCTGTGGACACGAACTTGTCTGGTTGACGAACCAAGGCAAAAGGGAAGAAAGAGGTAGTTGAACGTTGTTGTTGGCTTTTATACCGAAGTCAGTGTTCTGACTACACATGTCTGGATTTCCTTTAAAGGGAAGTGACGTTAGTGTGAGTATATGTATGTGAACGTGAATATATGTACATGTGTGTGTGTGTGTGTGTGCGTGCATACATGTGGGTGTGTGTATGTGAGGAAAAAAACGTTCGAACAATGTGCATTTATTACCTAAAAATATACAAATTTATTTTCTTTTGGAGGGGGGTCGTTTTAAAACTATATCTACCTCAGTATTTTCTTTAATTTTCTATTTTTGAGCAATTATCGAGACTCCTAAGACGTGATACTCTTATGTCGGACATTTTTGTTCATAAGTAACACTCGACATTACATTTTTTTTTTTTTTTTTTGTTGTTTAACTAAATAAACTCTTTAAAGTAAGTTGGAACTTTCAAAGCTTGGTAGTAAACGAAAACTTAGAAAAAAAAGTAAAAATATTTGTTAAAAATATTATGGGATGTGTATTCTCTTTTAAAGACAATATCTTCAAGAACGGTCATAAAATGTGTTTCCAAT
The DNA here is from genome assembly GCF_053919585.1 of Euprymna scolopes. NCBI lineage: Eukaryota > Metazoa > Mollusca > Cephalopoda > Sepiida > Sepiolidae > Euprymna > Euprymna scolopes. Next base: position 67,226,676 of record NC_136485.1, on the reverse strand, counting down.
CAATATTTATTCAATAAGGGACCAGTTTTCCTACCTAGCAAAAGGGGACGAGTTTTCCTAAAGTCGGCCAAAGCATATACGTCTGTTAAGAGAACAATTTTCACAAGTTCTGTAAATAAATGGTTGCAAATCCCTATTCTGTATATTTATTGCTTAAGTAAAGTTGTTAAACACTTCAAGTTTCTGCTGTGATTTTATTTTGTTTGAATACAATTTTTTTTGTTCTTGTCCAGATTTCTCTCTATATAAAAGTAAAAAAAAGAATCTGTATATACTGAAAGAAAATATCATACACCAAATATCAATTAAATTTATGAAATTTTTGTTTTTACAACGAAAAATCAGCTTTAAGTGATTAATGGGTATTAGTAGACATTACAAATCTAGTAAGTATGAACTTTTATTTTCAAAAGTACGGGCGACACTGTCACTTCTCAGATATCCATCAAATTTGATTTTCTTTAAAAATAAAACCACTTGATCAAATTACGTGATTTTTGGAATATATTTCAGTTTCGTCACGGGTACATCCATCATACAGATTTTTCTTTTTCTTTTTTTCTTTTTTTTTTTAATACAGGGGAATTCTGGACAAGAACAATTTTGTATTGTTCAGAAATAAATTCCTACGTTAGGTAAATAATATCAGCAATACGAGTTAAATCTCAAGATAAGATCAAACAGACGTAACAAAAACCAGATGAAAAAAAAAACGCTGTTTTAAGTTGCAAGGAAATCAGCATGTCAGTCGTGGGAAAGGGGGCACATTTTTCTTGTTTAAGTGGGGGGGGGGCTTACTAGTGCAAAACACTTTTCGTTTTTGTGCTAACTTCTCTACCCTGTCAAGGGAGACAACTTAATTTTTTTTTTAACAACTGTACTATAATAGCGGAATTCAAAAAAATGAAAAACTCAATTAAAAAAAAAATAACAAAACAATGCTATCTTTGTTAATTTCAACTAAAAGCAATGGCGTCTACTTACTTGTCATGTCAGAAGTACTTAAATATTAGTTAAAAAGATAAGCTTTTGATCTTTATCGTAAAAAAAAAAATCTTCGCCATATTTATTTCGGAACACATCACATAAGGGAAGTAATTTAGTTATGCTAGAAACAAGGTAACGAAGTCATTTGATTGTTAACGCACAATTTATTAAAATAATTAACTCTCCTCTGTTTTTTAGACAAAATTTTTATTTTCGTCAAAAATATTGTTTGTTTGTTTTTTTTTCCACCTTATCGTTTTTCGTAATTTTTGGATATATTCATTACTGTAACATGACAATTAATTAGAGACGATTGGGTTTCCTTGAAATTAAATATTAAACAGTTCAAATTTTGCTATTACAGTGTAGTTGCACCAATTTTTTTTTCCTCTTGTCGTTTTAGTTACATAAATTTGTTTTAAAACAAAATATAGTGGACCTGGACCTGTACAAGAGTGCTCCTCCACCCCTAAAAATTGCGTGTTTTTTTTTTTGTTGTTGTTTTTTTATAACTTTTTTCCGATGATATTCATGGATTATAGACTTAACTATCACATTTGCAGAAAAAATGTTGATAAAAAGTAATTTAATGACTTAAGAAGGGGTTCAAGTTTTCGTAAAAACGTTCTACATTCAATTCCCAATCAATGTACAGGAAGTAAGTAGTAAGATGTACAGTGTACATCTCTTTACCGACGTGTCACATGACCGGTGAAATTTTCTGTGTGTATGTAGTTCTCGTGTCTATGTAACTTTGATAATTAATTTAAAAAAAAAAAAAAAAAAAAGACGGCTAAGTGGTCTCGTATTAAAAGACGCTTAAAATATATTTCGGAATCAATAGAGAACATTTTTATTTAAATAAATAAAAAAAAAGTCCTCTATTGATTCCGAAATATATTTTATTGTTATTGTTTGTTTGTTTTTTTTTCTTTCCTTTCTTTTTACCGTTTGTTGAGAGGGAATTTAAGGAAATCTCACTGCCACGTGATTAGTCACATTGAGATTTCCTTAAATTTCCAAATGATAATAAACCTGAAGTGTTTGGTTTTTCGATGTTTAATACAGGAAAAGATTTATTTTAAGAAAAAAGGGGGAAGATATTACGTATTTTATGTTTTTTTTTTTTTTAATATATAGATAAAACTGTTTAAACAAACTTGGAATATTGAATTTCAAGTAAAACCAAAGCTATTTTACTAAATTGTAATGTCGAATTTATTAACATATACAAAAATTACGAAAAATGATGCTATTTTTTGACGACTTGCCCCAGCGTAGTATAAACACCCCCAACCACCCCATGTTAAGAACAGCTTTCGAGGTTGAGGGGTGTTTATTCCGAAAGACGTTCTTAACATGGGGAAGTTGGGTAGGTGTGTCAGAATTTTGGGGGAATTTTTGACACCCCTAACATGAAACTGTGAATAAAATATAAAAAAAACTCGTAATTTCTCCTTTATGGATTATACTTCCAAAATAAACTATTAAAGTTGTATAAAAAGTAATAGAAATATTATTTTTATTTTTTAAAAAACAGTGTTTACAAATTGGCGGCGCGCTTCCATGCAGTCATTTTTTTATGTAATGAAATCAATTGAATTTTACGAGTTAAATATTTTTCAATTTTTTAAATTTAAAAATCTATCCAAATTTTTCTATCGATTCAATTTTTACGATATTTTCAGGGTCAATGTGAAATTTTATGCTCTTTCCAATAAACCGAATTTTAGACAAACGTTTTTTTTAAATCCCCCCCCCATTTTGAAATGTCTGTTTAAATTTGAATAATTAATTAATGTACCAAAGTTTTATATATCAGAAATTGAAGATAAAAGATCAATAAATAATATATTGTAAATTAAAACAAAAAAAAAGAAGTGTTTTTTGGAAATTTACCTGTAAAGTCCAAAGTGTAAAACATTTTTTTTTTTTTTTTTTTTTTTTTTTTTTTTAACCACGTTGATTTTTTTTTTTAATTGGAAGCCTATGTTCTACTTATATTATCCAGTAAGTAATGGACTATAACAATAATTTTTTTTTTTTTTTTTTTTTTTTTTTTTTTTTTTTTTAGATACTTAAAAAAAAAATTCACTCGACAAAACAGAATGAAAATATAATAAATAAAAAAATTTATGTACTTCTTTGAGAAAAGAAATAAAAAAAAATTCCTGGAGTGTTTTTTTTTTTTTTTTTTTTTTTTTTTTTAAAGGAATAATCTTATTAGTAAAATTTGACTATTTTTAAACTATGGAAACACATATTTCTCCAGGTACAAGGCTACAAGCCTAATGCGAACGCGTGGTTTTTATGTCTTTTTTATAAAATAAGAAGAAAAATTACTTCCGGTTTTTCGAAAAATGCTTCCATGATCGCGCGTTTTTCAAATAGTCGTTTAAAAAATTCTTTTATTTAAAAAATAAATGGAATTTCAAATATAAATATGGATAAATTCTTAACAATGAAGAATGGAACTACACATTGAATTGGTTTTTTTTTTTTTAGGTAAGTGATTTTTGTGGAATTTATATCGATTTTTTTTATACTCAAAGGAAGAAAAATTTCGTTGATTTTCTTCAAATCTTTTTTAAAGAAAGACGATATAAAAAAACAAATATTTCATAATTTGCTATTAAACCTGTGAATTTTTTTTTATTTGGTCTTTGCTCCTTTAATTGAAAAAAAAGATAGGGCTTAAATTACATTTTTCAAATAGTTATAAGCTTGTAAAAATAGGAGGTCGAATTATTCAATTTTTTTTTCACGCATTCTTAAAATCGGTTTCTGACACTGCTACCCTAGCACAAAACTGCAAATAAAATATAAAAAATACTCGTAATTTCTCTTTTAAAAGTGGGTTGTTTAATTTCTTTATGGATTATACTTCCAAAATAAACTATTAAAGTTTTTTGAAAAAATAATAGAAATACGTTTTTTTTTTTATTTAAAAAAAAAAAGTGTTTACAAAGTGCATGCGCGCGCTCATGCAGCCATTTTTTTTTTTACATAATAAAATGAATTGAATTTTAGAAGTTAAAGTTTTTCAATTTTTTCACTTTAAAAATCTATCAAAATTTTTCTATTGGTTCAATTTTTACGATATTTGCAGGTTTAATGTAAAATTTGATGCTCTTTCTAATAAACTGAATATAATATTCTAGACAAGCGATTTTTTTTTAATGCACCCCCTCATTTTGAAATGTCTCTTAAAATGAAAATAATTAATTTTCTCACCTAAGATTTATATATCACAAATTGAAGATCAACAAATAAAATAATCTAATTTAGAAGAAAAAAAAAAAGAATAGCAAATTTACCGGTAAAGTCAAAAGTTTTAAACCCTTTTTTTTTTTAAAAAACATGTTGATTTTTTTTTTTAAGTGTAACCTCATATTTTTATAATATTGTTCAGTAAATATTGGACTCTTACATCATTTTTTTTCTATTTCATTCAATGTTGTTTTATTTTAGCTATTAAAAAGAATTCATTCGATAAAGAAGAAATAAAATATTTTAAATCAAAAACTCATGTATTTCTTTAAGAGAATGAAAAAAAAAATAGAAAATTTGTCGAGGGGTTTGTTTATAAAAGTAAACTTACTTCTGAGTGAATGTGATCATTTTTCACATACGGTGACCCAAATGACTAACTTTTGTTGACAGCAAGCATATGTCAGAAATAGAAAGGAGAGATTAATTATGGCGGTTTTAGGCCACCGTATTTGTCAACTCGAAGAAAGGGAGACAAACCCGCGATGTGACCATACCATTTGATTATGAGAATTTAAAATGGCAGTATTTTTTTAATCCTTGCTTAAAAAATTCGTTTATTTAAAAAGTACATGAAATATAATATATAAATATGGACAAATTCTTATAAATGAAGAATGGAAGTACCCATTGATTAGTATTTTTATAAGTAAGTGATTTTTAGTGTTTTGTTCAAATGAAATGAAACTTTGGTCATAACTAGTTTATTATATTCAAAACATCACATGAAAACACTAGGGTCTTTGGCCTTTTTTTCTCCGTTCTACAGTATATGTTCTAGATGGCCTCCATTTAGCTTTTGTTTTTTTTGGGTTACCAAATATATATTTATTATATTCAGAGTAAGTTAAAATTCGTTGAATTTCTTGGAAATCTTTTTTAAAGAAAATCGATTTAAAAAAAAAATTGCATATTTTGCTATTAAACCTTTTATCATTTTAAAATTTGGGCTTTGTTCCTTTTATTGAAAAAAGAATTAGGACTGGACTGAGGAAAAGTGACCACCACACTCTCATTATCAAAATAGACCATTATAAAGTAAAACAGCCCAAGCAAAAACGTTTCAACTTCCCAAAAACGGACTTTGAAAAACTCATAGGTGAACTGCAGGAAACAGACTGGGATAAAGAGCTGGAAGGCAAGAATGTAGACGGCATGTGGACTCTGATTAAGGACAAAATCAACCAGGCAGTCCAACGCTCAGTACCAACCAAATCAGTAGGCCGAGCCCATACAAAAAAAAATGGATGGACAAAGAAACGCTGGAAACAGAAATAAACACAGACTTCAGAAAATGGCATCAAACCAGAAAGAAAGAAGACTACACCGAATACCTTAAGGCAAACAACAAAGTCACCAAAAATTGCAGGAAAGCAAAAAGAGGTCTAGAAGCTAAGGTAGCAGCTGAGGCTAAGAGTAATCCCAAAGCATTTTGGTCATACGTTAAAAGCAAGACGACAACGAAATCAGGAATAGGAAACCTAAAAATGGAAAATGGAAGCAAAACAACATCAGACAAAGAAAAAGCTGATATACAAAAGGATTTCTTCCAGAGTGTTTTCACCCAAGAAGACGATGATCCGCTACCTGACCCACCACCTACTGAGTATAACTTACCTTTAGAAACATTTGAAATCTCTGAGGAAAAAGTATGGAAGCTGCTCAAGAACTTACAGACCAACAAGTCTGCAGAACCAGACGGCATCAACCCTCTTGTTCTTTCAAAGGCTGCTGATGCCTTGGCACACCCAGTATCACTGCTTTTCCATAAATCTCTGCTAGAGAGACAAGTACCACAGGACTAAAAAAAGGCAACAGTCTCCCCCGTCTTCAAGAAGAGAAGCCGACTACAAGCGAGTAACTACAGACCAATTAGTCTCACATGCATACTCTGTAAGGTGATGGAAAAACTCGTCAGGGAAGAAGTTATAAGGCATTTAAGGGAAAACCACCTTATTAACACAGAGCAACATGGATTTGTACAGGGAAGGTCCTGTACTACTCAGTTTCTGGATGTTATGGATACCTGGACAGAGACTCTCAATGCAGAAGGAAGTATCGACATCGTCTACATGGACTTCATGAAGGCCTTCGATTCTGTGCCTCACCATCGCCTCCTGACAAAGATTGAGTCATATGGCATCCAGGGCAAAGTCCTCAACTGGATTTAGGCATTCCTAAATGCTAGGAAACAGTGTGTAGTAGTAAACGGAGCAAAATCAAGACCAGCACCAGTAACGAGCGGGATACCACAGGGAAGTGTCATTGGCCCAATGTTATTCATCATCTGCATAAACGACCTACCCAAACTCTGCCAAAATGAAATGAAGCTGTTTGCAGATGACACAAAGTTGTTCGCACGTAACGACATCCCAGGAGCCACAGACAGCTTACAGGCTGACCTAGATAACTTGCAGAACTGGTCACAGGACTGGTTGCTCCGTTTTCACCCACAGAAATGCAGCGTTTTGAAACTAGGGAGCAGGAGATCAGAGGCTAAATACACATTGAAAGACAACTCGCTTGGAGTGATAACACTGGAAGAGCATGATCATGAGAAAGACCTAGGCGTCTACATCAACAACAAACTGCGTTCCAAAGAACATGTAGCTAAATCCATCGCAAAAGTAAATAAAGTTGTCGGGATCATTTGCTGCACTTTGACTTCCTCTTGAATACAGTCTTTGTGCAACTCTACAAGAGCCTTGTGGGTCCTATCTTGGAGTATGGCCACTCTGTCTGGCAGCCACACCATAAGACCTTATGCAGTTGTTACGGGGCTAACGTTGACACCCACAGTCTCGCAACAAATGGAAACAAAGATAAAAATATGGAGAGTTGACAACCAATACAGAGATGACTGCAGGCAGATGGATAAATTAAATACAAAATTTATTTTTTAAAGGATTGTAAATGAATGAAAAGAGAAGATAAGAAAGTTTCTTCTTAATTGAAAGTCTCTACCTGCGACTGAGGTGATTGAATGAAAAGATGTAGAAAAGTAAAAGTTCTTGGTTAGAAATAACCAGTTTTTTTATGAAGAATGAAATAATATAAAAGGTCCACCGCTTACTTAGCGGAGAGATAGAAAAAGGTAAAAATAAAAGGTCCATTAGGGTTGCAAGTCCGTATCCACATGGAAGAATTAATTAACGGGCGTGTGTGTGTTTAACGTCCAAACGCGGATGGGTCGATGTTGATGTTTACGCCATGGTGTTCAAAGGTTGACTTCCATTTAAGCGCAAAAATGCCCTTTTTATACCTCTCCGACCGGCTCCAGAGAGGCCTTCAGAAAAAGACATTTTTTAAAAATTTGTTTTCCTTGTAATCCGATTGGATGAAAAGAATAACATCCTTATGACGTAAGATGTTTTAAGTGACGTCCGCACAAACAACTGAAGTTTCCTTTAAGATCCACCAAATTTGCGTGAGTAGGGAAAGGGAAAATGTACGCGCAGCTGAAACGATGTTTATACATCCACACGCGCAACTGGGTTTTACTGTTAAGGCAGCGCACCATTATTCTGTTTTGAGTAGATTCGACGCCGTGGCGTCGAGGCTACGATACAGTGATCTGGAAGACATACAGCGCCGAGCAACCAAGCTATTGGCATCACTGAAGGACAAGCCATATTCTGAAAGATTGAAACCCCTGAGACTGCCCACTCTTGAGCATCGGAGAAATCGTGGTGACATGATCGATCTCTACAACTACATCCATGGGATCTATACAAGAAAGCCGTCTTTTCAGATCGCCAAAAACAGCGCAACCAGGGGGAACAGCCTAAAAATCGTAAAAAAACACTGTAGGCTAGATGTCTGCAAATGGACCTTCTTACAGAGGGTTGTCAACACATGGAATGATCTCCCAGATGCAGTTGTACAAGAACAAACGGTAAACGCATTCAAAAGCAGACTTGAGGCCCATTAGAGATTGCTACCGAGTTTATATTGTCCATCCTCCTAAATGGAAGTGCAAATTCCTGGGTTTCTGTGCCACGCATGCCACAAAGTTGTCTAGGAAATTTTTCCCTTGGAACGATGAACAGGTCCAAAGCTTGGACCTCAAACATCTATATGTCAAAGTCAAGTCAAAGTTTAAATTACATTTTTCAAGTTAGTCTAAATTCACATTTTTATCACTCATTCTTAATGGCGACATCTGACATTGCTAGAGGTTGGGGTGCTTATAATACGCTGGGGCATGTCATAAAAATTTACCAAAACGATAGCTAGAAAATTAATTATTAGTGAAAGAAGTTTTCGAATAAATTTGCCAATTTTGCTTACATTATAAACAAAAGTTTAGATGGTAGCAGGGGAAGTAATTAATTTGTGAAAATTTGTCCAATTTCAGAGGAGTTATTTCCCTTGTGTTTAAACGACCCTGGTGTCTAACTCTGTCCAGTGGGGAGGCATAGTAAATAGGTACAATTATGATCCTTTTTGGCCTTTTGGTCAAGATCAAAGTGTAGTATCTGTTCCGGCAGATACTGCACTTAAGATAATTTGTACCAGTCAATGGAGGGGAAACCCTCTATACTGGGACAATTATTATTTTTGGTAACCAGAGTGACCCCTTTTAGGGGAGCTGGTTTTTACCTCACATTAAAAACGGCCTTGTGCCTAATTTGCTCAGTGGGGGAGCAAATAAATACCATCTGTTCTTCAGATGCTGCACTTCATTTTCTTGTTCTCTTTCGGTGGAGGAGAAATCCTTCACGACTGAGACAATTTTTATTTTTGTACCTTTTCTCCACGTTAAAAAAACGACCCTGGTGTCTAACTCTGTCCCGTGGGGAGGCATAGTAAATAGGTACGTCATATGTTACAAACAAATATGGTGAAATCGTTTTTTTTTTATATATATATTTTTTTTTTCGTGGAGTTGTTTTGAATAATAATGAAGAAATATTTAACTAATTGTGACATAAAAATTAATTAAATAATATTGCTTTTAGTTGAGAATAAGTAGATACCGTTATTTAATTATTTTTAAAAATCTTTTCCGGATTTTGCTCTTATAACAAAAGAATCAAATGCACTAGGTGTAGGAATTTTTGACACCCCTAACACGAAACTGCGAATAAAATATAAAAATCTCGTAATTTCTCTGTTAAAAATGGGTTGTTTATTTTCTTTATGGATTATACTTCCAAAATAAACTATTAAAGTTGTTTTAAAAGTAATAGAAATATTTTTTTTTTAAAACAGTAATGAATTTTCCGAACTCAATATTTTTCAATTTTTAAACTTTAAAAATCTATCAAAATTTTTCTATTGAATCTATTTTTACGATATTTTCAGGGTCAATGTGAAATTTTATGTTCTTTCCAATAAACCGAATATAATATTTTAGACAAACGTTTTTTTTTAATTCACGCCCCCCCCCCATTTTCAAGTGTCTATTAAAAAGTAAATAATTAATTTACTCACCGAAAAGTAAATAATTAATTTACTCACAAATTGAAGAGAAAAGGTCAATAAATAATATATTCAAATTTAAAACAAAAAAAAAAACAAAAAAAAACGTAATGTTTTTTAGAATTTTACCTGTAAAGTTTGAAGTTTAAAACCTTTTTTTTAAAACCACGTTGTTTTTTCTTTTTTTTTTTTAATGAAACCTTGGTCCTTGCTCCTTTAATTGAAAAAAATAGGGGTTGAATTACATTTTTCGAGGAGTTATAAGCTTGGAAAGACAGGGGGTCGAATAATTCACGTCTCCCATTTTGAAATGTCTATTAAAAAGTAAATAATTAATTTATGTATCAAAGCCTTATATATCACAAATTGAAGAGAAAAGTTCAATAAATAATATATTCAAATTTAAAACAAAACAAAGTACTGTTTTTTAGAAATTTACCTGTAAAGTCCGAAGTTTAAAACTTTTTAAAAAAAAAACGTTGTTTTTTTTTTCTTTTTTTTTTAATGAAACCTTGGTTCTTGCTCCTTTAATTGAAAAAAAATTAGTGCTTGAATTACATTTTTCGAGGAGTTATAAGCTTGGAAAGATGGGGTGGAATTATTCACTATTTTCACGAAATTTCTGACACACCTAAATCAGCACCACAATGGAGTGTGTAAATATCTCCACTGGACGATCTATAAAAAGTTGAATATCGAGTGCAGCAGCAAATCCTGGGAACATGTTTATCAGTTAGAACAGTTGGAAATAAGTCATACACCATCCACTATGACTATGCAATTCCTATACCTACGTACCTAGAAAACGGAGTTATTAAACTTGACAGCACTATTTTCGGAATTTTATCTTGCTTCCAGATAAATTCGACGCTAAAGTAACTCACCTGAAAAAAAAATGACAGCATGGAATAAAAAGTGTGTGTGTGTGGGGGGGGGGTAAAGAATAAAATATAAAGGTCTTGCTTTGAAACGAAGAAGAGATTTTATTTACAATAATAAGTTGCAAATTTTTCCATTTGCGGCATTAAACTTATGAAATGCCAAGGTAACATGTAATAAAAAAAATGAAGATGTTGTATCCATTAATGAATACAATTGAAAGCCAGTCAGGCACGTGCCTTTTTCTTTTTTTTTGTTTAAAGTCCTTTTAGAATTTTCTCTCCCTCCATGTTTGCGTGCAAACTGTAGACACACAGATGGATTTCAGAAGCAAGACCGCATCGCTTGTCCGGGTGTTTTTTTTCCGGGTTTTCTTCTTTGTAGGAGATTCCAAAATTCCTTGTCACGTAAAATAAGGTATTTTCTTTAAAATAATTTCACTCCTTCTAAGCTAGCATTTCCCTTTTTCTCAAATTTTAAAGGGAGTTTCGTACAAATCCAAAATATACGAAACAAAAAATCATAAAGCATACGAAATACAGAAAATGATATATAAGAACCAGATAAAAAATAATAAATGTAAACAGGGGGGAATGCACCATTATTGGTACAAAAAAAATTCCAACATTATGAGACAAGGAGAAAGAATCAACCTTAGTAGAAGTTAGTGCCCTAAATGATGCTGGGTTAAACAGAGCTGAGAGGGAAAAGATAACAGTATACTAAGGTCTTATATGCGATATGAAAAGAAACTGGAATCTTAGGGAGATTTTCATCATTCCAGTAATTATAGAAGCAACTGGACTCGTGAAAAAAGAATTACAAATACAACCTGGCAAACATACCGGGTAAGCCAAATGCAAGAGATTACAAAAATTGCCTTTAAAGGGACGGTCGGTATTTGAAAAAGATCTCTCGGTTGGAATACAAAATAGCAGGTGAATGTTTCGTTAGGATAAGATGTCTCATCTCTAGTTAGAACAAAATAAAAGCATTAAAAAAAAAAAAAATCCTATACAAAGGCATAGCCATTTTGTTTCATAATGTAAGAAAATGATTGATCCATGTTATTTGCCTGCCCAGTACTCAATTGAACAATGAAACATTAAATGGCAATTTTAATATTGAAAATAAGCCTAAGAGATATTAATTTAATTAGTCATTCCCTTTATTAGGATCGATTATATAAAAATTGAATCAGATTAGTAAATCAAGATATGCAACTGATAAGGATTTATCTCCCTTGATAAAAGAAGTTTCCGCCATTGTATTCTAGTTGAATCTACATTTGTGAATGATTGTGTTCGAAAATCATTGAATGAATAGCAATCTCCTGCAATATGAAAAGGTGTTTACTGTGTTAGTTCTGTACCAATATATATTTTAAAGTTGAAAATTATTTACTGTCTTCTAGATGACTATTTTTTTTTTTCAGAAGAAATTAAACACCTATTTATCTACTATTACATAAAAGGAACTTTGTGAGTTCGTTCCCTAGGGACTTCAAAACGGCTGGGCCTATTCTTTTAAAAATTTCAGACAAATGTACCTTATGTGTTAGGGAATGTTCTTAGATAGGTTTTGTATCAGAATGGCTCCGATAATTATCGAAAACCGATAATAAAAAAAAACAAACATTAAAGATGGAACAGTCTGATTTTGACCAAGGTTACCACTTTTACACAGTCTAACATCACAAGTACATTTGAAGTTTTATTACCGCACAAGAAAAAAAAGCCCGGCATATAAAATCAACAGAAGGTTCTTTCATATGACAGAGGCACGTTCAAAATGAATGTTTCTGTTTATAACATAACTGAAGCATGATACATGACTTTTTCATTTTAAACTTTAATTAAAGTGATTATCACTACACAAGTAGAAAGGCCCGGCATATAAAATCACCAGAAGGTTCTTCGATATGACAGGGGTGCGTTAGAAATTAATTTTTGTTTAGCGCACAATCGAACTATAGTATTTGACATTTGCATTTTAAACTTTAATTCAAGACATTATATAAAGATAATTTTATAAAATCAACAGTAGGTTCTTTACAGTGCAATGTAAACTACAATGCATTGTGGACTAAGTCATCATGAGAGGCATGTGAAGCTTTCTTCCAGTGCAACATGATGGGTGCCCAATTAGAGTAGGCAATCAATCGATTTGATTGAAAAATGGTTGATTTCACCGATTTTGATGACAATAAAAATATAGGAGTGTAAAACATTCGTTGATCATCATTCAACCCCGGGCAACGTCCAGTCACCCTGCCAGTTAAAATATATTTTATAGAGCTTTTTATAAACTGAACTATATATGTATTTTGAAGAGTGAGTCGACTTTGTTTTGAAAAATACGCTGGACTCTTAAATCAGGTTATCGTATCCTGCTATAAAAAATGAAAATGTATCAAAACAGAAAAAAAAGTTTCTGGATATGTTGGTTATTTTTGCTTCATGTGTTAGTGATTATTCCGCAATACCTGTAAACAATCGTTAAAGAATTTTTTTTTGTGTTGATGAGAAGATTATATAAAAAAATTTTTTTAAATTACACGTGTTGAATTTTTTCTAGCGTAATTACAAAATATCTATTACGTCATGAATGTTGTATTCTATCGAGTTATTGTTTAGTTTCCTCCCACTGCAAGATCTTAGACATCAGGGGGATTGAGAAGTCAGCGTCCCCGAGGAGGAGCACTCTAATCTGCTAAAAGTGCCAAGGCAGCCCCGTCAGCATTCTCCAGTGAGGGTGCCTCAAGCAAGTGACAATAAACTAAACCCTTCACAAAGACAGAAGGCAAAGCTGTGGTGGGTGGACCTCTTAGAAGTGCATAGAACTAAACTACCACTGCAAAATCAACAGGGATTGGAACATTATAAGAATGGTTTAATCTCAGCTGATTTTGGAGGCTAAGGATAAAAATTCCTAGCTGGAAACCAGAAACTTTTGCTTAAGCGGCAAAGGAAAAATGAAAAGTTTATATCTAGGCAATAATGCAAAACTTCTCTCACCTCGGGGACAGACAACTATCTGCAACCTATCATATTTTACCAGTTAAATATTCATTGATTGACAGTTATTTTTTGAACATCATTGAATATCATGTCGCGTAATATGAAAAGATGTTTTCTCTGTTATTTCTTCACCCATAGGTATTTTAAAGTTGAGAATTACTTACTGTTTGAATTACTATCTTCTAAAGAAATTAAACATTATTTATTAAAATGATATTGCTAGTCTCAATCTTTTCTACAAATACTATCATGGCATATATTCCTTAGAATTGATCTATTCTCTGCTTCCTTTGTTCCACCTATTTGACTCGTTGATCTAGAAATCTCCATCAATTTGCTGTTTTAATACCTCATTGTAATACAGCCTTCTATTCCAGTAGCTTCTTTCCAAAGACTGCAAGGTCGTGGAACTCTCTTCCTGCTCACTGTTTTCCTTCTACCTCCAGCATTCGTCTTTTGAAGACTAAGGTCAATAGGCATCTCCTGTCCTTGCAATAATCAGCTTTCGTTCTTGTTAGCTCCATATCAAGTGGCTTCATGCCTTGTCTCGAGCGATTGCCATAAAAAATATATATATATAATTTGATATTATTATTTATATTAGTTTTATAAACTTGAACTATATTACCTTGAAGAGTAAATCCATCTTGTTTGAAGAAATATATGCATTGGATTTTTGAATCCAATTATTATGTATCATAAAGAATCCAATTATTATATATCATAAAAAAAGGGGAAAAAACTTTCTGGATTTTTATAAAGGTTGTGAGTTCATATAGAAACGTTGTTTTAATTTGAATAAAATAAAATACACATCAAGACTGCTTGAAAGCCAAATCACAACGTAATATTAGGAAAATAAACAAATATTTTACTTGTTTGAAATTTATCACAAATATATTTAACAGATATACTCCATCTTCAGTGTGTTATTTTGTTGCCTTTTTTTTTCTTCTTCTTTGCCATGTTGTAATTTGGAGAAAAAAAGGTCTGAATGGAAAGAGCCGCGCGTTGTACCTATCAGTTGTATTTTGAAATGTTTGAACTGTGCGTAGGCAACGTGAGAATAATGTCAAGGGTGTGAATTCCATATAAAAACGTTGATTTAATTTGAATAAAATAAAATACGCATCAAGTGCGCTTGAAAGCCAAATCACAACGCAATAATAGATTTTGTTTGATATTTTTGTTTTATGCGTATGTGATCAATTCCATTGTTAACTTGTAACAAATTAGTTTCTTCTCTTGAAGTAGAAATTAGTAGGGTGTCCAAGAGACCGTTAAAGGTAAATTTAACCAGATCGACAATTAATAGAAGGGTGTCACCAAGGCACATCCTCACCTACATAAAAATAAAAAAATAGAAATAACTCCAGAAAATAATGACACTTGAAAAAGAACTCGAAATCACTGCATTAATATGAAATAAACATTTATTTATGTGTTAGGAATATGAGATCAAATCGTTCCAACATAAGTGTTTTCTTGTAATGAGTGTTCATTATGCAGGACTAGATAAATGAGGTTTTTGTGAGAATAGCATGGAGTTTTAAATTATTTATTTTTATGGTCAGAATATCATGCGTGGTTTGAAATTAATGTGATTATTTTCTGAGAGAAAAATGAACAGTTCATAATCATTAGGGGTGAAAGCATACATGTGTTCATCACACAAAAAACAGTAGTCCGAAATAGTATTGTTTAAAAAGAAGAATCAAATTCCCATTCAGTGTGGTAATTTTCCACCGTGAGGATTAATGTGCATGTGCATGGCACGCAAATTCAAGACGGGGGATTTTACCGCCTCCTAGTAATGGAGCTATTCTGACATCCAGTCTTGGGGAAACAAGAGAAAAACTGAATTGATTTTTGCAGCAAATCTGATAGGGATGTTCTCAAAAGTATCAGCCTGTTTGCTGTATCTCTATGTGTGGAAACTTAGCATGGTGCCTTAATTCTGTGCGTGCAAGTAGCTTGATCACAACATTGTATCTTTGAAAACGGTGATTGCTATGAAAATGTTCCTGCCGTGGATTTGTTTCAGCTGTATGTAGCAGTCGTTACAACATGGAATTATATTTGTTGATATTGAATTTTTTGGAGCAGGATTACAAAATATTCATTATGTCATAAATTTTGTATTCTACTAAGTTATAATTTATGAGATCTGTTAAACTTTATTCTAATCATTGAGCTAAAATTCAACAATATATATATATGTATATTAATCTGTCCGTCTGTCTGTATGTTCCACTATTTCTCATAAACTACTGGGCCGATCTAGCTTAAATTTTGTTTGGACCTTTGTAAGGATATCTGTTCAATGCATTGTTAGGGATTAATTGAGATACCACATTTACTCTAGAAGTTTTTTCGGAAACTGCTGGACTGATCAAGCTGAAATTTTGTATGGGCCTTTGTTATAAAGTGCAACAAACTAAGTGTTATGGTATCCATTCGAAGCACAGTTAAGGATTAATGTGGATTAGTATTTAATGCAAAAATTAGCACACATTTAACCATATTTAACAATCAATTTGGCATAAAGTACTTATGCTGTTTACCTGTTTTTAACGAGTGAAAAAGTCCAATATACACAAACATACACACATATCTCTATATAAAAGTCACTTTGTGTGTGCGCGTACGTGAGTTTCTTTCCTCATAGGTTCTGAAACGGCTGAGCCTATCTTTTGCAAATTTCACACAAAGGTAATTTATATGTCTGGCAGTGTTCTTAGATATGTTTTGTACAGAAATTCATTTGATAAGTATCAAAAGTCGAAAAAATCCGATCTTAAAAATAGTTTGTTTTTTTTATAGACAAAAAAGAAAAATTTTTACAGGGGAATATTTTACGTTACAAAATTCTTATTTTTTTTATCTATAACAGAAGAAAGACTCTTTTTAAGACCGTCAAGACCAAATATCAGCTGACGTGATATTGTAAACAAACACAGATGGAATTTGATGAATGACATTATCATTATTATTTTTTTATTTCATTTTATTTTATTTTTGCGAATTAGTCCACTGGGCAAATTATCCTACATAATATATAATATTCAGTGGAAGGTTTGATTCTATAATAATATGTACGCAGTCTGCATAAATTAAAATATCATGTGTAAGTATATTGTACGATCAGGCAACGCCGTGTGGCCAGCTAGTATATATATATATATATATATATATATATATATATATATATATATATATATAAATGCAACTTTGTCTCTGTGTGTGTGAGTTCGTTCCTTATAGACTCTGAAACGGCTGAACAGATTTTCTTTAAACTTTACAGAACTTTAGTGTATAAGTCTGGAAGTGATCTTAGTTAAGTTTTGTCTCAGAATACCCGGATAATTATCGATAATCGATAATCGAAACAATGATTTTCATTTATCTATCATCAATGAAGCCATTTTTTCCATGTCGTCGCTTAGCAACAATGGTAGAACATCGAGCTGTGAAAATTCTTCTATTGGTAAGTTGATAGCGTGTTTTTATTTCTTTTGTATGACAAGGTTCAAACACCGCACGTAAATTTCTTAATTTTTTTTTCATTAACTGCAAAGAATTTTATAAGACTTGAAAATTTACGTGTTTTTTTTTTTTTTTTTTTTTTTTTTTTTTTTTGCATGACGTGGTCTGTATGTTCAAACCGCGCACGTAAATTTCTTAATATTTTTTTTTTCATTAAGTGGAAAAAAGTTTATATAAAATAATTTTATAAAAGAAACAGTAGCTTCTCTAGAGTGCAATCTAGAATAATATATATTTTGGACTAAGTTACCGCATGAAGTCATATGAAGCTTCCTCCAGGGCGATTTCACAGATGTCGATGACAAATAAAAAATATAGGAGTGTTAAATATTCGTTGATCATCATCTAATCCCGGGCAACGTCGGGGGTCTCTCAGCTAATATATATATATATATATATATATATATATATATATATATATATATATATATATATATATATATATGCGTAATGGTTGTATAGATTGAACCTATCTAAGATTGGTTTCCTAGAAATAAATCCAAAGAAACTCGAGTGATTATTAAATGTTTGTATAATAAACTTTATATATATATATATATATATATATATATATATATATATATATATATATAAAGCTTCACACAATGGGGGGGGGGTCTTTTATATATGTACAGATGGTGTAGACCTGGCTCCATTATTTTTCTTTGCATATGTCATTCCTTTCTTTTCTTTTCCTTTCTTTCCATGGTTTGAGATTTATTGCTCATAAATTAAAAAAAAAAAAGTAATTATCCTAAAATGTGGCTTAGATAAAAATCAATTGCATAAAAAAATATAAAAGCCTTACTTAATCTTACTTAATGTGTTGACAGATTTGTCGCACTGCTCTCCACCCCAACCTCGCGATGAAGGTTTTGATCGTTTTGATTCAAGCCAGCCTAAATGTTTACAGACACGAGATAAGAAATCCCTTCAGATTAACAAAAGCTATCCACACATACACATTACTTTTTTTTATTATTTTATTTTTACTTAGTCAACCATGGTGGCTTTCAGAACACACAAAGAGAATTAGAATAAACAAAATTTCAATGAGGTAAATAAGTATACATAATACTAGAAGGGGCCCCGGCGTTGCCCCGTCATAAACTATGCTTAAGTATATGATATTTTAATTTATGCAGATTTCATATTTATTATTACAGAGCCAATTATCTATTTATTATTATATTGTACCCAATTATTGCGCGAGCCTTTTCTAGTCTCACACAAAAACACGCGTTCACATCTCAAGCTATATTACTTGTCATATACATACGCGCACACAAACATACGTGCGCACGTCCACACACGCACATATATTAACGTTCGTGTACATACACTCACATTCACGAGTATACACACACGCTAACATACGCACATGTACGCACACATGGACAACGTCATTTCATATTTCAAAGGAAATCCACACATGCGTAAATGACCACCGGAAACAAGTATACAAGCAAGAGCAATAAGCAGCATCTTCCTTTTCCATCTCGCCTTACGAGGTGAGTGGTCGGCGCACCAGCCACCGCCCTTTCGGCAGGCACGCGCACGTGCGTACCTCACACCACTTGCTACTATGTGGGACAAAAAGCTAATAGACTGTACGTACACTTTATATGCTTCCTCTCTCCATGAACTGGATTGACATTCTCACTCTTTCTCTCTCTATATATACAACTGGTCCCTGAGAATACCTTCGCGTACAGCTTAACCCACCATCTTTGTCTTTGTCTACACGCTGGACTATCATTCTCATTTCTACTATATTACTCACTTCTCTTCCCACGCGCGAACAAACGATAGTGAGATGAACACACATTTCCTTTTCTTTCTACAACACCAGTCCCACAACAAACGATGGTTACACCCGCGCGGACATGAACACATGTTATATCTAAAACATCCATTCTTTCAACAGTAAATAAATGACACGTTTATTTCTTCCAGCAATTGAGTTTTTGTTTCCTTCATACCATTCGTTTCATTATTTTCTTTTGTAACAGGATTAGGATTTATATATCCTAGTCCTCTACATATTGTACTCAATATATAGTAGTATATAGTAGTGATTTCAAAATAAAAATAAAATAAAATAAAACATATATGACTTGGATGCCATCATCTAAAATCGAAACTAAAACATAATAACTCTCCAGATTACCGTTGATCTATCGCCAGTTGGATATGAAATAGTTAAAAATCAATTAATGTTAACGTATAACTGTACATGCGCACAAGAGTACTTTAAGTCGACTTCCGTTTTTTTTTTTTTTTTTTTTTTTTTTTTCAATTCTGACACCTTGGCTATTTTTACCGGCTAAAGACCCATAAAAAGTGATAAAAAAAAAATGCATTTGATCTGTCTAGCGCCACTGTGCGATCTTGCGTCTCGATGGAGATGCAGTTTGAAAAATTAGCGACTGACATAGTGAGTTTTACATAAAAAAAATAACTTTCATATATATTTATAAAAGTGAGAATGAGTGTGTGTGGGGGAGGACACTTCTCAACCTATATACTCAACGAATTTTTTATCTACAGACTTGAAATTTAGTATATAGAGGATTCAGACATGTGGGAAACATTTGAATCAGTTTTCACCCGGAAAAAAAGGGCTACTAGGGGGTCAAATTGAAGAATTGGTATGTGAGAGGCCACCGAATTTTTATCTGTTTTCAACTGTTTCACGACTGTGCATTGACTGAAACAGATGGCTGTTTGTAGCAACCATATGTAACTGATTACCCTCGAAATAATAATAATAATAATAATAATAATAATATTATATATACACACACACACACACACACACACACACACACACACACACACACACACACACGAGGGGCGTGCAATAAGTAATGCCCCTGACCCACTTCCAGTTGTCTGATCTAGCTGAAATTTTGCATGTTCCATGATTTATATCTCTACGGGTTATGTCGCAAATTACAGCTCTGAACTAATTGTGGTTTCTGTTTTACAGGTGTTTGAACTGAGTCAGGTGTGAAATGGAGCCTGTTGAATGTCGAGCAGTGATCCGGTTTTTGTATTTGAAAGGAAAGGACACACACTACAGGAAACTTTTGATGAAATGAAAGAAACTCATGGTGATAATGCCCCATCATATGACCTTGTAAAACGCTGGCATTGTAAATTCAAACATGGCCAGAAGTCTGTGGAAACAGCTCCCAGACCTGGTCGCCCCCCTTCTGCCATTGATGAGGCATCTGTCCATCAAGTTGAGGCTGCCATTTTGGAAGATCGGCGCATTACTATTCGTCAAATAGCCGAAGATGTCAAGATTAGTACAGGGTCTGTGGAAACTATCATTCATGACCATTTGCATATGCATAAGGTGTCTGCCAGATGGATTCCCAGGTTGCTCACACCATTCCAGAAGCGAGAACGCGTTGAGTGCTCGAGGATGAATTTGGAGATGTGCCAAGAAGATGAGTCAAAGTTTTTCAAAAGACTGATTACACAGGATGAAACCTGGGTCCATCACTATGATCCAGTGACCAAAGCCCAGTCAATGCAGTGGAAACACTTGGACTCACCACTTCCAAAGAAGGCAAGGGTGCAGCCCTACGCTGGCAAGGTCATGCTCACAGTCTTCTGGGACCAGGACGGAGTAGTGATGACAGATTTCCTAGCAAAGGGTACCACAATTACAGGAGCCTATTATGCTTCACTTTTGAGGAAATTAAGGGAAGCTATCAAAATCAAGAAGCAGGACAAGATCAGCAAAGGTACCCTCCTCCTGCAAGACAACACTCCGGTCCACAACTCGCATGTCACCAGATCAGAAGCATGAGCATGTGGTTATGAAATCCTTCCCATCCTCCCTACTCTCCTGACCTTGCATCCTCTGACTTTCACCTCTCCCCAGCCATGAAGTTGTTTTTGAATGGAAAGTGTTTCCCAGATGATGCAGCCTTGATTTCTGAAGTCACGTCGTGGTTGGAGACCAACCTGGGGTGTTCTACAAAAACGGTTTCCAGAGCTGCATCAAACGATGGGAGAAATGTATAACTCTGGATGGTTCCTATGTAGAGAAAGACTAATAACTTTGCCAAGTTTCGTTGCTCTACTGCTATGGGAAGTGGGTCATGGACATTGATTATTGCACGCCCCTTGTGTGTGTATATATATATATATATATATATAATCTCCAATTGCATATTTTTGCTAGCCTGGGAGTGTAATATTATGATGAACAAATATAATACTAATAATATGATACCCAAAATGAGGAGGTCATGACTGATAGGATGATATCATGACAACAGAATAGATAGTACACTGCTAGATTAGCTTCAATTCAGGAGTCCGACAATGATTGTTTTTGTTTTTTTTACATTTTAAGAATTGATATAATTTTTGTTCCTGACATATATTCAAATTAGAATCATTATTATCAGATATCCGGTTTAACGTCTTTTTTTTTGCATGTTGACGGCTCTTAGAAATTGACTTCCAAACAAAAATGAGCATATGGCAGCAAGAAGGACAAACAAAAAATTTTAGTTTAAACTTTTATTCAGGGTCAATGCGGTTGTAGCAGATGCCGTTGGTATTGTTAGGATGTGCCGGTGATGGTGGAGGCGATGACAGGAATGTCTATCAGCTGCTGGAGTAAGGATAGCAGCCGGTCAGCAGGTTATCAGGAGTCGGTGGCGAAGAAAGGATAGTCAGGAGAGCTGCTACAGATGTCGTCTGGGGTGAGGTTGACGACGGCTGGCTGCTGCTGATACTGTGGCTAAGGCTGCTGCTGCTGATGTTATTTTAGGTGAGGTTGACAACAACTGGCTGCTGCTGATGCTGCGGCTTCTGCTGGGATGACAATGTCGACGGACAACCTCACCGTTCAGCGATCTAGCTTATTCTGCCTGGTTGTGGAAAACCAACCGTATTTATACTTGGCCCGCAGACGTAGTTGAAGACATGATGGCTCCGGGCGTTGATGTGCCATTTTCGTTTCAGTTTTGTTAGTTTCTAAGTTGTAACGTACAGCAGGAAGTCATCTGTTTAGGGTTATGTTTACTTGTCCCTATCAGATTTATGCTGATAAACTTGTAGATGTATTCAAGTAAGAATTTTGTTTTCATAGTGTTCATTGGATTAATTATTTGTGTTGATTTGCATGCCGGAGGATCGTCGGCTGTGATGTTCATATTTAAGACTTGATTCTTTTTCTATTGAATGATTCCATCTAGTGGTTTTCTTGCTGGATGACTTGCGAATTATGCTGTTGATATAGACACAGAAAACAAAAAAACAGGCTTTGACGCTCTCGTGTGCATTTGGTATGTCCGTTTAGTTTGTGTCAACGAACAGGGTTCGTCTGAGCGCTGCCATTTTTGTCACTATCACTGCTCCTGCTGATTTCGCGTTTTGTTTATGTAAATCTGGAGGGATATACGATATAACAAAATCAACCTATCTCTGGCCAGGTCTTTATTTCTTTTTCTCTCAAGTCCATCCTGATCCTGCTAGTTTAACTGTTCTACATCTACTAGCCGAAGAACTCTCATCATTTCTTGCAAATTGAATCAAATGAACAGTCTCCAGTTCCGTACACATCTCCCTATATTCAGATTTAATTCTCTTCTGGGGTTATCAGATTTAAACTTGCCATTGAGACTCACATTACACATCGATGGTATCATTCTCATATCATTTCAACCCATGCAACACATGTCTTCAGCTCTCAAGGGCCAGATTTCACTTCTATACATCATCACACTGTGTACATATGTCTGATAAATACTTCCCTTGGTCAACAGTAGTTAACACTCTGCAGATTAGTAATGTCAGAAGTTCACTGAACGTCATCTATCCACTCATAACTTTCGCAATCACACCAGCGTCTCCTATTCCCTGTCCTCCAATTGTATCACCAATTGCAACTTCAATAAATTTATCATCAAAATATACTTTCTCCACATCTGAACCATCATCCATCTCCATTGTCTTACACTTCTTTCACATGAACTAGTTACAATCATTTAATCCGTGTCTGTAACCCAACTGCATTTTTTGTGTACCTTACATTTATAAGCAGCACAAAAAAATGAATTACACCAAGCTCCCTTTCCACAAATTGATCAAGGGAACTTACTCTTTTCTGTGAGCTCTCCAACATTTCCAGAAGGTAAATACTTTCAGTAAGGTTGGAGAGGTCATGCTTCCTCAGGGAAGAACCCTTTAAAAATTTAGAGAAGCCAGACCCCTCCCCCCTAATATTTCAAATCTAGCAACCTACTGTTTATGATTAGAAATGAAAATAAACGATTGAAGTTATGAGTCTGGGAAAGTTTTTATTTAGCGGAATTAATCCGCCATTACGTCTTAAGAGGATTGAAATTTGATCTGATTTTGAGAATCGGATTAATTTTGTAATTTGAATTATGGTTTGAATCAGAAGTAAAAATGATTTTAGTTGTCGATTTCATGCACCATTTATTATAAAATAAGAAAAGTAAATATGACCTTGTTACTGTTGAAGAGGGCGATTTTATTTTACATAAAAAAATCCCCAAAGAGGAGCACATATAACGATTGCATATGATCCCCCATGTGGATTTGTATTTAAAATAAACTCTTTTTATTGTATTTCATTGTTTGGTCATATTTACTCTAATTACTAAATTGGAGCTCAGACGAGCACTTGCCATGTGGATATTAAGACCTTTATTAGCAAATGTAATCCCTTATGTTTTCATGGGCGGACATGTTTTATCCCAACTGAAAAAGTACTAATGTACATGTATGTTACAAAAAAAAAATCATGTTAAGAATGGCGACGACCACTGAAATTTAATAAGTAATACATTGGAAAAAAGTGTTTTAATATCCAGAAAACTACTTTTAATGTAATATTCGCTTTCAGTAGACTCGAAAACCTTTAAAAATCGTCAATTTAAAGTTGAGTGTTGAATTGCAGTTAAGGTAAAAATTAACCCATGAGTGTTTTCCTTTGTAGAGGTGTGGTGGATGTATTATACATATATCCCCCAGTTGTACAAAATGGGAAAAATTAATTGCTTTGAGGAAGGAATGAACAACGCGTTTATTGAATTAAACGAACTAGGATTTATTTCGTGAAGAAACATATGAAAGAAAAGGGTACAGCACGTGTTTAGTTTGGCGTGCGTCTCTTGCTGTTAACTGGTGAGAAGGAAAGTCTATTGTTGTAGAGAGTGAGAAAGTCAATCCAGTTTGGCGTGCGTCTCTCGCTGTTAGCTGGTGAGAGGGAAAGTCTATTGTTGTAGAGAGAAAGAGAGAGAGAGAGAGAGAGAGAGAGAGAGAGAGAGAGAGAGAGAGAGAGAGAGAAAAAGTCAATCCAGGCCATGGAGATAGAAAGCGTGTAAGGTGTACGTACTGTCTGTTGACTCTTGCCCCCACACATAGTAGCAGGTGACGTGAGGCGTGCAGGCACGCGCGCCCCGAAAGGGGCCGGTTGGTCCGTCGACCTCTCAGATCAGAAGCCGATTTGAAAAGGGGGAAACAGCTTATGTCTCTTGCTTTTATAATTGTTTCCGATGGTCTTTTGTGCATGTGTGGATTTCCTTTAAAGGGAAGTGATGTTGTCCATGTGTGCATACGTGTGCGCGTATGTGTGCGTACATGTGTGTACGTTAGCGTGTGTGTGTGTGTATGCACGTGAATGTGAGTGTATGTACGTGGACGTGAATATATCTATGTATGTGTATGTGCGCGCGTATGTTTGTGTGCGCGTATGTGTATGACAAGAAAAATGGCTTGAGATGTGAACGTGTGGTTTTGTGCGAGACTAGAAAGGGCTCGTACACCTTCAACTTCTGGTGACTCTTTTTTCATTCAAGTTAGGTATGTACAAAGATGGCCGACTCTCAACAGACGCCATGATTCCACAGTTTTAGTCAGCTTAGTGTTTTTTTTGTTTGTTTTTTTTTTTTTTTTTGCTAGAACTGCTGCTTGGGTCACTGAAATTAAAGAAAGTCTGAAAGTCCAAATAACAAAATAGAAATAAAAGATTGGAACATACATGTGAACAAATGAACTGTTTGTCAAAACATTACCAACAAAAAAATATACAGCGTAACCCGGATATAAGAGATACGAATATAAGAAAAACGGATATAAGAGAGATTTTCTCTGGTCCCAAATTAGAGCCTGT
The DNA here is from genome assembly GCF_053919585.1 of Euprymna scolopes. Taxonomy (NCBI): domain Eukaryota; kingdom Metazoa; phylum Mollusca; class Cephalopoda; order Sepiida; family Sepiolidae; genus Euprymna; species Euprymna scolopes. The sequence goes on along the minus strand of NC_136485.1, from coordinate 67,201,380 downwards.
GTTAATGTACAGTGTAACCCGGATATAAAAGCTGTAGCCCCCCCCCCTCCCGAAGAAGTCTCTTATATCCGGGTTACACTGCATATCATTTTAACAAACGATGAAAGGTAATATGACAAAAGTATTAGGTAGACAATCAATTCGATAATATTTCAAATTATCATGTCTCGTGTTTCTGGATCTTTTATTTTGTAAATCTAAAAGATAGTTAATGGATAGACATGCGTTTCTCTTTTTAGTATAGATGAACATAAATGTGTACAAGAAAGAGGCCTGACCCGTTTGATCATCCGTTGTGTTTGGCTTGGGTTGTTTGAATCCTGGAAAGTTGCATTTGTAATGCCAGTTAAATAAATTTTTCGTTTTTTACACAGGAATCACCACTTATCAAGGACCGAAGGCCACTCGAGGATAAGTAAGGGTTAATGGGTATACATTAGTCAATGTGATTATGGTGTAGTAAACATAAGTAGTGGGAATTTTGTAAATTGGATTACTTAGGGGGGATGGTTCATCAAGAACTTGTTTACGTTGGACTTGAAGACCATCAGATTGTAATCAGCTGGAAAGCAGGCAATCGGAAGAGAGTTCCATAGGCGTGCAGTTCTAAGAAAGAAGCTTTGTTCATGAAATCTACATTTAGGTTTAGGCACGGATAAGGAGTGGGGGGAATTATTGATAGTGGTTTTGGCTAGACGAGTGTTTTTCATGAAAGTTTGGTTGGAGTAGAGACCATAGATTGAAGCTCAGCTGAGCACTTGCCATGAAAATAACGATAAAGCAGAGACAGGCTCGCAACGTCTCTTCTGTGAGAAAGAGGTTGCAGGGAAGAGAAAAGGGCATCCACCACTAAGCTATGAAGTCTATTTTGAACTCTGTCAAGGCAGGATAAGCTGCTTTTAGCAGCTTATCCTGCCCAGAATAAAAGAAATAAGTAAAAATAAAGACGAAATTCAAAATTAATCTCCTTCTACCCACTATATCTCTACCTTTTTCTCTTCCCCCCCTCTCACTCTCTCTCTCTTTGTCTATCTCTCCCTCTCCTTGTCTCTATTTCTCTCTCTCCTACATCACACACACACACACACACACACACACACACACACACACACACACACACACACACACATACACACACACACGTACGTACGCCAACTACAGATTAAATAGTATAACTACCTGTAGGGATTCGTTTTGTTGATAATAAGCAGTTAAAATCTTATAGCTAGTTTTATTACTTTTGAAAGTTTATCGACACAGAGAGTAGAGAGAGAGAGAGAGAGAGAGAGAGAGAGAGAGAGAGAGAGAGAGAGATTGCAGAGTAAGCATTATAAAATGTAGTGGAATGCATAGTTACAATGTATATCACTGACAAGTTGTTGATGGGAAATGTATCAGGTTTGAGCTTTGACCACCAAAAATTTGATTTCTCCACTTGGAAAAATTATTGCCTCTTTAAATAGGAGTTCATGCTGACAAATCAAACTACTTGATTCTTAAAAGAACTAATGTCTATCCAAATACACGGCACACTAGTTATTAATATTTTTTATGTCCATAGATAAGTAACTTAGCCTTCTCAAGTGGGCTGATTGTGTGTGATCTATTCTAAATAATACCAGTATCTATGCAATGTGTCTCAAAATTAGCATATTTTGATGCGAATCTGTACTTCAAAATAGATTATTCATTTTTGGGAAACCCTGCATATTTGAGCAGAGCAATCCGGGAGGTCAGCTGAGTTTCTGTAGATCTCAGAGACAGATAGGTCTTTGGTCCATAAGCTAATGGTTTGTTTGTTTGTTTGTTTTTTTTCAATTTTGATCTCGTTAGGCTTATTTTTTTATTTGGTCGGACTTA
>NC_136485.1:67097020-67194520 GCF_053919585.1 Euprymna scolopes | reverse complement strand
AAACGAATACAACATTTGAATGACTACCAGCTCTGACTTCCTCCCTCAGAGGTGTAGAAAAAAAAAAACTGATTCCAAACTCTGGAGTCAGTTTTATAAAATCCGAACCCAACTCCAGACTCTTAGAAAAATTGCTGACACTGACTGTTCAGCTGTATTCATTAGTGGTCATCAATTCATCCCAAGGAACATTCTAGCTAATAAGCAATATTAAATCCAAACCCTCGGCCTAACGTTTACAGTGAACATGAATTGGAATAGATACAAGGCTGCGGCAAAGAAGGTGGGCTCTCTCTACCATGCTAAAAAGCTACTTATGCCTGAAAGTATCCTATACCTCTATTTAAGCCACCATTCGCCCATGTATGGAGTATTGCTGTCACATTTGGGCTGGTGCATCTGCTACTTGTCTCTCACTCCTTAGCAGGGTCAAAAGAGAGTCGCCAACCTGATAGATCCTGAACTGTCATCTAAGCTTCAGCCTCTGTCCCATCGACGAAATGTTGCATCCCTGTGCCTGTTCTATAAGTATTTTAATGGTGAATGCTCTAACAAACTACAAGCACTTGTACCCCGTCGATGTGAATACCCCCGATAAACCCGACAAGCAGCTAAATCCCACCCCTTCACAGTAGAGATCCCTAAGTGTAAGAAAGCCTTCTACTCCAATAGTTTCTTACCCAGAACTGCTAGACTTTGGAACTCCCTTCCGGGATTCTGCTTTCCCAACTGTACTGACATGCAGAAGTTCAAGTGTAATGTGAACAGACATCTTGCTACTCATCTCCCTTCATAATACCCCTGCAACATGTCCCCGATAGTAGCTCCCTACTTCAAAGTGGCACTGTGCCTTGTTTGGGGTGAAAATTGAATAATAATTAAAAAAAAAATTGAAGAGGTGGGGGTGGGGGTGGAAAACAATATTCCTGCAACTAAATTGTTCACAGGAGAAGAAATATCAAATATTCATTTTAAATTTTAATATCTATATTGGTGATGGGATGATTCCAATATTTTTCCTGATTTTCAATACAATTATTGATTCTGTTCTAAATTTCCGATTCCCATACAATTACCGATTTCGATTCTTATTCTTTTAAAATCTTTAAATCATAGGGGAGTGTAGGGAGACTTACTTGACTAGCACGTGTGCGTGATTCAAAGGGTTGGTCGTGGAACGAAATGAAAGAGACAGAAAGGAAAAACTAACATGGCGAGACAGTTTGTTTTTATGGTAAATAATCACGTGACCGTGAATGTTTATGCAAATGAGACTAGTCTATAAAAGCGGACATGAAGCGAGCATGAGGTGAGGTGAGTTAAGAGAAGGCGTGTTACTTATGTAGACGTGTGGAAATCAGCTGGAAAGATCGTTGCATTTGGAAGTCGCAAGTTTTGACAACTGTCGAATTTAACCAAGAAATTGGTGATTTCAGACTAAATAACACTTGAGTTATTTAATTATAATTTACCTATAGATTTTTTTTTTAAATTTCAAATTACTATAAAACCTCAGCTAATATGTGTATGTGTTCTTGCAAATGTAAAAATACATCTATGGAAAGTACGATCTATAGAATTTTAATTTTGCTGATAATTAAAAATTAATAAATATTTATTATTTCATCATTAGTATCAATGATAGTAAATTAAGTTTTAAACAAAAAATATACAGTTGATGTCAGCACAGTTAGGAGATAGATTCGTCGATTTCAGAAAGGTGACAGATGTGAGTGACAAAGCATGCTCTAAACTTTTACGACCGAGACATCAAAAGAGACTGGTAAAAAAGAATATAAACTGTGTCAATCGCTTTATTGCAGATAAGTAAAATATTAATATTCCCCCAAATAATAATAATAATGGCAAGCAATCTACGAAAGATTAATGCAAGCAACAGTAAACGTAGTCACTAGTTTCGTCTTCTCTGTGCCAGCCTCCCGAACCTAAGGTTCTCAAGTCCTTCACCACTCTTACTCAAGGCACACCTCCATGCTGGTCTATCTTCAGCTAGCTCCTCCCACACATTTCCCCAAATACACGTCACAAAAAAATGAAAATTATACCATCAAAGGGTTGCTTTAAGTTTAGTTATTTCCCAAAATTTTATTCAAATTCATGCGAGATTCACCAAGTTATGGCATTTTATTTATTATCAAAGAAATTCTACTGTCCATCACTTTATTGCAGATCTCTTACAATGCCAGAAGATCAGGCAAATAAAGGTTATCGAAAAGCAAAGAATAGTTGCTGCAAGCACTTGTGCCCCCACCACGTGAACACCCTTGACAGACCCGACAAGCTGCAAAATCCCACTCCCACACTGTAGAAATCCCTAGATGTAAAAGATCTTTCTACTCCGGTAGTTTCTTCCTCAGAACCGCTAGACTTTGGAATTCCATTCCAGGTCACTGCTTCGCCAACTGTACTGACATGCAGAAGTTCAAGTGCAACGTGAACCAACATCTTGCTGCCCTAATCCCTACATAGTACCCCAGTAGTTATTTCCCCTGATAGTAGCCCCCTACACCAAAGTGGCAATGTGCCTTGTAGCCCCCTACACCAAAGTGGCAATGTGCCTTGTTTGGGGTGAAAATGTAGTAAAAAAATTTAAAAAAAGACTCGCAGAAAGATTGTCCATCAAAAATTTAGCCATGGAGCTGGAATGGAATCTAAAAACCTTGGCTGCATCCTTGATCAACCCGAACACCAAAACAAGAAAAATAAGGGCATCAGGAGAAACCTTTTAGATTGTGATATTCGGAAAATTCGTTGGGAAATCAACCAAAACACAAACAGCACCAGTGCTTTTGTTTTTGCAAAAGCTGGAATCGCTCCAAGATCTAGGCATGCCCAATACAATGCGTTGAATGAGATTGCAAGGAACATCAAACCTCTTCCTATGCCTCCATTAAGCAAACAACATAGGGAAAAACGAATGGCTTTGACACAGGATTACAGGAAAATGGATTTCTATTTAGGGATGAGGCCCATGTTACTCTTGACGGTCCAGATAGATGGACCAAAGTTTGAAACCCGAATGGAACTCCGACCCGTTAAAGAGTTCATCGCCAACAAGGAGGTGGAGGCATCATGTTTTGGCCGGGAATCATTGGAATAAGTTGGTTGGACCATTCCGAGCGCCAGAGGATGTAAAGCTTACCAGCAATGCGTACACAGCCTTTTTGCATAATCATTTGTCGACATAGCTAGATGACCAACCATTGTCACGTCGTTTTCAGATGATTTTTATGCATGACAATATACCACCATATTCTGCTTAGGGCGACTGAATCCTTCCTTGAATCTATGGCATTCGTTGGGGAAACTCTCATGACCTGACCACTGTGTTCTCTAGACCTTAACCCCATTGAATATCTCTGATCAATATTAAAAAGAGGAGTTTATGAGGGATGGCAGCAATTTACTTCAAAGGATGCCTTGTGGAGGAACATAGTTGATGTTGCTAGAGCTATAACTCCTTTTAAGATCAAAGAATTGACTACCGCGAGGAACAAAAGGTTGTTTTAAGTTATTAAAAAAATGGTGGTTATGTCGATAAATAATTAATTTATATGAGGCCCATACCTAGGATATGATTTTGTTTATTATTCTTTGACAGAAAAATATAATAAAAAGTAAAGTTTGCAAAATAAGACATTGTATTTTTGCCCTAAAACAACATTGTAAGAGACCTACAATAAAGCGATGGACAGTGGAAATTCTTGGATAAAGAATAAAATGTCATAACTACGTGACTATTGCATGGATTTGAATAAAATTTTTGGAAATAACTAACCTTAAAGGAGTCGTTTGATGATATAATTTTCATTTTGTTGTGACAGATATTTAGTGAAATATTGATATTTTACTAATCTGCAATAAAGCGATTGACACAGTATATAGCTATATAGTTACTTTTCTGAATTTTTGAGATGAGGTATGAATATTTATATTGTTTAGATTAATCAGGAAATTGTTCTCATCCTCAGTGTTATCTGCACTATGCTTCGGTCGATGTAACCTCCGACCTTCTTCAGCTGTAAAAGTCGCCATATTTTGTCAGGAAAAAAAAGGAGGAACTCTGCACTCTAAGGGTTCGATTTTTGGGATCTAGTTGGAAGTTTACACAAATTACAAAGATAATTTAATTATCGGGGAACCCTCGGGGTATAGTTTCTAAGTTATTACGATGAAATTTTAAATTAAATTTATGAACCAATTGTAAGTTTGTGTGGATGACACTCCAAATGAGAACCATTGTCCGATTAATCCAAACAATACAGTTATATAGTCCTAAAAAATTTCCCAAATGCAACAAGCTTTTCCTTGTAATGGCCTCTGTTAATTTCAAGATTGTTTGGATTAGCAATCTTTGAGATAATCTCACAGATAAAAATCGGTGGGACGGCAGCTAAGATCCGATCAGTGTGAAGCCCATTCAGGATCACACCTTATACTGATGAGACGATCACAAAAGCGTCCCCACATATCATATTGGATTAATTTGTCAAAATTGCACCTGATGTTCTTCTCTATACACATGATACACATGAATACATATATCATGACTCATACATGTTCATTTCTCCAGTGTTTGTATTTGTTATGTTGGCCAGTTTTGATAGATGTTTATAAAATCCCGACTGTATCAAAGCAATCGAGGTCAAATCTACTTGGAATTTAAAAACCCTATTTCTCTGTTCTTTGTTGATATATATTCTGTTACGTTTCTGTCTAGGGATATAAATTGGCCAATACTTTTTAATTGTGTCATTACACTTCAAATCTCTCCGACCTGCACATTGTCTGGTACCACTGCAAAAGAACAAACAAATAAAACAAGAAAGAAATAGAACTCCGACTTGGCACTTCTTCAAGTGCAAATGAAATGCATTTATTCATGGTTCCTCAAAAACAAAGCACTTCATTATATTTCTAAATTCTTTTCGCACAGACATGTGCTTTTTAAAAGTCTGTCTCCCCGCCACCTGATGCTGGCACTAACCAACACTTTCTTATTCTCGACTTTACACGCTCATCTTCCCTGGAACGCACTTTGCTTTTCTTTCAACCATGTGGATTATTTTTCTCTTCTTTTCTTGTGACACAAGCTTGCACACACTTAACAGCTACTGCTGCTAATATTTTCGCTAGCTAATATTTTCTTTAGCTGCTGATGATGATTTTCTCACACGCATGCATATGCGCTGTTACATGAGTTACAAATTAAAAGAACAACTACTAGAATTCTTTTTATTTTAACATAAGAAAACATACAAAATATTTACAAGTAAACACACTTTGTTCGTACTACTGCTACTAGCTTTGAAAGCGAATTATGAAGTCTGATGGTAAAAGGGAGATAATAACTACTAACTTAAAATTAAATGTTTCATCTATGAGTAAATCTAATCTTAAAAATATTAAAATATAATTTTTTGGTCAATGAGAAAATATAAAGAAATTATTTTATTTGCCAAAATTCAAGTTTCTTCAAATAATGCTGTGTTCGACTTTTAAGGAGTTTTTTTTTTTTTTTTTTTTTGGATTTTCATCCTAGAAACATTACAAGCGTCGTTATATAGTTTCTGCACAGAATTTTCTTGATTATTCTAAATTGTTCCGAAAACGTTCTGAATAGAACATCTTAATGTTCCATTCTAGACTATTTTGTAAATGATCTAAATAGAATATTTTAATATTTTATTCCTTTTTTAGAAGGAAAATGGAATGTCATAACACTTTTTATAAGGAAAATACCCTGAAAACTAAACTATAATTTATAGGGCGTAACTCTATGGCTGTTATTTAATAACTGCAATCTGTTAAGTGAGGAATGAGTAGTATTTTAAGTCTATATGCCAAATTCGGTCACGTCTTTGATGTAAAATCTTCTCGCCTCACAATTAAAATTCTTTCAGAATACCTAGCCTTCTATAAATGCTTTGTTTCTCCAGGCTTGGATTCATTGAAATTTCCATATCTAACAACACCGCCGCCAACAATAGCAACAACAACCCAGAGTACGTTTTTGATCTCCATATGTCTGACATATGTGAACAAGCCTACGATGTCAGACAAACAGCATCCTGTATTACCTATCCTTTTCTACTTACTTGCACGCCAGGGGATGATCCAAATTCAATTATCTCCTTTTTCATGATTGTAGAAGTAGAAATAAAAATGGACCCACACAAAAAAAAAAATAAATAAATAAAAAAATTATCCCCTTTCTTCCTGCTTCACCTCGGATAAGCAAATATGTGCCAGCAAACAGACACTGCACACACTCATTTCACGGTATGTAAAACCTTTCCCTCAACTTCTACACATACACACCCACACTTATGTATTCATCCTTTTCAAACTTTATTGTACGCATTATAAACTATGTAAACATTTTTATGTATAAAATTTCAAAGCAAACTTTTCTGCTTACAAGGAATAAATGTTTTTGTATACATCATCGGTTCCACGTTATTTCTTTGTTTGATTTGCAATTACTTGTATTAGAACATGTACAAAGGAGAGACGCTGTCTAAGCATCAGCAAACTCCTTCAAAAACAGCTCCCATGGTTTTCTGAAACGTTTTTTTAAGCTCAGAATATTGTGCAGCGTCTATTTAACAGATGTCTCATTAACACTGTGATATATACAGTATCGTCTAGTGTTGTATGTTCTGTTCTTCTATTGTTGTATGTATGTAAAATGTTCGTTGTGTGTGTGGGCGCTTCTTAACAAATACATGTAGTTAAGAAACGTGATACATGAACTTTTATAGACAGCTTTCTTACAATCAAACGTTAACAATATGTCTGCTTGTCTCAAACCCAAAAGAACCACATACCTTCTTATTTGTCTAAAACCCTAAAAGAATGCCATAACAACGAGTTATATTTTACATAGGTTTTATTCATCTCATGGATTCCTTTGCATGCTTTGGCATGCTGAGTCTCTTTCTACATTTTCACTGGTTCCCTTTTTGCTTCCAACAGAGTCGTCCTCACGTCTGTTCACTAATGTTTTTCTCACCAACTCATTAGCTTGATCTCTGCTAACTAATTATTACATCAGCAAACCCCACATGTCCAAGGACACAAACAGGTGACCTCTCATTTAAGCAAAAATATGTTTACTTTTAACCAAATTCCACAACTACTTCGAAAATTCCACATCGGCTTTATTTATTTTCTGCTTAAATTCCTGATTAAACATACCAAACTGTAAATACACATTATCCAAAATCTAATTGTTTTATTTTTCTAATAATAATAATAATAATCGACCAGGTTACCCGGAGTTATCCATTCAATATCTAACAAGGATTGCTGAGCCTGGAACAAATTGCCAAGCAGCTGAGACATGAATTCTTTAAAACCTCCATGACTCCCAAAACAAACTCCCACATTGCACACTTGATGAGTTTTAGCGCACCTGCTTACAATGATTTAATTATCATTATTTTAAAAGTCATTATATTTAATGTTTTTCTTAAGAAAAAAAAAGTTATTGTAATTTGAATTGGACACAAAATATGCTTTTAAAACTGTTTTTAAATATGGTCGATATGAATAAATAAGTCTGCTTGTAATATGACTTAGGAGAAACAACCCCCAATCTTTGGAATTTTTAGTAAAAATGAATTAATTAAAATTTGAATTTTGATTAGTGTAGGTCTTGTCAAATCGAGAAATGATGCATACCGCATGTTCTTTTTTCTTGCACTGGATTGAAGACATTTTCACCTTCCTTCCAGTCACTTATATAATTTGAATCTTAAATTTCATCCAAATTACTGTTAAAAACAAAATTAGCATTGGCGAATTCAAAGTAACTAATTTTCAAATTTTACTCCATGGTTTATGCGAAGTTTCCAGCTGACAGTGACGGATTGGCCATTTTCTATAATCGATCATACTTTAGAATTCAACGCTTCTTTGTCCCCAAAATGACATGGCCTTTACATAATTTCGTCTGGTCAAAATATAGATTTCCACCTTCGGTAATTGTTTAAATCGATAAAAAGTGTAGCATTCATAAATATTAACAGTTCTTTCTTCTTGTAGAAAGCAGCCCCTATTAGATAGTTTGGTTTCACAATAACCAATTAGCTTCAAGAGTGTACTAATCTTGACCAAACTATTTCAGGTTACTTCCAGACCCTTTGGAATCCAGACAGTAGTCTCACAGAGTGTTTGGAAGCACCAGCAAAGAAAGACGCAAAGCCAAGCAAGGTCATTTTCCATTAATAGATATACAAGCTGAAGAATATACTTTAATTCAATTTTTTATTGCCTAAATTTTCGGTAATCTACACCCAATGGTGTAGTTCACTCAAATAAAAATATTATTTGTTATTTATAGAAGGGCTTTGTTTTCCTTTCGTTTGACGAACATTTCGTTCTTAAATATTTTAGGATTTGGCCTTATGGTAAATGCTAAGACAAAGCCTATTTTAAATGGTTACCCTGATGTGATTTGAACATGCAACCTTCTGATTTGAGAGCGTCACACACATGAAAACAACCTTTGTGAAGTTCGAGATTTTTTACTTTTTTATTCATTTCAATAAACAACAACGAAAAAAGTATAAACACCACACACTCAATAAAAGTGTCAATTTGTGATGGTGATCTACCCTATTTCGTGGTTGCATGGACTCTTCTAGGCATTAAGCATAAAGGAGCCTACGATGAACCACAACCAGTTTCTTTGGAGCATTTTTGAAGATACTAGTTAAGGATCCGTTCTCAACAATCAGTATGACAGAAACTGCAGCATTTCAATCGATTTTATGCATTAGTCCTAGGTAGTCCTAGGATGTCCACCCTGTCAGATCTTGCCTCTCTCTCTCTCACCTCAGGCACGAACTGGATGGAGAAATTTCAATTATGGAATATGCATAGAAACTCCTGTCAAAATATAAAAACATTAAATGCCAAAGTAAAGAGACTAAGACAGAATTAAAAGAATGTTTTTCAGACGTTTTTTGACTGGTAGATAAGGAATATGTAAAAATAAAATAATTTCCAATATTCTTCAAAGAAAAACATGTTCTATTCGCGTCATTCAACCAAGCTGATGAGAAATTAAATAAAATCGATGAAATTGGGGTGCTATCGAGAGTACAACGAGTGGACTGCGCTTAAAGAGGCCCGTTTTTTTTTTTTTTTTTTGCAAATTTGTCCACAGGAATGAACCATGCATTAAGGGATTACTAATATCCTCTGCCTAATCTAGAAGCGATGTTTGCTAAACTACAAGAAGGAAAATATTTTTTTCAAACGTTGATTTAAACGATACGTTCTACAAATACCTGTATTCGATTGTCATTTTGAGCCACCTTTTTAACAAGTGATGGATATAGTGATGGACTATAATCTGCAACAGCCTACTTAGATAATATTCAGTAAACACACCGAGCAGCACAAATCGTATGCACACGAAGTAAAAGGTGTTTTTTTTTAGAGGTAGCGAACTTTAAATCAAAACAAATCACAGAAAAATATTTGTATTATACGAATATGTAGTTTATTCTAAAGATCAATTTTTGACATTTATAATTTCAAAACAATTTTCGGGCATATAGACCCACAGTTCGTGCATATATGGCATAACCCAGAGATTCAATTTTCACAAATTTATGCATTAGATTAAGGTGTATTTTGGCAATAATGCATTGAATGTTGTCTGCTAAGTCGTCTATTATGCCTGGTTTATCAGCGTAGACATAGGACTTTATATATTTTCATAGAAAATAATCTAATGGTGTTTAATCACACGAATGAGGTGGCCAGTTGTCAGATCCATTTAGTGAATTATTTGTTCATTAAATTACTCTCAGTAAATTGATTGTATCATTTACAATTTTCAAACGCTGCTCGAGTATCAGTGTCTTTATGATGAATTGCCAAACCAAGCTGAACTCAAAATAAACTAACAGTTGCCAAATCTGCAATTAAAGGAAATAGAGTTGATACAAAAAACTACAGTAATAGGAACCATTTCCTCAATTACAAATATAAAATGAATTTTTTTTGTTTTTTTTTTTACATAGGCATCACTACTTATCAAGACCCAGAGGCCACTCGAGGAAAAGGTTTAAGTAGTGTACAGTAGTCAATTGGACAATATAGTAATCGTTAGTAATGGAAATTTGGCAAATCTGTTAACTTAAGTGGAACAGCGTATCAAGAACTTGTTTACGTTGGACTTGAAGACAATCAGATTGTAGTCAGCTGGAAAGCAGGAAAATGGAAGACAGTTCCACGGGCGTGCACTTCTAAGAAAGAAGCTTTGTTCATGGAATCTATGTTTAGGTTTAGGCACACATAAAGAGTGGGGGAATTATTGATAGTGTTTTCAGCTAGACGAGTGTTTCTTGTGAAAGTTTGGCGAGGGAGGACCATAGATTGAAGCTCAGTCGAGCACTTGCCATGAAAATAACGTAAAAAGTAGCCCTCATCATAAAAATCAGGCTTGTGAACGGATTATGTAGACTTACCTCCAAATATGCTGAAATCCTTGAAGACAAGGCGATTACTTCCCTACATGCTAGAAACTAAGGCAGAAGTAAACAAGATATTGTGTGGCATAATCATGGAGCTTCCGGTAAGAAATAAAAGAAAAGACTTTCTTAAAAAAATATATACAAAAAATGAAGTAAAAAAAAACACTGACAAGTCTTGGAAATGTATTAAATCTATAATGAAGTAGTTATGTACGGCGATAGAGTTGTTATTCAAGTATTTCGCGAATGAAGAATCTCATGAGCAGTTATATGTATCATCAAGTATGGACAAGAAGATGTAAAATGTGGTGAAAAAAAGTTGTATAAAGTTCGAACCCTGATAAACAACTGATCGAACGTGGTCTAGAATTCACATTCGGTTGGCCCACTGTGTGTCTTCTATTACCTAATAGTAATAGAGAGTTTCTCAGAATGGTCGGAATTCTTAAAATGTAAAAAATTAACTACGGAAATAACCATTTCTTTTTTTACAATTTTTTACATGGTAGTCACCACTTATCAAGGCCCAGACGCCACTCGGGGATAAGAGTTATTGTGTGTACAGTAATCAATAGGATAATATCGTAGCAATCGTTAGTAATGGAGATTTGATAAAGTGCCTTACTTAAAGGGGCGAGTTATCAGGAATTTTTTTATGTTGGACTTGAAGACGTCCAAGTTGTAGTCAGGTGGGAAACAGGCAAATGGAAGAGAGTTCCACAGGCGTGCACTTCTCAGAAAGAAGCTTTGTTCATGGAATCTACGTTTTGATTTACATAAATCATCGTTGACTATAATGTATTGGGCAATCGTAAACGCAACTCATGTTTAGTGAATTTGAACGATTCGTAGATACGTTAAAAAAACGCTTAAGAAAGTGAGGGGGTACATCCACAGAAAAGGTAATTCAAAAACTTTTGCAGGTATATAGATAACCCCAAATAACAATGTCCAATATTCCATGATGTTAGTGGAAGCAATATTTGCAAGAACGATTAAAACAGCGTTTTATATACTTTTGAAACCCCATACGAAACCAGAATGTGGGGAAAATTTCAAGAAGTCGGAGTAAAGTTTTCTTTCGGATGTTAAAAAATAATAAATGTTACTGAGAAACAGATAGTAGATAAACGGATTGGAAACATGCTTGAAATGGTGAGGGGACCTTAGTTTACCAACAAAAAGCACATGAACCAGACGAGGAAACGATATTCACGTGCAGTCGAGAATTATGCATCAGAGTACGAACTGACAGATATCATGTTCAACACATTCGAGATAATCTGGAAAATAGTTTTTGACTAACGAAGATCAAAAGGGAAGCATAAGATTACGAATATAATTGTAATAAACTCAAAAGAAACTATTTTCTTCATACTGAGCAAGGCTAAAAAGTGGGGTGTAAATATTTACTCTATTCGTGACCAAATCAAATAACGACAAGTCTTGAAGCAGTCTCCCTGCAGCTTCAGTTGCTTAGAGACGCTGGACTACCAATCGACGATACATTCTTGGTAATCAGTTCAGTGAAAACTAGACCATTTTGGTAGCCTTTTATCTATCGGGCTTAGGTATTGGTCCTAAATAGTTTTAGGATGGTCAGCCTTCCAAAGCCTTGCTTCCCCTCTTTGATGAGAAGTTAGTTTATTGCTACGACCGTGTGAATATCGATGGGATTGACCACGCAAATTTTAATAGGTCAGTGTCCCTTTCTTTAGGGGTACTGGCTTGATCCTTTCCAACTTCCGACCTTATGTCACATCTTTCTCCAACAGAAAAGAAGTAAATACACAGTTTGGGCCAGTCTTTCTGTAATATACTATTCGATACTTCTCTAAGTACACTCTTGTAAATAAACCACAGTGCTGTCTTAATCATTATCGACCCTTCAAAGTAGCAACAAATATTCAATCGAAAATGAGTAACAGGACATAACGTGACAGGATTCCATTTAGCCACCTAAGTTTCCAAACTATTATATTTTGAAACGTTTAATTTAATAGGATCGAAACATCTTTATTACATCGTACCTATGATACAATGAATGCTCTTCACTAACACGCGTGTATAACCTAATATTATCAGCTTAGGAAAAAAACAATATCAGAAAAATGAAAAAACAAAACAAACAAACAAACAAACAAAAAAAAAAAACAATCCGTAAACCCACACAATAATAATTTAATGTTATTGACGACAGACAGCGAATTGGGAAATCGTCGAAAATATAGTAATGGAAAACAAGACTAGCTTCTGTAGAATAGAAAGACAAAGTGTTATTCTAACATTTAAAAAACAACTTTATTGATTATTTTTCGTTACTAAGAATGGATGGTAGCTTGCTTTTGTTTTACGGCATATCAAACCTTTTCAGGTTATTTAATGCCGAATCGAGTGATTTTGAAGAAATTCTTTAATAGAATATATTTGTTTTCTTCAAATCGGTTACTACTTAACCCATAGTTGGGACCCTAACAGGTACTATCACTCTGGGTCAGAGTGGACCTGGGAGCAATGGCAATTAAAGGGTGGCTCCACACTCCCCAAAGCCCGCAAGCTGGGGCCTCACCATCAGATTTAGTTTAAGGTCATATCCAGGACCAAAATATATATCTGATAACTCGGATTGAACCAGCAATCTTAAGATAATGACGATGTCACTTAATCCATTGTGCTATGGACGCGTAGGCAACTACTACTAAGAATTGAGTAGAAAGAAGAGGGTTAGTCCATGTGTATGGACGGAGATAAAAGGTTATGCCTCCTATTGGAAGAGAAAGAGTTTATGTATACGTGTTGACGTTAGGGTCTGGCAGTAGCCATGATGGATTCTTGACAAAGTCGAACCCAGGGCCAAAGGCCCGGACGAGTTCTGTTACACCCCGAGAGAGAAGTTTGGGGATTAGTCAGAGCTCCGTGAAGTATGTTGCAACTACCGAGAGCCGGAAAGAAAGAAAGAGAGAGAGAGAGAGAGAGAGAGAGAGAGAGAGAGAGAGAGAGAGAGTTGGCGTACATTTAACTTTTTGATAATCTCGATCACATGCTTAGCTCGCCTGAGAGATAACCTCTGATTGGAAAACCAAAAGGAAACTTGACTGCTAGCACTAATCAGCACTTAGCTCAAATCTGTAAGTCAAAGTTTCACTGCTGCTACATATCTTTAGTATGGGAAGTAGCAAGATTAGCAGTAACTAAACATTACTGCGTCCGTTGAGAATATCAAGTTTTCATTCATTTGATCATCTTGGAATTAGAAAAAAAAAATGAATCCAAAAAGATCTATCTGCCTCGTTTTGGAAGAGTGATAGAAATTCTTAGACGGGAACTCTAATCGTTAATGGTGTACTTTATTGAATTTTACTATTTAAAAAATGTGCAGTTGGTTTTACAAGCTGCCTTCGGTATGATAAAAAGTTGAGTTGTATTGAAAAGTTTTTTTTCTTTGCTTTAAAGAATAAACAGCTTATGGAATAAAACAACATTCGAATATTTACTCTCATCTTATCTTGTGCATGTGAAAACGCCCTTTGTCGCCGTGTTACGTTGGAAGTCGTTTTTAAACGTGTAATTTATCTAGTATGCTTTTCTCATAATAAAACTGACCACATTTAATTGGGATAGATTTTCCTAAAAAAATATATCGATCTATATAATTATTATGTAAAGTTGAGTTGTTTTTTTCTCGTTCTTACATTGATATTAAAAGCCTACTTTCTCTATTTAAAAATTATTAAAGCGAACATATTAATATAAGCCATTGGATATGCGTTAATTAAAATTTATAGGTTTAACAACATTATTTTTCTGATTTTGTTTGCATATGGATTTAGGTCATACGCTATAACGGAAAAGGCAAGGGAGCTATATGTTTTAGTTTCGATTCTAACTCATGGCACACAAGTTTTTTTTATTTTTAGTTTTTACCTTTTCAAAATCACTGTTATAAACAATGTCCAATATAGTTATCGACAAAGAATTGGCTGTTTAATAATAAATACGAAATTTGCATGAATTAAAATACAATATTTAAGCGTATTTTCCACCGGGCAACGCCGGGACACCTGCTAGTAAGTAAATCAATGTCATTGAAAAAAAAAAAAACATTAGCAAATTCATCTCGTCTTTTTGTCAATACTGCTTTGTTATTAATTGTGAAATAGTCGAACGATCAAGATCTAATATAGATAAATTTGTACCGAGTTTATCTTTTATTAGCAGGGAGATCAGATGTTACTTGGTGTTGAATGAGGATCGATGAACCATTCCATACTTCTAATACTTTTATTGTCATCGAAATCGATGAAATCACCCATTTTTCCATCAAATCAATTGACTGCCTGCTCTAGTTGTTGATTTTATGAAATTATTTTCATATAATTACTTAAAGTTTATAATGCAAAAGTCAAGTATCATGGTTCAGTTGTGCTTTAAACAGAAACATTCATTTCGAACGCGTCTCTATCTTATCAAATAATCTACTATTGATTTTATATGCTGGGTCCTTCTGCTTGTGTGGTGACAAAACTTCTCAAATGGACTTGTGGCGTTAGGCTGTATAAGAGTGTTAATTTTGGTCAAAATCGGACTGTTTCTTCTTTAATTGGATTTTTATCGATTATCGATTTTTGATATTTATTGGAGGCATTCCGATACAAAACCCCTCTAAGAACACCCCTAGATACGCAAAGTACATTTGTGTGAAAATAAACATTTAAAAAATCGGCCCAACCGTTTCAGAATCCATAGGGAACTCTCTCTCTCTCTCTCTCTCTCACACACACACACACACACACACACACACACACACACACACACACACACACACACAGTGCCTTTTATATATAAGTAGAGCTATATCGGCTTCTGCTGTATATTTATTGTGTATTTTTTACTCTTTGATTGTAACAATTCAGGGTTGAGTTTGAACAATACTGATCACGTTTGTAAAAAGTAAACATTGGGCTATGAGTTTACTTTCAGAAGCCTCATAACTCTCGCTTCCCTTATTTTTTCCTTTAGTCCTCACATTCCATGGCCAATGTTTCTGAAAACGGGAGAAGAATTACTGTTTTCTTGGTCGGAATATATCCATCTAGCACTTACTGTGGAGTTTTTAATCTTGAAGTGATATTTTTTTTAAACTTTTTATATGAAGTGGCGTTATGCTTTGCTTGGGGCGATTTCCATTAAAATAAAACTTTAATTGTGACGCATTTTTCCTAAATAAATAAGAAAATGAACATAAAAAACATAGACAAAAATTAAATCTGTACTTTTATTCATGTTTGTCATTGTTGATTGTTTTCGTTCAGAGGTGTTTGAATTTGTGGGCGTTGTCTCAGAGGATAGTGTATGCCAGATGGGTTACTAGGAGGTATGCCTGCGGGTGTTATTGTTGTTGTATATGTAAAGATGTGTCCTTGTCACGTTTTAAAAAAGTTATTTCGGGATTGTTGTAAGACGGTGAAACAATTTCGTGCGTTTGTTGTCCTTCTTTATTTGTTGCTGCATCGTTAAATTGTGGAAACCCCAGAAGAGGCTGTCTGAGAACTTCCACGACTTCATCAATCCAAAAATTATCCCCCCCCCACTCTTTTGATACCGTGTGTAGAGAGACACGGCAGTAAGCATCCACTGTAGAGATGAACTGGCATTCGAACCTGGAACCTGTCCAACATGAAAAATAGGACGAAAATAAGAATAATGCAACTTTGGGCACTGTCGGGGTTTGAGTGTTATCATAAAAAAGACGATTTTTTTTTCCTGTATCAGAAACGATATCTCATGTACGAGAATTCACTATGAAGAAGAGGAAGAGGAAAAGGAGATGGAGGAGAAAGAGGCGGACAACGACGACGACGACGACGATGAATAATAATAATAATAATAATAATAATAATAATAATAATAATAACGATAACGACAACGACAACGACAATAATAATAATAATAATAATAATAATAATAATAACAATAATAACGACAACGACAACAACAACAACAACAACAACAACAATAATAATAATAATAATAATAATAATAATAATAATAATAATAATAATGGAAAGTGCTGGAAGACTGAGAAAAGAAGATGTTGACAGTCTATGTTTATTTGTTATGATCCGCCTATCAGTATAAAATCGGCAATACCAACAGCCAGGCACAAAATGTGAACAACAACAACAATAATAATAATAATAATAATAATAATAATAATAATAATAATAATAATAATAATAATCAAAGGAATGACTGGAATAATACAACGTACAACAATAACAAAAACAACTGAAATATTAAGAAAAACCCTTGAATGTGGAAACTAACATGCAGGAGCAACCAGCGCGAGCCAGACAAACTGCTGCAAAGGCAAAACATGATATACTACATGGAACCAAGAACACTGAAGCTGCATATCTAGAAGTTCTCTAACCCAACCCCACCCTCATCCTGCCATTGCCATATCACTGACCCCCCCACCTCATAAAAAAAGAGTGAGACCAAATAACCAAGTAGAGTCAAGAAGGAAGGAAATGCCGAGGAACTGACCAGGCCCCCGCTGGATAAGTACGAAGAGAACTGTTGCGATAATGCAAATTTATTTGAAAATGTTATTGAAAGAGGTGGAGAGTACTGGAAACCTGGGGAGACATGTTGTCACTCAGATTCCAGGGAACACCACAGGCTGTTTTCAAGGAGAGATCTTTGATGACCTGTGTGAAAGTTGCTTGTAAGCCAATAGTAATAATAATAATAATAATAATAATAATAATAATAATAATAATAATAATAGTAATAATAATAATAATAATAATAATAATAAGAAGAAGAAGAAGAAGAAGAAGAAGAAGAAGTACAACTGCTGCTGGGTTGATAAGTGATACGTAAGAAAAGTGCAACACTGCTTACTCCCCTCTTGTTGGATTAAGTATGAGATGTAAACACCAAACGTACCGTCTGCAACAACAAAGGGAAATTGATTAAACTAGTGTTCAGATGTCTCTCGAAGGACGATTTCTTCGAGTGAGCAACTAGTCAGGCATAACTCGCACTTCCATCTGCTGGTGGGAATCCAAAAATCAAGACATTCAGGCATACGTCAGTTCTTGTGATATTTGTGTGAAATGCAAGGGAAATTATGGCAGATGTATCTAGTGAACCATTGGCCATTGCAAGAGGGGAAAGAGACCCTTTGAACTCATTTTCATAGACTTCGTTACAATGCCAAATACTGGACAGCTTTAGTCGGTACTTCACAACCATACCATATGAAAAGGATCGTGCTATCGACGCCCGCGGCTTATACCAATTCTTCCTTCGCCAAAGTAAGATCCCAAGGATCGTATCTTCCTACAGAGGAATACACTTCACGGGAGAAGTTTATAGACAATTCTGCAAACAAGAACTCCATTGTCCCTGGCGACCACAAAGCTCAAGAAATATTGGGAGACAACATCGGGCTATGAAGAACTTTCTCTACATGCTTTGCAAAGACAGACACTGTGAGTGGACAGATGTTCTCGAATCTGTCGTTTCATCCACCAATGCCACAACAAATACGACATCCGGCATTTCCCCACATTATGCCATCACAGGCCGCCACCCTAATATCGAACGAATATAAAGAGCAACGATCCGGGTACATATGGGATGCAAATCCACGCCCTGTTTAGACAAGTTCACCATCATGTCACCCTGGCGAATGATGAAGCTGACCATAGAATGAAAAATAAAGTTAATCATTTTTCATTCAAGGACCAGCTACAAATAGGAGATAAGGTGTTACTCAATCGCAACAATCAACAGCTGCCCAGTCATCTCATCTACAATAGGTGGGAAACTACACAGTCATCAAGTCAAATAATATGATGTGCGAAGTTCAGAACGAAAATGGCACTACAGCCACGTCATAAGATTGACCCCGCGTCCACAACAACTAACCTTTACAGATCTCCCACTTCCACTATGCGATGACTACAAACAGACACTGAACCTTCCAGTACATAACTCCGAGGAGAAATCGCAGTATTCTTCACAGGTTGACAAAACCAGGAAGACATCTGCAAGGAACACTAGAGGTCAACTCCCCACACGCTTAAGAGATTTCGTTTTATAGCCCCGATCTAGATCTGGGTGTGGGTGGGGGGGGCAGTGTTATATTGTGAAATATAAGATCGCTATCGAACCTATAGCTAAATGTAAACAAAGCACAGATTCCATCAGAAGGAGCAGAGACACCCAAACATTAGGAGCAGCCACTGATACAACAGCGTCGATTCATAAACAACAATGGCGCCGACTGGTGTTTAACTACGCTATTTGATTGATTGTTAACGACGCATTAAGTTGTCAAAAACTATGCTTTTTGTACCCCTTCTTCCACTACGATACACAGTTCATTATAGCAAACAATTATCAGACAAAACAGACTGCCCAAGAAAATAGCTAAGAGAGATTTCGATAGCTGGAATACAAATACATGTGATAAAGAGTATTTATAAAAAAGGTCCCAAGTGACAAACTTAGTCTAAATTGGTTAACAGATACACCAATTTTAAATAGAAATAAAACAAACGCGGAATCTGGGAAACGAACATTTCCCAACGGCAAGGCTGGCCGTATCATTACGACACATCTGACAGCAAAAGTTTTCTATTGTTCACACCTGACCTTTATGTCTACAACTACGTCCGTGCGCAATATATAACGGCTCACAGCTCCAGCTGACTAGTAGTGGTGGCAGGGGTTGATGCGACGACTCGCATGCTTTACAACAGCAGCAGCCGCTAACTTGAACGTCTTCGCCCTTTCCTTCTTACGGTAGCAGAGGCTTTTCGCCTATCGAAGCCAATAACAAACTTTAATAACAAGGACTTTGATATTTTCTTCTTCTCGGAAATTCTATCAGCAAGAGACATTCCTAATTATTCTCACCTTAAACAAACCTTTATAACAAAGGCTTTGATGTTTTCTTTTTCTCGCAAATCCTAGCAATAAGAGACATTCTCAACGATTTCGTTTCTTTTCAATAAATATTTAACTTAATACTTTGTCTTTCTTGCTATCATACGCTAATTTTTTTATTGTGACCGTCGTTTCTATCGGGTATTGAGATAGAATACCTTGTGACAACGATATAACATCTGGTGCCAGAAGTAACAATGTAACATTTAAGAGACTCTTGGATTTACAATTACAGATGGTTATAGTCCGTTACCAGCATCGCAGAAACTTTAGTTATGCTTGCTCTACTCGCTTCTAAAAGACAAAGACCAAGTGCTGACATTGCGTATGGAAGCAAGAATTGAAAGAACACAGACGAAATATGTTTAAATCGAATTTATCTTGCAACGATAAATTGAAAGGTTTTTGTCGTATTCTCGTACAAAGCGCCCATGTCCATAAGTTTTTTTCTTTCTCTGGGTGAAAAAAATAAATAAACAAAAAACAAATGTTATCAAAGGTAAGCTAAGTTACTTTTTTACCAAACTAGATAAGTTTTTTTTGTTTGTGTTTTAATTTCTTTATTTATGTACATTTTTTCATACTACTTTTATTCTTAAGTAAAAGAAAAAAAAGACATTAAAATTGCTTTGTTTACTATTCTGGAAGATTACATTACTTTTTAGTTAGTTTATTTCATTGTTTTTATTTTATTTTTCATTTCATTGTTTTGCTTTGGTAATTATGCAGCGAAAGGACCATGAAATTCAACATTTACGGTGTCTTTTTATGAAATTGTTATGTGAAACTACAGCCCTATTTGGAAAAAAAAAAGTTTCTTAGTTTTTTTCATTTCATTGTTTTGTTTTGGCAATTATGCAGAGAAAGGATGATGAAATTCAGTTTTTAAGGTATCTTTTGTTCATGAAAACGTTATGTGAAACTACAAAAACGTTTCTTAGTTAATTTATTTCATTTTTAACATATTCATAATAAGTAAATAATAGTTAAAAATTAAAACACGCTTATTATTAGTTGTTATCAGCAGTCGAGTTGTTGTTTCTTGTTTCTTTTTTTTTTCTCTCGCTAGGCTGTACAGTTAACCCGCTAATTTCGTTTCGCTAAAATTTACGTTCCATTCTATTTTTTACATTCGTTCGCGGTCGTCATCTTGCATACGACTTTAGTCAAGATTGCCCATTCCTTGTATTTTTTTTTTCAATAATATTTTGTTAAATAAGGAAATACTTTGACAAGTATTTAATTATTATTTTAATTATTTTTTTTTGAGGGGGAGGGGTGTTTTACAATACGCAGATTGAAAAAAGTGGTAAAAAATAAAATATACAACAAATAAATGTTACCATTAGCTACATTACTTTGCAACCTACCTGAATCTTTATTATTTATTTAAATGCTCTTTATTTCATCTCAAATATTAACTTTTTACGAGTCGTAAGAATTCAAGATGACGAAAAATGCCCCCCTTTTCTTCTTCGTGAGGAAGGAGCGAGGAGCCTCGTTTTCAGATTTGTTTTCGCGCTCATTTTTGAAGACTTAATCGAGCAAAAATAGAAAATAAAATACTCAACAGAATGGAAAAGTGGTCAAAAACAAATATATAACATTTAAAATAGAATATAAAATGAAAGACTGGTTCCCTGAGAGTATCTCACCTTTTGTGGTACTAGTACTGAACAACACAAGAAGGTGCTTATGCAGAGGAATACTGTGCTATTTTTTAAAATAGTATTTTTATTTTTTTTAGAATATTTTCGTGAATTTTTGGAGAAGGTACCGTAATGAAGAGAATGAAGAAGAGCGGTGCGGCATTTCATAAAAAGCGAAAAACAAAAGAAGAGGAAGCAAAAAAAAAAAAAAAAAGAATGAAGGCACGCTGTTGAAATTCATCAAAAAGATGTATTACGGCCGAAATGGCGGAAACGAAAGGTGAAAATCATGCTGAGATCTTTTGAGAAGATAAAGTTGATATTGCTAACGTTGATACTCTTACTCCAAAAAATGTCTATGATGATGATGCGCTTGAAGTTGAAGAATTGGAAAGGTAATCACTAGTTAGCGCGAAAACATACACTGCAATCGATTTTACAGATGTTGGTCTATGGCCTGTTGCGATTAACCATGGAATTCACGCTATGCTTGCCCGGCAGAGGTCTGCTGCTGTGCAGCACCTCGATCATAAACTCAAGAAAGTAGTGCGACCGAGAACACGAACAAAATGCTACGTTAAAAAGCTAAGAAAAAATTGGTTCTATCGAGTTTTGCGGAACGGTGAGAAAAGTTTGCGAACATGGATGGTGTATTCTCTTTACAGAGAAGCCTTATTCTGCTTCCGCTGCAGACTGTTTTCAACTGGACTGTCGCATGTTTCTGCTAATGTGGGTTTTATGAATTGGTGGAAATTAAATCCAAAAGTATATGAACACGAAGTTAGCGCATCTCATGCTCGGGCATTTCCCAACTGGAAGGAGCTAGAGATCTGACTTGCTGAAAGAAAGGTAATCGACAAATTAGAGCAAAATCTTATTGAGAGGGAAACTAAGAAGTGGCGGGAAATCCTAGCTAGATTCCTGGACATCATCAGATTTCTCGCCAAGCAGAACCTGGCACTAAAAGATCACCGGGAAGACATCCATGGTGATGAAATAGGCCAAGAAAACAAAGAGAATTTTTTAGAATTGGTAAATTTATTGGTCAAGTATGACCCTGTGCTCAGTGAACATTTGATGAAGGTTAACCGGGAAAAGAAAATTGCTACTTCTTCTCGGTCATTAGAAATTCAAAAGAAATTTGTGAGCATTTTGGCAAAGCAGGTGAGAAAGGAAATCATCGATCAGATCAAGAAAAGCATGTATTTTGCATAATTTTTATAGTACTCCTGATGTATCTCACAAGAACCAAATGAGTGAGGTGTTGCGCTATGTAAAAATTGAAGAAAATGAAGTAAAGGTGAAAGAGTCGTTTCTACGCTTCATCAAGACAAAGGGAAAAAGCATGGAGAAAATTTCTGAACTAATTTTGAGAGGACTGGAGAACGATGGGAGTCAGATTAGTGACTGTATTGGCCAGCTATTCGACAATGCCGCTGTTATGGCAGACCACTGATCGGGTGTGCACAAACGCATCTCGAAATCAACCCAAAAGCTCTATTTGTGCCATACATAAACCATTCTCTAAATCTGGCTAGTGTATATGCAGCTTCTGTAGCGGATCACTGTTACATTTTTTGCTCCAGTTATTCTCGTTCTTTTCTGCATCTTCACATCGCTGGGACGTCTTGATTCAGTTGACCGGTCTAAGTATCTAGCGGGCTTTGAAAACTGGATGGAGTAGTTGAGAAAATGCTGTAAATGTGATAAATAAAATTATTGGAAGTCATCATTGCCCTGGAACAACTCACAGAAGAAGGAGAAAATGCAACCACAAGATCAGATGCATCTTTAATTCTCAACTCGGTATTGTCGTTTCCGTTTCTTTTATTTCTAAGCCTTTAGAAAACTATTCTCCCAGAAATCAATGATGCACAGAAGAAATCTTCCAGAATAGAGGCTGGATCTGCAACAAAGTTCCGTCATGCTGACAGCGTGGAGAGATTGCCTACTTCAGAATAGAGAAAAGATAGTGGACACTGCAATAAACGAGTCAAAAAACTGCTCTGAAATGGTGATAAGCATGGGGCGTTGTGTCCGCTAAAAGAAACGATTGACTAATGCAGCGCTGGAGTTTGATACTGAGTTTGAACGGGAAATGTTGTCTGTCATAGACAGGTTGACTGAATAAGTATCTTGCAGATTTCACGATCTTGCATGTAAATACACTTTTCTTACACAGTCAAATCTGCTTGGTAATTATGATTGTCAGCTGATGATAATTATGACTGTCAGCTGATGATAATTATGATTGTCAGCTGATGATAATTATGATTGTCAGCTGATAATTATGATGGTTGAAGTTAACGAAATATAGAAGAAGAGGAATTCTTTGCTAAAAGAAAGAGATTACAGTATTTTGCGAAAGCTTCAGGAAAAGACAAAATCAATGAACCTCTTGAACTTTTAAACTTCATACAGAGATACCACCTCAGGGATTCCGTCCCCAATATTGTGTTTTTGGTTTTCTTGCCCGGACTATTAACATTGCCAGCTGTGAGCGCTTTTTCTCGAAACAGAAGTTCATAAAGAACTACCTTTGATCAACAATAAGCCAGACAAGGCTTACCGACCTAGCAATCCTCTCCATAGAGTGGGAACTTGTTGATGGAGTGAATTTTGTTATTGATAACTTTGCCGATAATTTTGATAGAGTTATTGATAACTTTGCCGATAATTTTGATAGAGTTATTGATAACTTTGCCGAAAAGTCTGTTTATAAATTTTCAACTGACTAGATGCCTTGCGGTAGTTCTACCACAAAAAATAAATTTATAGAATTATTTGCAATTTATAAATAAATATATTTAAAAAATTAAAAAATTTTTTTAAAGGGGTTGAAACATTATTCAAACAAAAAAGTAAATAAAAATGATTTTATCATTTCATAATATTTTCAGGTTTTCAAATGTTCTCATTTAAATTTATATAAAAAAATGTTTTCTAAAATGTGTGACTCTCCATTTTTAAATTTCGCGCTTAAACCGAGCGATTACACACATGGATTTCAAACAGCACCGATACAAGGCGTTTTTCTCTTCAGGAGGTTCGACCTCTTAATAACAACATTATGAAGAAAAAGAAAAGAAAATTACATCGGACTATCCTCTCCTTAATAAAGCCATGTTTTTGGCAAAAATTCGAACTTTAACGACAATAAAAAAAGTAAATAAAATGATTTTATCATTTCATAACATTTCCAGGTTTTCAAATGTTCTCATTTAAATTTATTATTATATTTGTTTGTGTAGCCAATTAATTTAACAATATTTTTATAATTTGAATTATACGCTTTTGTTTGGAAAAATATTTGCTTTCCTTTGCTTGTGTATCCAGTTTTTATTTACTTGTTTATGTAGCCAGTTAATTTAACATTTTT
This sequence comes from Euprymna scolopes, assembly GCF_053919585.1. Taxonomy (NCBI): domain Eukaryota; kingdom Metazoa; phylum Mollusca; class Cephalopoda; order Sepiida; family Sepiolidae; genus Euprymna; species Euprymna scolopes. The sequence continues at coordinate 67,170,014 of NC_136485.1, read as the reverse complement.
TTTATTTGAATTATACGTTTATATTTTGAAAACTCTTTCATATCTTTTGTTTGCGTATCCAGTCTGTACTTACTTGTTTATGTAGCCAGTTAATGCAATTCAACAATGATTTTTCATATATTTGAATAATACGCCTTTGTTTGTAAAAATCTTTGGTTTTCTTTGACGACCACCGTATATGTTTTTTTTTTTTTACAAGGTGGTCACCACTTATCAAGGCCCGGAAGCCACTCAGAGATAAGGATTATTACATGTAAAGTACGTTAGTGTGAAGATTTAATAAAGTGTCTACTTAAGGGGGCGGTTGATCAGGAATTTGTTTATGTTGGACTTGAAGACATCCAGGTTGTAGTCAGGTGGGAAGCAGGCAGAGGAACAGAGTTCCACAGGCGTGCAATTCTAAGAAAGAAGCTTTGTTCATGGAATCTACGTTTGGATTTAGGCACAGATAAAGAGTGGGGAAAATTTTTGACAGTGGTTTCAGCTAGACGGGTGTTTTTCATAAAAGATTGGCGAGGGGGGACCAGAGATTGGAGCTCAGATGAGCACCTGCCATGGAAATAACGCTCGCAACGTCTCTTCTGTGGGAGAGAGGTTGCAGGGAAGAGAAAAGAGCATCCCCCACTAAGCCACGAAGTCTATTTTGTACTCTGTCAAGGCAGGATAGGCTGTTTTTAGCATCTCCTGCCCAGATATGGCAGCAGTACTCCATCCTTGGACGTACTTTCTTTTATATAGACAGAGAATTACATCAGTAGTGAGATATCTTCTGGAGCGGTAGAAGGATCCCACCATCTTTCCAGTGACCTTGGCAACAGACTTGAAGTACCTGTTCCATGTCAGATCAGGAATAAAGGTCAAACCCAGAAGCTTGTCAAAACATGGAGCTTCTCTTAGACGAGAGCCATCCATTTCAATTGATGCCAGATGGGGATCAAAGCGTTGATGATGTAAAGATAGGAGTTTGGTTTTAGATGCATTAAAGGTAACCAGCCATGTCTTCCCCCACTGAATCACACACTCGAGATCAGAGGAGAGAGAATCAGAGAGAACTTTGTCATTTACAGCCTTTAATGTGTTGCCGTAGATGGTCGTGTCATCAGCATAGATGTCAATGAATGATTTAAGTATGTGTTTAGGGAGATCATTGATGTAGATCAGGAAGAGTGTTGGGCCCAGAATGGACCCCTGAGGGACTCCAGCATTAATACTGCAGGCCTCTACTACTCTTATGAGCCTATCAGAGAGAAATGATTTAATGATTGAGAAAACATTTCCAGTCATACCGTAGCTGGAAACCTTGTGAAGTAGGCCTTTATGCCATACCTTGTCGAAGGCCTTTGATATGTCAAGAGCAATTGTCCTAGAAAGGAAGCCTTTTTCAAGAGATTCGCTAATCCTGTGAGATATAATCATTAGCACATCTGCTGTAGATCTTGCAGAACGGAAACCATATTGTGTGTCAGTAAGAAGGTTATTTCTGCTGAGGTGGTTGACTATTTCTCTATCTAATATGAATTCCAGCAACTTACTCATGGCACACAGGAGACTTATTGGTCTGTACTGAGAGGGAGATGACTTATCATCTGAATTCTTAAATACAGGGCATACTGATGAGGTCTTCCAGAGTGTTGGAAAGCACTTCTCCTTAAGGCAACGCTTAAACAGTTTCGTAAGTATGGGAGTAAGTTCTGGTTGGAATGCCGTCAGGATCAGTTGTTTTACTGGAATCAAGGTTCTTGATTAGCTTAGCGACCTCATGCACGGATATTTGTATGTTACCTAGTGTGTTCTGTGTTATAGGAGGAAATATAGGGTTTGATGGCCTTCATCGCATAGGGTAGAATTAGCTGCAAAGTTCTTGGCAAATAGTCTGGCCTTGTCTGACGCTGACGAGATGACCTCTGGTCCATTGATAATGGTTGGGATAGAATGCACACTTCTGTTCAGGATCCTATTTGTTATTTGCCAAAACTGGTGGGAACCAAGCCACTGCTCAGCTACTTTGGATTTAACAGACTGAGCATATAGCTCTCTTGCATTTTTTATTACTCTTTTACAGTGGTTGCTGGCGTTCCTGAAAGTAGCTTTAGTCTCAGTGCATCTATTACGTTGGTAACTATGGAAAAAGTGATTTCTGTGCACGATGGCAACAGCACATTCTGGGGAGAACCATGGCTGGCTGTTAGGTTTACATACTCCTCCACCGTACTGTATATCGATACTCTATGGCTGACTGGGATAGCTTCCGTACATTCCTATCTGATCTACCTTTGCATTCCATGTTTAAAAAGGATGTGTCCTCTATAGTATCAGACCTGACTGAATGGTTAATTGTAGGCATAGACCGATTCATACCATCCAAAAAATTCCAACAAAAACCCAACAGCCAGCCATGGTTCTCCCCTGAATGTGCTGCTGCCATCGCGCACAGAAATCACTTTTTCCCTAGCTACCAACGTAATAGATGTACTGAGACTAAAGCTGCTTTCAGGACTGCCAGCAACCACTGTAAAAGAGTAATAAAACATGCAAGAGAGCTATATGAAAAGCTATAGAAAAGGCTTGCGCACTGGGAACATTATTTTCCGAAATTGATGAATTTTAGAAATTAGGTACAAAGTAGCGTTGAGACGATTAATCGGAATCGGGAATCGGAAGGGCTGTGCGAGCCCTTTCTAGTCTCACACAAAAACACGCGTTCACATCTCAAGCCATATTTCTTGTCATATACATATGCGCACACAAACATACGCGCACACGTACACACACGTACATATATTTATGTTCACGTACATACACTCACATTCACGTGCATACACACACATGCTAACGTACACACATGTACGCACACATACGCACAAACGTACGCACACATGGTCAACGTCACTTCCCCTTTAAAGGAAATCCACACATGCGCAAAAGACCACCGGAAACTACCATTTACTCTTTCACCATTTATTCACTATTTTCTACTTAAGCAATCACCATAATACCACATTTACTCAATGTTCTACCTTTCTTAAATATTCCCCTATAATCTGAGATCAATTTTATTTATAAAAATTATTTTTTCAATTTGTGTGTAGGAGAACAATAAAAACACCCAACAGAAAAACAACGACACTAACTAAAATCATAGGCAAGTTAATTATACCTCCCTTATACACAAACGCTTGTCTAAAATAGTTTACCGCTTTCTTTTGAACCGAAAACGAGCAGGTCGATCTTTAAATGGGAGTGGAACTTATGCGTAAGGAAATGAATCAGGATGAAGTTTGAGAGTGGATAAGTATCCTTTCAAGGTACCTCGGCCATGCAGTCGGTCTTTTATGTTAACTTCTGACTTTGTATTTTACAGGCTGCCAACATTCGACGGATTAAACATTAATTCAACATCCGATTTTGTTTAAAAGTTGAACAAGCGAGTGGCGTCTTTCAACAGGTCCGGTTTGGTTACGAAAGGAGTGGCGGTTATATCGTCAGCGAAAATACTCAAAATGTATTTGAAGTCATTTAACTACTTAAAAAAAAAAAAGCTAAAAACACGTTGCATAACTTAAGTGTTGCCTCCCTATTCCTTGCATGGTTCTGGTATGCAGATGAATAAGCACCCTTACACCACACACCCTACCATCCATCTTTAACTTCAGCACTTACAGAAACACATGGAAAACATCTCAACTGCATAACTATCTACGTATTTACCGGGGTACGGGGATGACATGTTTGTGTATTTATTATTTACTAGTGTGACCCGCGGATATTCCGCGATACCTTTTAAACCACTCTGTACAATATAACTTAACGTTAATAATGCGAATGCGCAGTACTCGAAATAAAGTACTTGATAAAATTCAGTTGTAAGTTACACTCTTCTCGGCGTTGAAGGTTCAATCCCCAGTGCGGGCGACACTCTAAAATACAATTGCGTAAGGACAGCATGCTACGCTCGTGGATAAAAAAAAAACAAAAAAAAAAACGTTCCATTCGAATCTTTGTGCAGATTCCCGAGTTTGAGAGAAAGATTCTCAGGGGATTTTGCAGAGAACCCAACAAACGACTACGCGAAAAAAAAAAAAAATGAATATACAATAAATAAAGGTTACCAATAAAAGTTACTTTTATATATACCTGGCTCATTCTTTTGTGTTTTAAATAATTTTTAATTTGATCTAAAAAAATCAGTTTTTTCGAGCGGATTCGAATCAAGATGGCGACAGATTCTTGTTGGGAAGGAAGCTTCTTTTTGAAATTCTCAGCTTTCATGTTCCATGTAGTTTTCGCTTCTGTGCACAGCTCAGAAACTTGTGGGTTTTTCTTGGGGGGGGGGTGAATTTTGGCACTACCACGCCCCCCCCCCCCAAAAAAAAAATGACGGGACTCTTAAAATATAAACACATAATTTGGTTGGAAATTTTACACTGCACAAATACCAAAATTAAACGAGTACAGGGTGACCCAAAAAAAACCCAGAGGACATTCAATTGTTTTTCTGAGCATTTTACAGTCAACGGAGAAATAAGGATCAAAGACCCTAGTGTTTTGATGTAATCTTTTGAATATAATAAACTAGTTATGACCAAAGTTTCATTTCATTCGGACAAAACAGTAAGAAACGGGGCCTAATTAGAGTTAGGACCCGTTTTTGGGGGGGTCACCCTGTATTCCTTATTAACAATTACTAATAAATTGTGTGTATGTATATAGATATATGCATATGTGGTTGCTGGATTGCAGGTATGCACACACGTGCATGTGGGTATATATATATATATATATGTGTGTGTGTGTGTGTGTGTGTGTGTGTGTATATTATACACGTGTGTATATATGTGTGTGCGTGTATATATGTGTGTGCGTGTGTATTACAGAATTTTAGATTTGCATCGGTAACGTCGGTTTTAAAATTTAATGTATATATGCGTATATAGGTGTGTACATATATATATATATATATATATATATATATATATATATATATATATATATATATATGTATGTATGGGTTAGTGTGTGTATATATATATATAGAAGTTGAATCTACGGAGATATGCATGTGTGGTTATGTGAGTGCGGGTGTGTGCATACATAGTTACGGAGCCGTGTTTGGTTACAGGGATAAAGAATAAATCTTAGCGAGAAAAGGCAATAGCTTAAAAGAACTGACCACCCAAATTCTAAACAGTAATATCTACGGAGCCAGTAACTTTTTTTTTCCAAACAACAACTAACATGCCTGAAGACGGCCGAAGGACAACCCGACCGAAACATTGCACAAATAACATGATGAGAACAATAGTCCGATCAATACAGGTAATATAAACAACAATCCCTCATCTAAAAAGTTCAGAACTTTCAGATTATAGAGTTTAAGGTTTGTGGGAGCCTTTTCTAGTCTCACACAAAAACACGCGTTCACATCTCAAGCTATATTACTTGTCATATACATATGCGCACACAAACATACGCGCGCACGTCCACACACGTACATATATTCACGTTCGTGTATATACACTCACATTCACGTGTATACACACACACACGCTAACGTACACACATGTACTCACATACGCGCACACGTACGCACACATGGACAACGTCACTTCCCCTTTCAAAGAAAATCTACACATGCGCAAAAGACCACCGGAAACAACTATAAAAGCAAGAGACAAGCTGTTTCCTACCCTTTTCAATTCGGCATCCGAGCTGAGAGGTTCGACGAACCATTCGCCCCTTTCTGTCCTCTGCTACTGTATGTGTAGGGGCAAGAGTTAACAGACAGTGCGTACACCTTACACGTTTTCTATCTCCATGGTCTGAATTGACTTTTTCTCATTTTCTCTCTCTGTCTATACTATAATAGTCTTTCCTTCTCACCAGCTAACAGCGAGAGACGCACACCAAACTGGATTGACTTTCTCTCTTTCTCTCTCTACAACAATAGACTTTCCTTCTCACCAGTAAACAGCGAGAGACGCACGCCGAACTAAACGCGTGCTGTACCCTTTTCTTTCATGTGTTTCTTTACGAAATAAATTCTAGTTCGTTTAATTCAAGTAAACGCGTTGTTCGTTTCTTCCTCAAAGCAATTCATTTTTCCTTTCTCAATGCAAATCATTTTTCCTATTTTGTACTACTGTATAATATATCCACCAGTCCACTACAGGTTATAGAGTGGGTGCATTTCAAATAGTTAGAACATCAAGAACACGAGACAGAATGAAGAGTGATATGGTGACAATTCTGCTAAAAGCCCTGTGACGTTACGCCTCTGACGACATTTTAAACCTTTTTTCTATTTTTTTTTTGTTCCTTTTCCCGTTTTCTCTTCATCTCCCGTCCTTGTATACCTGTCCATCACTGGCGCCCCCCCCCATCCTCCCTCTAGTCAACTTGGATTCCTCGTCTCTTTCCCTGCTCCTTAACTTTATTTAGATGTTTCTTAACGATTTTATCCCAATTTCTCCCCTCTTTTCTATCCTTTTTCTTTCCTTTTTTTTGTATAGATTTTTCTAATAAAGAAAAATATTGGATGTAAATTTATTCATTGTGTAAATCAAATACTAACCTGAGTAGTACAACTTATTTAAAAAGGCCTGTTTTATGGTTGAAATAAATTTATAATGAGATTGGGTTAAGTTGTTATTGTATACCTTCTTTTAACCATTATATATATATATATATATATATATATATATATATATATATATATATATATACTTCAGAATAAAAATTATCTAACAATCAACTGGTATGGAAACCTGTGTCTTACAAGATATTACTGGCAGTAATATTCTATAAATACTATTCCACCTAAATAAGAATTGCTCCATATACAAGATAGAGAAAATAAATCAAATTTTAGTCTTTCAATGAATTGAAAAATTTATCGCGTGAAATGTTTGAATTTCAAATGAAAAGATTTTTATTATTCTGTGTAAGACAAAAAATGTATTTGAAATATTATAACTCCTTATCCTATAGGATTTCGATGTTTAACATTTTTTCAGAGGGGAAAATATTAGCAAATAGTTATAATGGTTTACACCTTATTTGCTAAAGTCAGTGAGACATGGAAAATCACAGTTAAAAGTTGTTTAAGTATTTAAATGCCATAGAGTAAGGAAAGTTAATGAAAAGGATATAAAAATTCACATTCAAATTGCATGGCAAAATTTGAATTTTTATATCCTTTTCAATAACTTTAAAAACCTTTAGTTTCACAACATCTATTATGCTGGAAACAATGGAAATAGTGATTTCTGTGCGTAATGATGGCGACGCATTCTGGAGTGAACCACAGCTGGCTGTTGAGCTTTAGCTGAAAATTTTTGGAGGGTATTTATTATACCATCCCTATTTAAGTTAAAACATACTTATCAAAGTATTCTTATGTACATCTTTTTTTTTCTTTTTTTTTTTTTACAAGGTGGTCACCACTTATCAAGGCCCGGAAGCCACTCAGGGATAAGGGTTAATCTATATCAAAAGCACTTGTAAACGTTTTTTTTTATTTTTATTTTTTATTTCCATACGTTGTGGACCAGGCGCGAACGCAGACCCCACAATTTTAATGAACCACTGTTCTGCCAGATCAAACATACCCATTCTTGTGTCTCGATACATTTTCTATCATTATATGTAATCAGTTTTTTTAAAATAGTCAACCATATAGGAGCCTATTCGTGACCAGACACACACATACACACACAGACATTCAGCTTTATATTATAGATATAAGTAGGCTTTTAATATCAATGTAAATGCAAAGAAAAACTCAACTTTATGCCTATATCTTGTAAATTCATGCCTACTGACTACCCTGTCTGCATTTTTTCTCTCCCCACTTTCCAACCCATCAATATATCTATAGATTACCTCCTATATATCATCATGTCAGTGTTTAATCCTATCATTCTCATTAAATTATCAATTATCAGTTATAACCAATTATCAATTATAGCCAATTTAAGGCCCCCCTTCCTGTCTTATGCATCTGTATTTTAACCGATTTGACCATATCTAATATTTTTACTAAATTGACATTTCCTGCAATATGTACCCCCTACTATGCAACCCCACCCCAAGTCATCTCTAGTCCCCAACCTGAAGCAATTATTGATATATATTTTATGCTCTGAAAATCTAATTAACCAATTTAGCCCTCCAGACATCATTTCTAATTCAGTCGTCATCCGGGTACATACATCCGCAACCATCACATTTTTTTAATTAATTCTTTTTAATTAATTTTTTTTTTTAACTATAATATTTCCAAAGCAATAATCGAGGGTAATGACTTCATAAGCCATAGCCTGACCAGATTGAATATTTATTTTATTCTAATGAGTAATCTAATATATAAACGGCTATATGTCTGTGCGTTGGTCTGTCTGTCGGTCTAAACAGTTCACTTCTTGTAAGTGAAAAAACCCAAAAAAACCCGAGTTGTGATCGAAACCCAAACCCCAAGACAGTGAATCAAGCACGATAACCATTAGACCAGCTTGCTACGTTTAGTAAAAGTGTTTTCAAACCTACTTATTCTTAACATAAGGAAGCTGTCATGTTTCATGACCACACATGCGCAGTCGTGAAGCAGTTGACAAACAAATCAAAATCCGATGATCCCCAATTTTGATTCTTTAGCTGTCCTTTTTTTTTTCGGATGAAAATCGATTAAAAAGTTTTCCGCATGTCCGAATACCTTCTATACAAGATTTCAAGTCCGTAGATCAAAAATTTGTTGAGTATATAGGTTGAGAATTGTCCTCATACGCATATACACATTCTCACTTATATATATATATATATATATATATATATATATATATATATATATATATATAGTAATGTGATTGATAATTTAAAAATCAAATTATAATTAAATTAAAAATCCATTTCATAAGAAGGAACAACAACAAAATCAATTATTTGTACGATCGTTTCGGAAAACAGTGTTTTTATTGTGGTAGACATCAAGTTACGGACAATAATTATTACATATATTTTTTTAACAAACAAGGTTTCCTCATCAGCAAATATTGGGAAGGGTTTTTATTAAATGTAAAAGACACCATATATATATATATATATATATATATATATATATATATATATATATATATATATATATATATATATACTATCAGACCGCCTGACGTTCTCCAGTCATAAAATACACATTATATTTTAATAAATACAGAAACTGAAACATGTGCATGCGAATATTATGTTTTTTTTTTCTATAAACAGTTCACCTCTTTGTAAGTAAAAAAAAGAAAAATACTCGAGCTTAGATCGAGACCCACACCTAAAGACAGTGAGTCAAATACGATAACCATTAGACCAGAGTGACACGATCGTTAATAGGTGTTTTCAAACTACTTATTTTTAACATAAGTGATCTGTAATGTGAACTATTCACGCATACGCATTCGTGAAACAGTTAGTAAACAGAAAAAAATCTGATGACTCCCACGTACCAATTTTTCAATTTTGACCTCTTAGCAGCTTTTATTTCCGGGTGTAAACGGATTAAAAAGTTTTCCACGTGTCTGAATATCCTATATACCAAATTTCAAGTCTGTAGATAAAAAATTCGTTGAGTATGTAGATTGAGAAGTGTCCTCACACACATTCTCACTTATATATATATATATGTGTGTGTGTGTGTGTGTGTGTGTGTGTGTGTGTGTGTGTGTGTGTGTGTGTGTTGCAGATGTTCGCCACGTCACTACACCGCAGTTGGAGAGTTTGATTAAAAAATATCCAGCGTCAAGAAGTGGATAGCCTGAAAGTTTATTTTTAAACAAGATTCAGATTAAGATGTTGTTTTATCTGTACGGTCAGTGGACGTTAATTCCTGAGTATTGATACTGATAGGGAGGACAGAACGCTAACTGGTGAAGAGGGGGATGATGAAACACTTGCTTCTGGGCGGATGCTGTATATGGAAGAAGAAAAGAAGAATAAACATGTGGGCCGAACAGGCTGAATTGTGTGGGTTTTCTTTCTTTTGCTTTTTCATTTCCTGAATCAGGTTATGATTCTAATTTAACCCCAACGGGATTAGGTTAGAAAATCAGAAAGGCACAGCTGCGAATTAGCTAGAGCTAGAAGAAATTTTTTTTTTTTATCCCCCACCCCCACCCCGTATATGTCAGGAAGTAGAAAAGGGGCATAAGGAGAGAGAAGAAGAAAAAGAAAGAAAGAAAGAAAGAAAGAGAGAGAGAAAAAAAGAAGGAGAGAGAGAGAAAAAAAAGGAGAGAGAGGAGGAGGAGGAGCAGGAGGAAGAGGATAAAAAAGAAAAGTGAATAAACATTAATGTCTGTTATCGGTGCTCACTTGGGGACATTTAATGTTTTTTACTGGTTTAATTTATAATTGGAGCAAGAAGAAGAAGAAGAAGAAGAAGAAGAAGAAGAAGAAGAAGAAGAAGAAGAAGAAGAAGAAGAAGAAGAAGAAGAAGGTGGTGGTGGTGGTGGGTTAAGTGGGGAGGATAAGAAAGATTAATATGAAGAAAAAGATGGATGAGCATGAAGAGGAAAAGAAAAAGAAAAGGAGTAAGAGAATTGTAAGAGGAAGAGGAGAAAAAAGAAAAAGGAAGGGGAGGGTGGCAGGACAGAAAGATTAAGAAGGAGAAGAAGAGGAAGGAGAAAAAAGAAGAAGAAGAAGAAGAAGAAGAAGAAGAAGAAGCCTTATACTAACCTTATCAAGAAGTTCAGCCCCCCCCCCTTTCCCAATAAAAATGCGACTCAATTATTTTTACAACAGGCTTCTTTTCCAGTTGGAAACCTGCCATCAAATTGATTTAATGTTTCTCTCACAATTTGTTGTAAACAAGTTCTAAGGGGGCATGCTATGATAACATCTTGGTGAGAATCGAAATTAAGAACCTTGGACGATTAAACAACAACAACAACAACAACAACAACAACACGCGCTTTTCAACCGCATGCATATCTCATATCCTAAGCGTCATAAGAATTGAACGCAGCAAAGGAAAAGTCCTGTAAAATTATTCATTCATTTATTATTTCGACATATGGAAAAGTAAGAACTTTTCTAGAAAGAAAACAAGAAAATTCTTAAAAAGGGCATAAAGACGTCCTTGAAAAAAAAAATCATTTCGAGAAAAAAAATAAGGACGTTTCTAAAAATGATATAAATACATCTCATATGGAGAAAAGCATGACATTTCTAAAAAGGAAAATAATTTCGAGAAAAAGCTAAGCATATATCTATAAAAGACATTTCCAAAAAGGATATAAAGACAATTCCATAAAGGAAATTGAGATATTTCTAGAAAGAAAATACAAATATTTCTAGAAAGGGCATGAGAACATTTCTAGAACTGGAAGGCATTTCTAGAAAAGAAATAAAGACATATTTATAGAGGATATAAAGACTATTCTAAAAAAGAAATAAATACATTTCTAGAAAAGGAAATACAGACATTCCTGTAAAGAGAGAAAAAAAGGCATTTATAGAAAGGAAATACGGGCATTTCTATAAAAGGAGTAAAAACATTTATAGAAAGAAAATACGGACATTTATATAAAAAAAAAATTCTACTTAAAAATGTCTCTTCATAATTTACTTTTGTCTACAAGACCCTGGTCTTTTTCGGCATCTTTTGTACCTTCTGTTATTGGTCTAATACTGGCTGCTGAAAGAAAACAATTCAATAGAACCGACTTATTTTTGTCATTTTTTTCTGTTATCACCGTCATCTTGGTCCAGGCTGCTGGAAATTTGGTAAATTCTTATTATGATTTCATTAACGGAATTGATCGGAAGGTGACATGTGAAAAAGATGGGCAACAACCAAAGGGCATCAAAGGCGACACAGGTGATTCAACACTTACAGGAAACATAGTCACCATTAAACAACTACTGACACTTCTGTTAACGTGTTACCTCGCATCGTTTATGACCTTTATTTTTCTCATAACGTCTTCGTCTCCATCTTCCAGGGGAATTCTAACATTGCTGTACGTTTCTGGTTTGGTGAGCAGTTATTTGTACACGGGTGGAGTGGCACTCAAATACAGAGCTCTCGGTGACCTTGTGATACTTGTAACGTTCGGACCTTTGATCTCTGAGTTCGCATTCGTTAGCTGCCGCGGATACATATCCACAAGCCTCATCGTCATCTCCCTGCCGTTGGCCATCAACGCTGAAGCGATTCTTCACGTGAATAACATGAGAGATATTGAAAGCGATAGGGAAGCTGGTATCTTCACTTTGGTTATGTTGTTGGGTAAAAGGTTGTCGAGTGTGATCCTAGTGATACTGCTGGTGACCCCTTACCTTTTATGTCTTCTTATTGCCGTTCGTTGCTGTTGGCTTTTCTTGTTACCCGGTTTTACGGCAGGAATCGCGGTCGATATCTACGCACAGGTAAGTGCGTCAAACTTCACCTTGCTCCCTGAAAAAGTGGCCAAATTTCACCTAATATTCGGAACTTTTTATACCATTGCAGTTTATTTCTGCGGCATTGGAACATTCATTGGGATTTAAAACAGAGACAACACACAGGATTAAAAATTGTATGTTTTTGTGTGTTTTTTTTTTTTGTTTTTTTGTTTAAGAAAACGGAAAAATGTTCGATGGTTTTATTGCAGGGTGATTAAAAAGTCACTCTCTATTTTAAAAATCTTAAATTTTGTTATGAGTCATACTTTTTTTTTTCTTTTACAAATGAATATGAGAACAACATATATAATGTGAGATTGTATTTAAAATTCAACATGCCCATCACCATCGCCTTTATTTTTCTCAAATCAATCAATCGATCTTCCTAGAAACTCTTGTGGAATGGGAGAAATCACTTCTCGTAGTCCTCGTTCAAGTTTTTGTAAAGTTGTTGACTTCTTAGAGTAAACTTGTTCTTTTACGCAACCCCCAAAGGAAAAAAGTTGTATGGTGTTAAATCAGGACTTTTGCTGGCCATTTATGTGAACCACGTCGACCTAACGATCTCCCAGAAAAGTATTCATTCAGCCATTCACGAACAACAGTAGAAAAATGTGAAGGAGCGCCATCTACATGAAAATCAATTTAACATCATGTGAGAATATATTTTCAAATAAAATATCACATCACATATGTTGTTCTCATATCTTTTTGTGAAAAAATATGATTCAGAAAGAGAGAAGGAAAGGGGGAATGAAAGAAAGAAAGAAAAAAGAAAGATATTGAGAAGAGATTCAGTCATTCATTAACATTGGATAATCAACTGCTGTACTGGCGAAGGGAAACAGTATAAAGTTTAAGTAATTTACTCATAATTTACGCTAATTATTAACAGTGAAATGGATTTTGGCGCTATTCCAAAACAACTTATTTTTTTATTATAGTCAAGATTGCCTGCTCTTTTTGACTTCCGGTTTCTGCTGTCCATTTGGTTGAATTAATAAGACATTGTCAAACGGACAAATAAGCCATTCGTAACACGAGGAAAGTGTGGGACTTTCATGTTATCTGAAACTAAGAATCATTAATCAGTAGAGACCATATTTTACTTGTCACCGTCGTATCGTCTGCAAAGCATAAATCGGAAGTCTAAAAAAGCAAACAATCTTGACTACAACTCTTATTTTTACTTAAAATCATGTTTTAGTAAAACATATCACATTTAAAAAGTTATTTATAGCAAATTTCTGCATGTCAATGATATATTAGCAACAAGGACGATTTATCAACCCCTGTTCTTTGAAAGAGAATTGACGTTTAGTGGCTATTATATGAACCTCAAATATAAACAAGTGTTTACGATAACGCAAAGATGTATAAATAACACAAACATATGAAAATCGAAACGTTGCATAAAAAATGTATCAAAATATTATTTGAATGTATTAATATAATTTCTTTTCGATGAATGATTCATAACTGAAAATAAAATAAATATGATAAATACATGAAACATTTATACATTGTTTTTAGAATTATTTGTTTTTTCTTTTTACAGTAAGGTTGTATAAAAATGTGGCAAAATATAATTTAAAAAACAAGAAACATTTATAGAGGTTTAAGAATTTTTTTTTACAGAAAGATTGTATAAAAATGTAGCAAAATATGATTTTAGTTTGCACGCACTTATAGAAAAGAAAGAGTTATCGATCCCTGTTCTTTGACTGACAAGTGACATCTGTCGGTGGTTCTTGAAACTAAAATACACACATTCGCCTCATGTTACTGACATGCAGAAGAGTCCAATTGACTGATACACGTAGAACGGCGATGACAAATTACCTTTAATTGAATAATCTAATATGGAGTCCTGAATTTTCAAACAAGTTGACACAGAAGATGAATACGAAAGAATAATATATAACCATGGGAGATAACTCTTACTCTTTTTACTTACTAACCTCTTTCATGTATTCTGTTGTTCCACAATAACAAATAGAAAAGTTGTTATAAATTATCATAAATTTTGATTTGATATTAATGTTTTTTGTGATAGTCAGGGGCATAGCGGAATACATTTTGCCACTATTAATAGTCGTTGTGGGCCGTTTTGGAAGTGGGCTCATCTTGAAAGTATGTGGTTCAAGAACAAGTTAGATCAAGTATGCAGAAGTTCTACAAAACAAAAAAAAGTTTAAGGAAAAAAATAATTAAAGGGGTATGTGAGGGGTTAATTCTCTTGTGAGTTCATACTTATCTCTCTTGTCAACTTGTCGAAAAACATTTAGAATCCATATTTTAATTTTTTATTAAGTGAAGCTTTTGATCAACGTTTCGCATATATCAGCCAACTTGCTAAAGTTTATAGAATGTTTTTTTTTTTGTATTTTCTTTTTTATTCCCCCGACAAAAGGAGGGTGGACCTGAAATTTACCCATGTCCGTTCGTCCGTTCGTCTGTCCGCACTTTTCTCAATAACTATGCCTTGGGACCTTTTTGAAATTTTGCGCAAACATTAAACATGATATGAGTAAAACAGTAACAGAACGAATTTTCTGGGAAAACTCCGGTTACCCCCCTAGGGGTGCTTTTCGGGTTAAAATGGCTAAAATGACACTTTTGTGCTTATTAAAAAAAAATTGATTCCTTGGATTTTTATAGAACTTTCTGAACAGTTGTAACTAACTGATTTCTATATAATTTTGTTTGTCTATACTTCGCAATAACTTTTGTGTGCGCCTCAGGGGCTCTTTTAGGGCTAATAAAAACACTCCATTTTGGGAACTATTTTTACCATATTTGTCCAAAATTTTCTGTGTATGTCTATTTAGCAGTTTTGCATTGTGCTGAACTCAAATTTAAATATGTTAAGACCTTAGAGGTTTTTGGAGTAAAATGGGGGGGGCAAATAATGGACTTAGTCATTTCTATTTTTGCATAGTGCAGAACTCAAATTTACATATGTTAAAGACTAAAACTGCACCGTTTGTTCATTTTCATCAGGATTTGACGTCCCCTGGGGACTTTTGAGGCTAAATAGCGGAGGGAGGAAGCTGAACTTAGTCATTCTTTTTACGCCTCGTTCACTGTGCACTCACAGAGGACCATGCATGCTTCACTTGTTTTTTTTTGTTTCTTTTTAACTAAAACGTGATTTGAAAATTTAAATCTTGTAAATAAGACACTATTTCTCGGTTTTTACAGTTTTACAATTTGTTAATCGAATAGTTCTCTTATTTCTTTTTGCAATATGATATTAAATGTTTAAGTGTATTTGTTTCATTTTTAGAGATGTTTTAAAATTGCTCTAAATCTTCTCTCTCTCTCTCTCTCTCAGTATATATATATATATATATATATATATATATATATATATATATATATATAGAATATTCGTCTCCTCGTCACTCTCTCTCTCTCTCTCTCTCTCTCTCTCTCTCTCTCTCTCTCTATGCATCTATCTTTCTCTTATTCTTCTGCTTTCTCTCTCTTTTCCTCTTATTCCCCGCTCTCTTAACCCCCTCTTTCTCTATGTCTCTCTATTTATTAATAGTCAAAGATAATAAACTAACTAGAACATTTATTTAGACAACTGTTATTTCTTTTGCCTCCTTTTTCAGAGGTTAGACACAAGGTCAAATGTGGGTTTAAATGAAAATGTTTCTGTGGAATGAACTGGATTTAAACTTGGTACACCCAGGTTTTCAGTCTTTATCGCTAAGCACTTAGCCATTGTCACCGTCTCTATCGTTTTTATCTCAGACTACAGCTCTTATCACAGTATTCTCGCACAATATCATAATGGAATCTACGACCGTCTTTAAATGTATTTTGTCGAACTCAAGAATCTTTATGTTAGATTCGGGAATTTGCAAGAAAGTAATCCCCGGGCATAGATAGTGAACATGGATGCGTGGTGCAACGGACAAAGTGCTAAGTAATAATCAGTTCTAAATGACAGTAGTCTGGAAGTTAAAGGTTCAATCCTTGGTAAAGGCGATACTAATTACGAATTACTTAAGACTTCTACCAGGTCATGGCTGACGAAACAATAACAATCTCTCGCCGTGGATTTAATAAAGATTTCCGTTCAAACTTCTCAACTAATTCCAGAATTCGACATAACGACAAGATGCACCTGGAAAATGTCTGAGATTACATCAACCGAAATGTTGTAAGAATAAGAACCAAGATAAAAATAGCTGTATAAATGATTCGGACGATGCAAATTACACAGTCTCATCTAAAAAAAAAATCCCACATCGTAATGGAAATAATCAAACGTGAGACATTAAAAAAAATCAGGAAACACTTATGTATGCGTTAAAAATATTTTTGAGGCCAACCCATTTCACTGATAAATAATAAAGAACAATAACTTTTGTGACCAAGGTTTCAATGTTTCTGTATTATCATTAAGTAAATAAAAAAAAACGTTTGAGTATTAAGTAAATAAAAACGTTTATGCATTATTAAGTAAATAAAAACGTTTATGCATTATTAAGTAAATAAAAACGTTTATGTATTATTAAGTAAATAAAAACGTTTATGCATTATTAAGTAAATAAAAACGTTTATGCATTATTAAGTAAATAGATAAACGTTTATGCATTATTAAGTAAATAGAAACGTTTATGCATTATTAAGTAAATAAAAACGTTTATGCATTATTAAGTAAATAAAAACATTTATGCATTATTAAGTAAATAGATAAACGTTTATGCATTATTAAATAAATAGAAACGTTTATGCATTATTAAGTAAATAGATAAACGTTTATGCATTATTAAGTAAATAGAAACGTTTATGCATTATTAAGTAAATAAAAACGTTTATGCATTATTAAGTAAATAGATAAACGTTTATGCATTATTAAGTAAATAAAAACGTTTATGCATTATTAAGTAAATAGATAAACGTTTATGCATTATTAAGTAAATAGAAACGTTTATGCATTATTAAGTAAATAAAAACGTTTATGCATTATTAAGTAAATAAAAACGTTTATGCATTATTAAGTAAATAGATAAACATTTATGTATTATTAAGTAAATAAAAACGTTTATGCATTATTAAGTAAATAGATAAACGTTTATGTATTATTAAGTAAATAGATAAACGTTTGTGCATTATTAAGTAAATAAAAACGTTTATGCATTATTAAGTAAATAAAAACGATTATGTATTATTAAATAAATAGATAAACATTTATGTATTATTAAGTAAATAAAAACGTTTATGCATTATTAAATAAATAGATAAACGTTTATGCATTATTAAGTAAATAAAAACGTTTATGCATTATTAAGTAAATAGATAAACGTTTATGCATTATTAAATAAATAGATAAACGTTTATGCATTATTAAATAAATAGATAAACGTTTATGCATTATTAAATAAATAGATAAACATTTATGCATTATTAAGTAAATAAAAACGTTTATGCATTATTAAGTAAATAAAAACGTTTATGTATTATTAAATAAATAGATAAACATTTATGCATTATTAAGTAAATAAAAACGTTTATGCATTATTAAGTAAATAAAAACGTTTATGCATTATTAAATAAATAGATAAACATTTATGCATTATTAAGTAAATAAAAACGTTTATGCATTATTAAATAAATAGATAAACGTTTATGCATTATTAAGTAAATAAAAATGTTTATGCATTATTAAGTAAATAAAAACGTTTATGCATTATTAAGTAAATAGATAAACGTTTATGTATTATTAAGTAAATAGATAAACGTTTATGCATTATTAAATAAATAGATAAACGTTTATGCATTATTAAGTAAATAAAAACGTTTATGCATTATTAAGTAAATAAAAACTTTTATGCATTATTAAATAAATAGATAAACGTTTATGTATTATTAAGTAAATAGATAAACGTTTATGCATTATTAAGTAAATAAAAACGTTTATGCATTATTAAATAAATAGATAAACGTTTATGTATTATTAAGTAAATAAAAACGTTTATGCATTATAAAGTAAATAAAAACGTTTATGCATTATTAAATAAATAGATAAAAATTTATGCATTATTAAATAAATAGATAAACATTTTTTTTTTTTTTTTTTTTTTATTCAATTTTCACCCCAAACAAGGCACAGTGCCACTTTGAAGCAGGGGGCTACTATTAGGGAATTAATTAGCGGGGTCATTATGAAGGGAGAAGAGTAGAAAGATGTTTGTTAACATTACACTTGAACTTTTGCATATCATTGCAGTTGGGAAAGCAGAATCCCGGAAGGGAGTTCCAAAGACCCGCAGTTCTGGGGAAGAAACTATTGGAGTAAAAGGCTTTCTTGCACCTAGGGATCTCCACTGTAAAGGGATGAGACTTAGTAGCTTGTCGGGTTTGTCGGGGGTAGTTACGTCGGGGAGGTACAAGTGTTTGCAGTTCGTCAGAGCATTCACCATTAAAGTATTTGTAGAACAGGCAGAGGGATGCAACATCTCGTCGATGGGACAGAGGTTGAAGCCCAGATGACAGTTCAGGACCTATCAGGTTTGCGACTCTTTTTTGAACCCTGTCCAGGAGCGAGAGACAAGCAGCAGATGCACCAGCCCAGATGTGACAACAGTACTCCATACATGGGCGAATGGTTGCCTTATAGAGGTATAGTATACTGGCAGGCGTAAGTAGTTTTCTAGCACGGTAGAGGGAGCCAACCTTCCTTGCAGCAGCCTTGGCAATGCTCTCAATGTATCTATTCCAGTTCATATTCCCTGTAAACGTTAGGCCGAGGAGTTTAAAAGAAGTACTTTCAGGCAATGTGTTCTTGGCCATTGCTATTGGTGGTAGAGAAGGTTTCTTGTAGTTATTGAAGGAAACAAGCTTAGTCTTAGCAGCATTGAATGAGACCAACCATTTTTGTCCCCATTCCTCTACGGATTGGAGGTCATTCTCTAGTGTTTCTGCCATTTTCTTGGATATGTGTTCATTTGTTTTCCCCTCATATCTGTTATAGAGAGTGGTGTCATCGGCAAATATACCCATCTCCGAAACAATATTATCAGGGAGGTCGTTTATGAATATCAGGAACAATAGAGGTCCAAGGATAGACCCCTGAGGCACTCCCGCATTTATATCATATTGTTTGGATGTACGTCCGTCGAGGACAACTTTGATTTTTCTATTACTTAAGAAGGATTTAATTACGTTATGAATTCTTCCAGTGATTCCATATGATCTAATTTTCCTTAGAAGACCATCGTGCCATACCTTGTCAAAAGCCTTAGATATATCAAGGGCCACCGCTCTACCCTCCCCTGTTTTATCCAATGAACGGTATATACGTTCAGAAACTACAGTTAAGATATCTGCTGTTGAACGGGCTTGACTGAATCCATATTGTGTTGAACGGGCTTGCCTGAATCCATATTTATGCATTATTAAGTAAATAAAAACGTTTATGCATTATTAAATAAATAAAAACGTTTATGCATTATTAAATAAATAGATAAACGTTTATGCATTATTAAATAAATAGATAAACGTTTATGCATTATTAAATAAATAGATAAACGTTTATGCATTATTAAATAAATAGATAAACATTTATGCATTATTAAATAAATAGATAAACGTTTATGCATTATTAAATAAATAGATAAACGTTTATGCATTATTAAATAAATAGATAAACGTTTATGCATTATTAAGTAAATAAAAACGTTTATGCATTATTAAGTAAATAGATAAACATTTATGCATTATTAAATAAATAGATAAACGTTTATGCATTATTAAGTAAATAAAAACGTTTATGCATTATTAAATAAATAGATAAACGTTTATGCATTATTAAATAAATAGATAAACGTTTATGCATTATGAAATAGATAAACATTTATGCATTATTAAATAAATAGATAAACATTTATGCATTATTAAATAAATAGATAAACGTTTATGCATTATTAAATAGATAGATAGACGTTTATGCATTATTAAATAGATAGATAGACGTTTATGCATTATTAAGTAAATAAAAACGTTTATGCATTATTAAATAAATAGATAGACGTTTATGTATTATTAAGTAAATAAAAACGTTTATGTATTATTAAGTAAATAAAAACGTTTATGCATTATTAAGTAAATAAAAACGTTTATGCATTATTAAGTAAATAGATAAACGTTTATGCATTATTAAATAAATAGATAAACATTTATGCATTATTAAATAAATAGATAAACGTTTATGCATTATCAAGTAAATAAAAACGTTTATGCATTATTAAGTAAATAAAAACGTTTATGCATTATTAAATAAATAGATAAACGTTTATGCAGTATTAAGTAAATAAAAACGTTTATGCATTATTAAATAAATAGATAGACGTTTATGTATTATTAAGTAAATAAAAACGTTTATGCATTATTAAGTAAATAAAAACGTTTATGCATTATTAAATAAATAGATAAACATTTATGCATTATTAAGTAAATAAAAACGTTTATGCATTATTAAATAAATAGATAAACGTTTATGCATTATTAAGTAAATAAAAACGTTTATGCATTATTAAGTAAATAGATAAACGTTTATGCATTATTAAATAAATAGATAAACGTTTATGCATTATTAAATAAATAGATAAACGTTTATGCATTATCAAGTAAATAAAAACGTTTATGCATTATTAAATAAATAGATAAACGTTTATGCATTATTAAGTAAATAAAAACGTTTATGCATTATTAAATAAATAGATAGACGTTTATGTATTATTAAGTAAATAAAAACGTTTATGCATTATTAAGTAAATAAAAACGTTTATGAATTATTAAATAAATAGATAAACGTTTATGCATTATTAAGTAAATAAAAACGTTTATGCATTATTAAATAAATAGATAAACGTTTATGCATTATTAAATAAATAGATAAACGTTTATGCATTATCAAGTAAATAAAAACGTTTATGCATTATTAAGTAAATAGATAAACGTTTATGCATTATTAAGTAAATATAAACGTTTATGCATTATTAAATAAATAGATAAACGTTTATGCATTATTAAATAAATAGATAAACGTTTATGCATTATCAAGTAAATAAAAACGTTTATGCATTATTAAGTAAATAAAAACGTTTATGCATTATTAAATAAATAGATAAACGTTTATGCATTATTAAGTAAATATAAACGTTTATGCATTATTAAATAAATAGATAAACGTTTATGCATTATTAAATAAATAGATAAACGTTTATGCATTATCAAGTAAATAAAAACGTTTATGCATTATTAAGTAAATAAAAACGTTTATGCATTATTAAATAAATAGATAAACGTTTATGCATTATTAAGTAAATAAAAACGTTTATGCATTATTAAATAAATAGATAGACGTTTATGTATTATTAAGTAAATAAAAACGTTTATGCATTATTAAATAAATAGATAAACGTTTATGCATTATTAAATAAATAGATAAACGTTTATGCATTATCAAGTAAATAAAAACGTTTATGCATTATTAAGTAAATAAAAACGTTTATGCATTATTAAATAAATAGATAAACGTTTATGCATTATTAAGTAAATAAAAACGTTTATGCATTATTAAATAAATAGATAGACGTTTATGTATTATTAAGTAAATAAAAACGTTTATGCATTATTAAATAAATAGATAAACGTTTATGCATTATTAAATAAATAGATAAACGTTTATGCATTATTAAGTAAATAAAAACGTTTATGCATTATTAAATAAATAGATAGACGTTTATGTATTATTAAGTAAATAAAAACGTTTATGCATTATTAAATAAATAGATAAACGTTTATGCATTATTAAATAAATAGATAAACGTTTATGCATTATTAAATAAATAGATAAACGTTTATGCATTATCAAGTAAATAAAAACGTTTATGCATTATTAAGTAAATAAAAACGTTTATGCATTATTAAATAAATAGATAAACGTTTATGCATTATTAAGTAAATAAAAACGTTTATGCATTATTAAATAAATAGATAGACGTTTATGTATTATTAAGTAAATAAAAACGTTTATGCATTATTAAATAAATAGATAAACGTTTATGCATTATTAAATAAATAGATAAACGTTTATGCATTATTAAATAAATAGATAAACGTTTATGCATTATTAAATAAATAGATAAACGTTTATGCATTATTAAGTAAATAGATAAACGTTTATGCATTATTAAGTAAATAAAAACGTTTATGCATTATTAAGTAAATAAAAACGTTTATGCATTATTAAATAAATAAAAACGTTTATGCATTATTAAATAAATAGATAAACGTTTATGCATTATTAAGTAAATAAAAACGTTTATGCATTATTAAGTAAATAGATAAACGTTTATGTATTATTAAATAAATAGATAGACGTTTATGTATTATTAAATAAATAGATAAACGTTTATGCATTATTAAGTAAATAAAAACGTTTATGCATTATTAAGTAAATAGATAAACGTTTATGTATTATTAGATAAATAAATGTTGATGTATTAATAAGTAAATAAAAATGTTTATATATTATTAAGTAAATAAATGTTTATAAATCATTAAATAAATAAAAATGTTCATTATTAATAAATAAATGTTTATATATTATTAAATATATAAATTATTATGTATTAATAAGTAATTAAAAATGTTTATGAATTATTAAGTAAATAAATGTTAATATATTAAGTAAATAAATAAATGTACTATAAAATAAAAAATTAATATCTATTATTAATAAAATAAAATGAGTGTTTATGTATTATTAGGTAAATGAAATAAATATTGATATATTATTAATTAAATAAAATAGATGTTATGTATTATTGAAAAATTGTTTTTGTATTATTAAGTGCATAATAAATGTTTATGTATTATTAATTAAATAAAATAAATATCAATGTATTATTAAATAAATAAAATAAATATGTGTATATTATAAAATATTATGTATATATTTTTATAATACATACATACATATAAAATATGTATATATTATAAAAAGATAAAATAATTAAAATAAATATTTATGTATTCTTAAGTAAATAAAATAAATATCAATGTATTATTAAGTAAATAAAATAAATATGTGTATATTATAAAATATTATATATATATTTTTTATAATACATACATATTAAATAAGTATATATTATAAAAAGATAAAATAATTAAAATAAATATTTATGTATTCTTAAGTAAATAAAATAAATAATAATGTATTTTAGAATATAATAAATAAATGTTTTTGCATCATTAAGAAATTTAATAATTACCATGCATTTTTAATTACATTAAATAAATATTTATGTATTTTTCATTTTATTTTTGTATTTATATATTTTTCATAAATAAGTGTTTAGTTATAATTAAGTGAATACAATAAATAGTTATATATTAAGTAAAAGAAATCAAATAAATATGTATAATTAATTAATTAAAATAGATGTTTATGTATTATTAGGCAAAAATGTATATGTATAAATCGGTGAATAAATATCAATATATAATTAAGTAAATAAAATAATATTTATAAATAATTTTAAAAAATAATTAATTAAATACAATAAATGTTCATGCATTACTGAATAAATAAAATAAGTTTTTTTTTCAATTAATAAGTAAATAAAATAAATGTTTAGGTATTCTTAGTAAATAAATAATTATGTATTATTAAGTATATGAAATAAGTTTTTATGCATTATTAATTAACGAACAATGAATTATGTATATATGCACATTTTTTTCTTAATCTAATTAAATAAATTTTAATATATTATTAAGTAAATAAAATAAACATTTTTGTCTTATTAAGTAATGTTTACATATTATTAAATAAATATAATAAATGTTTATGTATTTTTCAGTAACTAAATTCAATATTATAGTATAATGGAATAAATGTTTACATAATCTTAAGTAAACATAATAAATGTTTACATGATGTTAAGTAAATAAAATAAATATTTACATATTATTAAGTAAATATAATTAATGTCTATGTTTATAAGTAAATAAAACTAATATTTATGCATTATCAATTAAATCCACTACATGTTTTCACCCCAAACAAGGCACAGTGCCACTTTGATGTAGGGGGCTACTATCGGGGACATAAGTCAAATTAAGTTGTCGGCCATTTGAATTTTAACACATTCTAAAAAAAAAAAAAACTGTGTCTCCCGGTCTCTTTTTCCCTTAGTCATAAAATTTTATTTTTCTTATTCAAAAAATACTTGATCAATTTACGTGATTTTTGGGGTATGACATCTTCGTTTCATGACGGGAACGTACATATTTTTTTTAAATTTATTTATTCCATTTTCACCCCAAACAAGGCACAGTGCCACTTTGATGTAGGGGGCTACTATCGGAGACATAAGTTGGAAGGATACTATGTTGGGAGTTGAGCAGCAAGATGTCTGTTTGAAATTTTTTATACTATATGATAACTCTAATTTTATTGTTGTTGGTGGGGGAAACATATCTATGGATAATATGTTTTATGGCTTTTTCTTCTAATTTAAAGCCCGGGTGTCATTTGGTTTCAATAGAATAGATTAATAATTAATCTTGTTGAACTTGATTTTGCTGTTGTGGGGTATTACTATTTTTTTTATTTGTGATGGTATTTTGTAAGTTCTGGAGCATTGGTTTATTTGCTGGTCGACCATATAGTTTAGAAATCTATTATTGACAAGTATTTGTGTTCGAGGAGAAGTGTTTTCTTTTATCAAAGGAGATTAGGTTGGCATGGTTAAGAAGGTTTTTGATAATGAATATTTTGTAACGATGAGGGCATTCCCTGTTAAAATTTAATAGGCAAGAATTTAAGCTGGTAAGTTTTTGTAGTTGGAGGTGCTGAATGTGTTGTCGGAAGTACCTATGAGAACGTTAAGGAAAGGAATTTTGTTATTAACATTTAGTTCTATGGTGGATTTTAGTAGAGAGTTATCTTGAAAAAAGTTCTTAAGTGTTTGTACTTGTTCCTTGTTGTCGGTTAGAATTAATATGTCATCGACATATCGTACATATATAGAAGGTTTACTGGTTTATTGAATGTCCGGTTTTCAAGGTCACTCATGTAGAACTCACTGAAAATTGGTCCGAGAATGGACCCCATTGAAACTCCATCTATTTGGGTGTAGATATTACCTTTATAGTA
Source organism: Euprymna scolopes (assembly GCF_053919585.1). Lineage (NCBI taxonomy): Eukaryota > Metazoa > Mollusca > Cephalopoda > Sepiida > Sepiolidae > Euprymna > Euprymna scolopes. The sequence continues at coordinate 67,144,402 of NC_136485.1, read as the reverse complement.
GTAAAAGGTGCCTCAGTAATACAAATTAATAATAATTTTTTAAGTATTCTTTTGTAAACTTTAAAGTTATAATATAATAAGGAGGGAGAGACGAGTTGTTGTATATATTGTCAAGGATCTATGTTTTTTTTTTTTTTTTTTTTTTTGACAGGCACGTTTGTGAAAAGCATTTCTATGTCGAGGAAGGCACTGATTTTGTTGTCAGGTTGTTTTTGCTTTCAGGGTTTGTATTATTTCTTGTGTGAATTTGACACTGTATTTACTGGGTAAATATGGGCTTGTGAGATCATTAAGTACTTTGGTTAGGGAATAGATTGGTGTCGTAACTTGTGATATGATGGGCCATAAGCGAGAGTTGGGTTTGTGCATCTTTACAGTTCTGTATAAATAACCAGTTTTGGATAATTGGTGTTTTCCAATTTGGGCATTGTTGGCAGTGATGAGTTTGTTTACTTGTGACTTTAATGTGCTTGTGGGGTTGTTTATTAACTTTTTGAAGTCGAGGATGGTTTGCAGTTTTTCGTGGTAGTCAGATTTGTTGAGTATAACAAATATATCTTTTATATCTGCCTTTCTTATTGTGATGTTAGTATGGTTGTGGAGATAATAAGCGGCTTATTTTTTAAGTTGGAGGTTAATATTGAATTAGAGTTTCGTTTGTTTTCATATCAGTTTTTTTATAGATTCTGCCTTTACTAGATCACGTCAACTGGGGGGGGGGTTCAAGTTTAAGTATTTAAGTATGTTTTCATATAGTAATTCAATTTGTTTTCCTTTTGGGTTTTGATGGTTGAACCGATTGAATAAGTGGTAATTTGGCCCGATGTTTAGAAACTTCTTTTGGTGCTCTGTGAGCTCGTGGTCAGATAGGTTTATCTAATGATGTGTGTGGTTTGGAAATAAGATAGTTCCTTTGTATAGGGAGTTTAATTTTTTTTTTATAGATTTTAATTCGGTGTGAATATTCAAAGTTGGCGACGATATCTGCAAGTCGCTGTTGTATTTCTGTGTTTTGTTCATCTATAACACAGTGCTTTAGTTTGTGTTCAAGGTCATCGAGTTTGTGAGTGTGTTTCCGAATTATTTCTTCGGTGATGGTAATTTGCCTTTTAATTAAGTTGCTTCGGAATTTCTGGGTTGTGGTTTCATGTTGCGCTGCCGGGTCATGTAATCTGAATTGTGCTTATTTAGGCATCATTCTTTCATTTAAACAAACGCTGTTAAATACAACAGAGAGTTTCCGTTTAATTAGAACATTTTCAATTTTTCTGACGATCTTTTTAGTGTGTAGATTGAAAGAATTAATATGAGTTCCAAGTTCTACACACTTATAAGACCATCAGAAAAATTGAAAAAATAAAAAAGATCTAATTAATCTCTCTCTCTCTCTCTCTCTCTCTATATATATATATATATATATATATATATATATATATATATATATATATATATATATATATATTTATATATATATATATATATATATATATATATATAATTGTGTGTGTGTCTGTCTGTGTGTGTGTGTGTCTGTGTGTGTGTGTGCATTTCCCTGCCAATTTTTAGTCTACAGACTCGAGATTTCACATAAGGAGTATTGAGATTTAGGGAAATCTTTTAAATCAGTTTTCGGTCAGAAATTTGGCTGTCAAGGGGTCAAAGTTCAACGATTTGATCTTTGAAAACTCTACAAAACTCATCTGCCAATTTTGGGTTTAAACACTTGAAATTTTAGATGTAGGTTATATGGACATGGATCAAAATTTTTAATTTGATTAGAGCCCAAAACAATAAATGTTAAGGGGGTCAAAATTGGGGTCAAAGTTTAAAAAAATGATCTCTGTGGTCTCTACGAAATTACTGGTCTAAACATTTTTAGTCTAAACATTTACAATTTTATATAAAGTGTATTCAGACATAAGGCAAGCTTTTTAATTGGTTTTTGGCCGAAAATTTGGCTGCCAAGGGGTCAAAGTTCAAAGATTTTATCTTTGCGGTCTCTAGCAAACTATTAAGCCAATTTTGGGTCTAAAAATTGTAAATTTTACATAAAGTATTCAGACATGCAGCAAGCTTTTTAATCAGTTTTTGGACGAAAATTTGGCTTCCAAGAGGTCAAAGTTAAACGAATTAGTCTTTGCTCTATCAAACTCCTCCGCTAATTTTGGGTCTAAACACTTGAAATTTTAGATGTAGGTTACCTGGACATGAGTCAAACATTTTAATATATATATACATAAGCACATAAAGTTATTAACAGTACATAGGGCATGATCAAAGCCAGGCTGAACTGCCAGTATATATATATATATATATATATATATATATATATACAGAGTGCGTCTGGTATTTGAGAACATCACTTATTTCATCTTTTTTATCTATTATTTAATCTTTTACTTTATTTCTTTCAGAAAATTGATTATGGCAGATATTAATATAACTCAGGAAATGAAAAGACAGGCTGTAATAGTTGCAATAATGGCAGAACACAGTGATTTGCAAATCGCACAAGTTCTAAAAGTTGCCCGATCGTTTGTCTTTAAAGTTCGCAAAGAATTAGAGGACAAAAATGGCCCACTTTCTCCAGTTGCTAAACGGAAAAGGCATCAACAATGCTCTGACAGCATAAGAACACCTGAATTTGTTCAAAGAGTTCAGAACATCATTGATGAGAGTCCTCAAAAGTCAATGAAGTCAATTACAAAAGATCTTAATGTCTCAGAGCCACAATTTGTAGGACTTGTCATGAAAATCTTCGATACAAGTCGTATGTGATGAAGAGACCACCAAAGAAAATCGGTTGGTAAGAGCCAAGAGGCTTTTAAGCAAACTGAAACACCCTGCTGAGCAACACATTGTTTGTTTGTTTGTTTTTTTTCAGACGAAAAAAATTTTGACCAAGACCAAAAGGTAAACCGAAGAAATAACAGATGGCTATGTGCTGACCCTTCTGAAGTTCCAAGGTCATGCACACAAAATCCAGCAACCGTTATGGTTTTGGGGGTGGTTAGCAATGAGGGACATGTGATGCCACCACATTTCTTTCCACAAGGACTAAAAATCAATTCCGCTGCTTACATTGAAGTCCTGAGTACTGTTGTGAAGCCTTGGATTGATAGAGTAAGAAATGGAAGGCCCTATATCTTTCAACAAGACTCTGCACCGGCACATAAGGCTTAGAAGACACAAGAATGGTTAGCAGAGAATTTCCATGATCACATTACCCCCAATTTGTTGCCTTCAAGCTCTCCAGACCTAAATCCGTTGGATTATTATGTGTGAGGCGCTGTTGAGAGAGATGTTAATAAACATCCTCATAACACTAAAGACTCTGAAAGCATCCATAGTCAGAGTAATGCAGGATATCGACGAGGACCATCTTTAACATGTATGCCAACGGTTTAGGTCTCGAAAAGAGAAGCTGTAATTGATCCTAGGGCGATTTTTTGGAATAAAGTTAAAAAATAATATTTTAGTTTATGTACAATAAAGTAACTTTTTGTAATACCGATGTTTTTGTTTGTCTTTTGGATTATTTTTAAAAAGGAAATATATGTTCTCAAATACCAGACGCACCCTTTATATATATATCTGTGGAATTTTTTTTTTTTTTTTTTTAATTGTTCACCTTTTATTCATACCGGTCCTTAATTTATGAAGCTAATGTAATTACAGAGCATATAACAAATAAATGACAAAAGTCTATTCTAAATTTCATGTTGTTGACCATCTTACAATTTATTTCTTTTAAGTATGTTGACATTCACAATTTTTGACAGCAACTGTTTCGTAGCACAAAACCATTCATTTAATTATTAATCTATTCTGCCCATAACTCCTCAGAAGAAATAGCAACTATCAATTCATTAAAATAAAATAAAATATATATGGGCATAACTACAAAATTCGAAAATTGGAAGAGAAGTTGCAATTACCTTTTATTTATTTATTTATTTTTTTTTTACACCATTTTCTAGTTTTTCTATTTTTTATAGTCAATGCCCAAATACATTTTCTTTTCTTTTAATGGATTGATAACTGCTATTTCTTCTGAGGAGTTAAGGGTAGAATAGATTCATTGATTGATATAATAATTTAATGAATGGTTTTGTGCTACGAAACAGTTGCTGTCAAGAATTGTGAATGTCAACATGCTTAAAGGAATAAATTATAAGATGGTGAACATCATGAAACTTAGAATACAGACTTTTGTCATTTATTTGTTATATATATATTTAGGAGGTGCCTTAAAAAAGTTTCTAGACTTTTTTCGTTTGGTCACTTTTATTGATAGTACACACATGAAACTCTAGTCCTCTTCAAAATAATCTCCTCCAGCTGCAATGCACTTGTTGTATCATTCTAACAACTTCTCTTGTGTTAGTGTGTCAATGACCCTCGTCACAGCCTCTTTTCCACAATTGTCTCATAACGACAGTCTCTAAGGTTTTCCTTGAGCCTAGCAAATAACCAAAAGTCACAGGGAGCAAGGTCTGGACTATAGGGAGGGTGAGGAACTGTCTTGATGCCCATCTTGATCAAATAATCTGATATTCTCTGAGCACCCTTGTGACAAACTATGCACTTATTTTCTCTATAGGCACACGACAGTCCTTATCCACATATATATATATATATATATATATATATATATATATATATATATATATATATATATATATATACTGTTATAGACGATCAGGGTTCAAGTTAGGTACGATCTAAAAATCGAAACGCAATGAAAACTTCACTGAAGATAGCCTATAATGGTGTGTTGTTTATTTTAGAATTAAACCCAGCGTTTTTCTTCTTTTTGGGTATAGGGGAAACTGCACCTGGTATAAAAGGATTGGCCTCATGTTGATTTGACCCGCTAAAGTATATTTCCTTATACAAAATATCCTAGCACAGAATATCTATATACAAAAGAAAACAAAAAAGGTTTATTTTTTTAATTAATTTCCAATATTATTATTATTATTATTATTATTATTATTATTATTATTATTATTATTATTATTATTATTATTATATTTTGCTTCACTGCCTGTATTTTGTTTTTGACATCACCACATGTGTTTTTTCTTTGAAGATATCACGTTTAAAGGGGTAGATACACAAGTATTTACCCATTTTCAGAAAATGATTTCTTTTACTGGTTACAACATTGCATACAATTGTTTCAGCCCCCCCCCCCGAATATAACTGTTCATTAAATTATAACTTGCACAAACTTGGGCTTCATCAGCGCGTGAGAAAAAGAAAACAAACAAAAAAAAAACAATATTACCAAATAGGACCTTTCCAGTTGATACAATGAGAATTCATTTTTTTATCAACGACATGTATAAAATAAATAAAGTTTTGGTCAAAGGAATACAACTAACAAGTATTTATGCTCTGAAGGCGAAAGCATAAGTTCATCGAGCTTGTTATTTTAGACAATTTGATCTATATTATAAAGGATATATATCTTAATGTGTGTGCGTACGTGTGTGTGTGTGTGTGTGTGTGTGTGTGTGTGTGTGTGTGTGTGTGTGTGTGTGTGTGTGTGTGTGTGTGCGCGTGTGTGTGTGTGTGTGTGTGTGTGTGTGTGTGTGTGTGTGTGTGTGTGTGTGCGTGCGTGCGTGTGTGTGTGTGTGTGTGTGTGTGTGTGTGTGTGTGTGTGTGTGTGTGTGTGTGTGTGTGTGTGTGTGTGTGTGTGTGTGTGTGTGTGTGTGTGACGAACTACCAAAACTCTGTTGTTATCCGGTCATCGTGGCAGCTTTGATCTGTAGATGTTTTAGATAGCGGAAGGAAGAGCGAATGGCGTAAAAGTGTGAATGATTAGAGAAGTAGTGGGATGATGTGAATGGCGTAAATCATAAATAAAGAGGGAAAAAGAAAAAGAAAGTGAAAGATAAAGAGAGAGGGAGAAGGAGAGATATAGAATAAAATAACAAGAGAAAAAAGATAATATGTATAAAGAAGAGAGAGGGGGAAATAGAGAGATAATGGAGAGAGAGGGAAGGGAGAGGGTCTGTTATGTCATCACAAGTGAGTTACAAAATTTGGAATTACAAATATTTATGAAATTCTCATCATCTTCTCCATCCTCCTCTCCTTCTCATTCTTTCTTCTTTCCTTTCTCTCTGTCTATCTCCCCCCTCCTCCTCTCTCGCATTCTCTTTTTCTTTCTTCCCCTCCCTTCTCTCCCTCTGGCTATATATCCCGTCATACCCTCTCTCTTCCTTCCTGTCTCTCTGATTTTGTAATCCTTGTATCAGAATAATTATCAACCAATGCCAATATTAAGAAATAGCAATAATGTATATATATATATATATATATATATATATATATATATATATATATATATATATATATATATATATACTAGCAGGGAGACCCGACGGTGCCCGGGATAGAATGATGATTAAGGAATTTTCACACTCCCATATTTTTATTGACATCAAAATCGGTGAACTCACCCATTTTTCAATTAAATCGATTGGTTGCCTGCTCTAATTAAAGACTGATCGTGGTGCATCGGGAGGAAACTTTACATGTGACTTAGTCTACAATACATTGTAGTCTACATTGCACTGTAGAGAATCTACTGTTGATTTTATAAAATGATTTTTTTATACATAATGGCTTGCATTAAAGTTTAAAATGTAAAAGTCAAGTATCATGGTTCAGTTGTGCTCTAAACAGGAACATTCATTTCGAATACGTCCCTGTCATATTAAAGAGCTTAATGTTGATTTTATATGCCTAGCCTTACTACTTGTGTGGTGATAATGACTTGAAGTTAAGTTTTAAATGAAATGTGAAGTATCATGGTGCAACTATGCTTTAAATAGAAAGATTTATTGTGAAAACGCCCCTGTTATATCAAAGAACCTACTGCTAATTTTATGTGTTTTTGTTATGGCAATTCTACTAGTTGGCCAGTTGTGTACAAATCACAAGAGCGAAAGGAGCCTTCTATCATGTCTGAAAGTAACACAATCTTCAACATCGGAGATACGTCACTGTACAACTCATGCTCTCTACCGATCCAGATTATGACGATTGCCAGCACTCTCAAAATGTATCGCTGGACTGCTACGAATAACAGGGATGTGCCCAGGGTGATGAAAACAAAGTTTCCAGCCATCATTATGGTCTTTGGTGTGGTTTCAAGTGAGGGCCACATCATGCCACTTTACCTCTTTGAAGTTGGCTTGAAAGTCAACACCAAAGTGTACCTGAATGTGCTGAAGAGTGTGGTGATCCCCTGGTGCAATCAGGCGGCCGCTGGCAGACTCTGGGTGCGGCATCAGGACTCGGCACTGGCCCACAAGTCCAAAGAGACTCAGGCTTGGCTTCAGAAGGAGTACTACAACTTTGTACCTTTCTCTCACCAGCCCCTCCTCTCCCGACTTTAACCCATTGAGTTACTTCGTTTGGTTATACATCGAGAACATCACCAACATGACCTCTCACAACACCAAAGCCAGCCTGATCGCTGCCATCTGCTGAGTATTCCCCAAGTTCTCACCGGCGCTTGTGAAAAAGGCATGCTCCCAGTTCCACACCCATATGGCGATGAATGATGTCAGCTCCACTACATAATTGAGTTACCTGAATTGATATATATATATATATATATATATATATATATATATATATATATATATATATATATATATATATATATATATATATATAAATTTCCTAGAATCAAAAGTAATTAATAAATAAGAACATGTCATTCCTGAAACTGCATACTTTTACATAGTAGCTGAACAATGTCAATATATGATGTGAGGCTTCATTGGCTACAACATGGTCCAAATAGTGTGTCTACTATAAACAGAACAGTTATCATCCAAAGAGTGGTTTTTATTTTGCCTGTGTTCTTGACCTTGAACCTTTGACCTACTTATATCAAAATTAAATCACTGGTAGATTTTTTTTTTTTTTACATGGAGGTCACCACTTATCAAGGCCCAGAAGCCACTCGGACATAAGAGTTATTGTGTGTACAGTAATCAATGGGATAGTATCATAGTAATAGTATTCGAGATTTGATAATGTGTCATTACTTAAGGGGACGGTTCATCAGGAATTTGTTTGTGTTGGACTTGAAGACATCCAAGTTGAAGTCGGGAGGGAAACAGGCAAGCGGCAGAGAGTTCCACAGGCATGCAGTTCTAAGAAAGAAGCCGTGTTCATGGAATCTACGTTTTGATTTAGGCACATATAAAGAGTGGGGAAAATTATTGACAGTGGTTTCAGCTAGACGAGTGTTTTTCGTGAAAGATTGGCGAGGGGGGACCATAGATTGGAGCTCAGACGAGCACTTGCCATGGAAATAACGATAAAAATTAACTCATGACTAATATTTTGCCAAGTTTTGTGACAATTGGCCAAGTGATGTGAACCATATGCTGCACACAAACACACAAACCGGCAAACAAAAATCGAAAAATGATCTGAAACCCACTAGCTATTATTATTTCATGTTCAGTAATCTATATAAATAAAACAGTACTTAAACTATTGGTTACATAATACATATATTACATAACACTGAAATTAACAGGAAATAGTTATCATACATCAAGGCTGATTTATACTGAGTAAATTTTTTTGTTTGGGTGGATGATTAACGCGTACAGAAATAAGTCGACTGTGTAATTAAAGAGTTAATTAATAAAGTGTATTCATAAAAAAATGAATACTTACTCAAGATTACATAATTTATCCTGAAAACATTAAGTGCATAGTCATTATGTTTTCACATTAATCTAGAGCAAAAATCATCTACATTATTGATTGATGACCTATCTAGGTGACTACTAAACCACGCCCCTTTTCTCTTCAAAAAGTATGGTAGGTCAGTAGTGTAATAAATCCAGATTTTTTTTTCAAACCCCGGTTTTTAAATTTCCAGCTTGTTTTTTTTTTTTTTTTTTAATTATTAATATTTATTACAATGTACTACTTCCTCATTGCTAAAATGATAAATTTTTCCTATTAATTCATGAAAATTTATTCTTTTATTAATCTTTTTCATTTTATCTTTAAACTAGTATCCTAGTGTAATCACTCACTAACGCTTCCATTTTTTTTTTAATAAAAATATTTACAAGCAAAATTTAATATATAAAGTTATCTTGTCAGATTTTCCGAGTTTGTCATTGATTGCAGTTTATCTGATAAATCACTATTTGGTTCTCGTTGGTCAATCTTTCTTTTAATGCTTTATTACTAAAATGTATTTCGCTTCAGTCTCATTCAAATAGCAGTTAGTCCAGTTTGAAACTTTTTAAAAATGAAGACATTTTTGTTAATCATTTTATCATTACCAGTTGCTTACATTATTTATGAAAAAAATATTTCGACATTTCTCTACCTTTGCCAGATTTTGGATATACATTTCTATATGTTTTTATGGGACCATTTTTAAGGAATGCACATGTAAAAAATTATTACTTTTTGTGAAATTTTTCAGTAATCTCTATATATAAAAGGCAAAATGGGCGCACGTTTGTGTATGTCCATGAAAGGCTTTTTGCATCGGCTTCTCATGTTGATTAAATTCTGGTAGAAGTTTTCTTATACTTCCTAGATCGTAATATCTCAGATTTGCAAATCTTTTTTTTTTTTTGATTGAGTTTTAAAAAATTCCCTTGTTTCGAGTGTTTCTTTGTCTTTTTTGTATAAATAAACTGAAATTAATTGAACGCAATTGCCAACTCCCGGCCTTCATCTGGGTAGTATCTGTTTTGTAATTGGTCCTTGGTCAATGTAGGGGGAACCCTTCATACTGAAATAATTACTATATATTTGGATACTGCTAGAGTGCCCCCTTTTTGGGGGGAGCTGCTTTTCCTCCATATTAAAAACGACCTTAATGGGAGGTTTAAAAGAAACGTCATTTCCACAAGTCATCTTTTTGATTGACTACGTTAAATTTGAACGCTTTACACTTCCTGTCGCATCATGGAGTAGGGGTAAGACGTTAGGTTTTCTTTCACTTTCTTTTCCACCTTTGCATCACGGGTTCAAGCCTGCCTGCCTACTACCACTTTTTTTTGTACTCAATACACATTTCCAAACATCCAGGCACCCCGCTAGTTTTAAATAAAATACATCCTGTTTCATCAGGGATTTTTAATACTTCATCAGAGTTTTAAACTCAAAGGTAAAAAATAAACACAAGTAAATCACATAGCTATAATATAAATGTAACCAAAAGAAAAACAGATCATCGTATATTTATTAATCTTTAAAGAAAAACACAAGGTAACTCAAGGCAAAATGTCACTTGAACCAATAAGTAGCTTAAGAATATGTAACTTTTTTTATGGAAATGATTCCAGAAAAAAACCGTGAAGTCATTTACTGTAAGAAGCAAACAAAAGTGAAGGATGATTCACAAAAGACAGGAGATTCCTATCGGCCTTAGTCTTGAAAACTTATTCCAGTTCTGCCAAAATGAAGCCTCTAAATATTTCTTTAGTGATTTCTACTTCTTTTCAGAAAGATCTTTCTTCAACAGATTACAAAAGATAAAACTAGCCAAGCCTTATTAATTCTGCAAATCTATATTAGGTAGGTTTCTTTTAAGATGGCCTTTCCAATGGATTAATAATATTATATAACAATGTATATTTGCTATCTGTGGTTGTCCCGTTGTTCTTTGTTATCATCGGATCGGCTGGTAACTTGATGTTCAGTTGAGATTCATGACTACTTAAATCCAAGCAGGTTTTGTGAACTGTATATATGAAAAGATTTTTGGATCAGTTATCTCTCTCTCTCTCTCTCTCTCTCTATATATATATATATATATATATATATATATATATATATATATATATATATATATATATATATATATATAGTAATTTATAAAATATATATGGCGATTAAGCTACACTGAATATTCTGCGTTTCATCCACTATAGGATTCGTCAGCCTGACGAATCCTATAGTGGATGAAACGCAGAATATTCAATGTAGCTCTACCTACGTATTGAGCACTTTTGAAGTAAATACTTAAAGTTTACGCATAAATCTATACTTTCGTATATTAGGTTTATGTGAGTAAATGAAGTAGTTGCATATATATATATATATATATATATATATGAAACTCAACCACTTCATTTCATTTCAATGAGAGTTTTTTTTAAATTCATTGAATTACAATTTAATATATATATATATATATATATATATATATATATATATATATATATATATATATATATATAACTCAATGTCAGTGTGTGTGTGTGTGTGTGTGTGTGGTTTCCCTATAGAAAGAAAGATTAGAAACTATACAAAATCAAAAAGTTTAGTCGTATGAAAAATTTACTAGGAAAGATAATGGAAGTGTTCCCAAATCTCTAAGCACACTCCTAAAAGTACTATGAAGGGATAACCTCCTTAAAACTTCAAATATATCCTATTTTTATGAAATTTAAATCATATGCATTAAATTTTCTCCGTAAAACAATGGAAGTGGTCTAAATGCTTTTCTAACCTAATGAAGCTATGGGGGTCAACTCTCTTTTAAAAATTTATATATATCTTACTAGCGGTGGAGTAGAAGGGGTGCGTTCAGCTTTGCCCGGGCGTAAAATACGTTTAAATATAATATTTTAATTTGTCCAGATTTCGTATATATTATTATAGAGCTGTGATTTCAAAAGTGAAAAAAAAAGTATTTAGGTGCCATCAGCTTGAATTGAAACCGTAGCATTCAAAGCTGGTGACGTTACCATTGTGCCAACGTGGAACGCACATAAACTGATTAAAAATTAAAAATAAACCAAAATGAATGTACAAAATGTTTAACAATTTTTTCAATTTTGACCCTTTGAAAACAATTTTAACCGACTAAAGACTAATAAAAGAACGGTCCATAAAAAATCCAATCATTTAATGCCGCTCTGTGACTTTTAGTTTTTGAGGAGATAGAGTTTGAAAATATGGAGACAGGCAGATATACATATAGCCTTTTATATATTAGATTAGTAATTTGTACCACACTTTTGGATAGCTTATACAGTAAATGTTGTATTGTAGTGATAGAGATGATTAAATTTATAAATTAAATTTATATCATATTCATAAAATTGTCCAGAAAAGACGATAAAAGTGGTCCTGAATCTCTATGTTACCCCCTATTTATAAAAAAAATGGGTTCTTTACTGTTCTTTGCTTCTCTTTACCTTTCTTTATTTCTCTTCTCTTTCTCCCATAAAACAATTCTCTTCTTTCCAGGTCCTCATAATCTATTATGTTGAGAAGAAAGTTCTTGGGGAATTTTTAATTTTGCAGGGTTCTATGGACAAATTTATATTTAGTTGACCTTTGACAACTAAATATTTTCGTTTACTAGCCAAACAGAAAAGTTACTAGCGAAACCCACATGATTTTTAGAATATGACATCTTCGTTCTGTGACGAGTATGTACATCATAAAGATTTTTCTGTATATTTTTAAATAAGTGTAATTCTAAATATACAACAAATTTTATGTTGATACTTGAAGGTATAAACATTTTGATTTCTTCAGATGTTTTTTAAACAACCTTCGTTAAAAAAATTGTTCTGTTAAACTTTTAGTGTTTAAATAATTTAACTTTTTTCATGTTATTAAAAAAAAAGTTGAAAAGACATTTTTCACTCAGTTGTGAGCCTTGAAAGATTGTCAGTGAAAGAAATACAATCGCCAAAAGGTAAGTGTTTCATTATTTCTAGTCGCCACTTTGAAAAATCACTCGCAAATGAGACTGTTTCACTCGCAATATAGAGTCCTGTTTTGATTTCAAATGATGTATTATCAAGTAAGTTTTCGTTATAATATCTTTATTTTATATATCACTAACTGTGCTGGCTTTGTCCGGTCGTAAAATATGCTTAAATATGATATTTTAATTTGTCCAGATTTTGTAAATATTATTATAGCGTCGTGATTTCAAAAGCTAAAAAAAAAAATGTATTTGGGTGCCATCAGCTAGAATCAAAACTGAAAGCAAAACTGTAGCATTCAAAGCTGGTGATGTTACCACTGAAGAACTGATTAAAAATAAACTAAGATGAATGTACAAAATGTATAACGATTTTTCAATTTTGACCCATTTTTGACCTCTTAAAAACTATTTTAACCGGCTAAAGACCCATAAAAGAATGGTCCATAAAAAAATCCAATCATTTGAGGCGTCTAGCACCGCTCTGCGACTTTTAGTTTTAGAAGAAATAAAGTTTGAAAATATGGAGACAGACAGACAGATATAGTAAGTTTTATAAATTATATTTTAAAGAGCGTTTTTCATTCTATCTAATCCTTTAAAAACAATTATGTTTTCTTTTCAGAACGTAGAATACATGATGGAAAAAAAAAATTCGAACAATTTTGTTATTTCAATTCAAGCTAGGCCAAAAAGCTGCTGAAACACCTCGCAATATCAACGAAGCGTTACGCCCAGGTACCACTACTGAACGCACAGCACAATAGTGGTTTAAGAAATTTCTGTGGCAGCGATGGGAGTCTTAAAGATGACGAGTGTAGTGGTCGGCCATCGGATGTTAACAACAATCAAGTAAGAGCCTCAGTCGAAGCCAATCTATGCACAACTGTTCAAGAACTTGCTTCTGAATTAGATGTAATGTATACAATGATTTCCAACCACTTGAGAGAGATTGGAAAGACAAAAAACTTGATAAATGGGTGCCTTACAAATTGAACAACAACCAAAAACAACACCTTTATGAAGTATCATCTTCCCTTGTTTTACGCAACAAGAATGACCCATTTCTCGACCGGATTGTGACTTGTGATGAAAAGGGAGTTCTTTATAACAACCAGCAACACTCAGTTCAGTGGTTAGACGCCAACGAAGTTCAACGATACTTCCCGAAGCCAGAGTTGCACCAAAAGAAGGTCATGCTGTTTGGTGGTCTGCAACAAATATCATTCATTACAGTTTTTTGAATGCTGGCGAAACCATTATGGTGAAGAAGTATTGTCAACAAATGGATGAAATGCATCAGAAACTTTGGCAACAACATCCAGCATTAGTCAACAGAAAAGGCTCAATTCTCCTCCACGACAATATCAAACGAAACTCTGCCTCATTTGCCATACTCTTCAAACCTCTAACCTACCGACTACCACTTTTTCAAGCATCTTGACAACTTACTGCGTGAGAAATGTTTAAAAAATCTAAGTGATATCAAAAACAGTTTCAGCGACTTCATCACCACCAGAATGCAAGATTTGTACATTACTGGCATATACATTTGTTTTGCAGTGACAAAAGTGTGTTGATTCTGATGGTGCTTATTTCGATCAATGAATTTTTGTTTGAGGTGTGATATGTTCATCTGAATTTAAAAATTAAAAACCGCAAGAACTTTCTTGTCAACCTGATAAAAAAAAAAAAAAACCTGTCTGATTGATCAAGGCGATTCTCCTTGACCAATTCTTTATTCTTCCTCTCTTTTGAATGGGAAGCTGTACAGTCAATAAGTAAAGAAACCTTTATTTGAATGCTACTACCTAATTTTGAACATTCTCAAGGGCTCGTCTATTTCTCGGACATAAAAGAACTTTATTATAGTTGGACTTCTAATCATTAAACTCTATAATAACACATTTATTGTAAATTAGGATAGTATGCAGCCAAATATTTATATTAACTTTTTTATTTTGTTTCGTTGAATGCAATTGTTAAAGAAAACTATTATAAATAAGTTTCATTTTTTAGATAACAGGAAACATTTATTTATTGTATATGGAAATATATAAGCCAATTGGATTAATAAATACATAAATATTCAATTATTAATTTTTCTAAATCAATATAATACAAATGCAAATATGAAAATCCGATAGCAAAATAAGCATTCAATTAAGCATTGTAGTGCTAATGCTCTTCCATGGAAATTATAGTAAACACACGAAATGATGACGTCATTTGTTAATGTGTAGAATGATGACGTTTTATACAACACTTTGGAGATGCCTATTGGACTTCTAAATCTGCAAACACGACCAGTTTTGCAAGGACTTTTCGTTATTATTATTTAATTTAATACATGTGTTATCCTTATGTCAGTCTGGTGTGTCTTCTGTACCCTTTTCTCCCAGCATTATACAACTTTAGTAAGTGAGAACTGAAGCGCTCCCTTGCCAAATCATTTTATATGTGCTAAATATCTATGTGTCTTTATGACTCATGGGGACGGAACTCCCTTAAAACTTCAAATACGTATATTCAATTTTAATGAGATTTAAATTTTAAGAGGCACAAGTTTAGAGAGTAACATTTCAGCTCCTTTCAACTATAGTAGAGGGCGAAACGAGAGAAAGGGCAGTAAAAACAAAGAAAGTAATACGATGCTATTAACATAATGAAAAGGCACCATAGTAGTGATCCTCATTCAATCCCAAACAACACCGAGTTTTTTTGCTTTTTTATACACTAAATATCGGGAGAAAGTGTTTGTGACTCCCACCTTTGGAATTGTTTTGCTCATTTCTTTTTTTTTTATCGGATTACTAGCGATTAATATCTTCAGATTATAAAAAAAAAAAAAAAATGAAAATATTACTAAGTAACTTAATCGTAATTCGACACTTCCAAATTTATATTGATGTTAACATTTGTTATGAGAGTTGGAAGGGTTCTTAATCGTGTTTGTTGCTTGTGTGAATCCAAAACGAAACTCTTTTCATTGATGCTGCAATAAACTAGCATAGACGTACAAAATAAACGTAACAAACAAGAACACGCGTATTGAAATAAATGTGTTACACCAATACTAGTTTAGTTTGAATAATCTCGGGAAAAGCCTGGTCAGGACAGCTAGTACTGAATAAAATAGGTAGCATAGACGTACAAAATAAACACAACAAACAAAAACACTCGTATTGAAAAATAATAAATGTGTTACATCACTACTGATTTAGTTTGAATAATTCCGGGTAAATCCATGCCGGGAAAGCTAGTACTGAATTTAAAGGAGTAGCATAGATTTACAACATAAATACAACAAACCATTCGTTTTTTGTTTTTTGTTTTTTATGTGTGTAGCCGTAAGCATTGGGTACACAAGAAATGCAGCAGAATTACTTGTAGGTTGAACAATGTAAGATGAATGAGAACTCAAATGAGGAGAAAGTATATCTGAATAGCAAAGCTATTGAGATTGCCAAGAAGTCAAGAAGTTTTGTTAACTTGGTGATACCATTGGAGCACAAGTAGAGCAGGTGCTAGTGTGAATGCAAGAATTAGGAATGGATGTAGCATGTTCAAGAAACTACTGCTATTAATAACCAGCAAAGCATTACCATTGTTGACTAAGGCAAGAGTCTGTCAGGCATGCGTACTCATTGTCTGATGATATATGGAATTGAAAATTGGCTACTGGGGGTTGAGGATATACGTTGTATAGAAAGAAATAATATGAGAACGATGCAATGGATGTGATGCGTTTTAAAGACAGGCTTAGTTATGACTAGGACTATGACAACAGCATATTCTTTTCATTGTTTTGACTCCTGAGTATATATCCGACACAGTTAGACACAGTAAATCAACCGAGAACCACATCTCTATATAAAACCATATAAGATATTAACGGATACACACTGGAGAGTCAAAAAATTAAAAGAATATGCTGTTGTCCCAGCCCTAGTCATGACGTATTCAGAGGAAGATTAAACCTGGCCAATATATGTATGGCTGCAGTAAAAGAATGAATGAGAGTTATGTGGTTAGTAAATGTAGAACAGGGTCAAGCCACGAGGAAAGAAAAACGAAAACAGGGGAGGAAGGAAGGGAGGAAATGATAAAAATGGACCTGCAGGAAAGAGGGATAAATAAAGACCTGGCCAGAGATGGGTTACTTTGGAAGTGAGTTTTCTAAAGTCAATTAATGCATGCCAACATGTAAAACGATACTTAGGATGATGGCGATGATGATGACGATGATGATGATGATGATGATGATGATGATGATGATGATGATGACGATGATGATGATGATGATGATGATGATGATAATGACGATGATGATGATGATGATGATGATGGTGGTGGTGGTGGTGGTGGTGGTGGTGGTGGTGGTGGTGGTGGTGGTGGTGGTGGTGATGATGATGATGGTGGTGGTGGTGGTGGTGGTGGTAATTTGTGTTTTTGTATGCATTTAAATGCTTTACCTGTATTGGGAGTGTATATTAATTTAGTTTTACAAAATCTATGCGTTAAGAAGACATTTTTCAAATTCAAAATAATCATGTCTTTTCTTTTTAATTCTCAGGTTACTATTGACTTGATTGGTTTTGTTTTAAGCTCTATACTCATCCAGGCATTGTTCCCGATCATCCTGAACTTTTCTTTGCAACTGAACTCAAGCAATACCGTTTCAGGAGCAATGTGGTCAAAGAATAAGTAATTTAAAAAGAAAACAAGTGAAGCATGTATGGTCCCCCATGTTATCACAGTGAACGAGGCATAGAAAAATGACTAAGTTCAGCATTTGCCCCCCCCCTCCGTTTAGCCCCAAAAGTCCCCAGGAGATGTCAAATCCTAGTGAAAATGAACAAACGGTGCAGTTTTAGACCTTAAGATATGTAAATTTGCAAATAAAAAAGAAAGAAAACAAGAATGACTAAGTTCATCATTTGTCTCCATCCATTTAGCCCCAAAAGTCCCCAAAACCTTAACATATTTAAATTTGAGTCCAGCACAATGCAAAACTGCTAAATAGACATACACAGAAAATTTTGGATAAATATGGTAAAATAATCCCTAAAATGGAGTGTTTTTATTAGCCCTACAAGAGGCCCTGGGGCACACCCAAGAGTTATCATGAAGTGTATACAAACAAAATTATATAGAAATCAGTTACAACTTTTCAGAAAGTTTTATAAAAATCCAAGTCATCAACTTTTTTTAATAAGCACAAAAGTGTCGATTTTAACCATTTTAACTCGAAAGGCGGAGGGCAACCGGAGTTTTCCCGGAAAATCCGTTCTATTATTTTTTACTCATATCATGTTTAATGTTTGTGCAAAATTTCAAAAAATTCCAAGGCGTAGTTATTGAGAAAAGTGCGGACAGATGAACAGACAAACAGACAAGGGTGAATTTACAGGTCCACCTTCCTTTTGTTGGTGAACCAATTATTTGAGGGTACTGTTGTGTCAAATGTGAAACTTGAACATTTGCTGAGCCTTCGAAGTGTAGGATTGAAGTGTAGTATTTGTTCTGTCCAAAGATGGTACAATAATATGACGGGCCCTGCAGTCGTACTGTACGTTCATAGAGTAGAAATATGTCACACACTCCTACAATGATTGGGAAAGAAGCACCCATAACGGATATATTCTAAAACTACAATAACAGGAGTACTTAGATAATTATGTTACAATTTGAACAAAGGTGGCACAATGATATCCGTTCCTCCTTTTTAAGATAGCAAGTAAACCTTTCCTTCTCCTACAACTGAATAAAATTTTCCTTTCCTATATATGCCTAACACCAAGTGGAATTTCTAAGAAACTTACTGCTATGGTTTCAAATGACTTGGAATAACAGCAAAGGGAGATTTGATTCCAAATAATTCTCATATGTTATATCTCCCCTCTTTGGTTTTCATACATAAAGTAAATTTCACAGTGTATAAGGATTATTTGATACTGGAGATATTCATGATCATACCCTGTTTCCAAAAGAGGGGAGGTATAACAATATTTGGAATCAGGTCTCCCCTTGTTGTCCTTTCAGATCATTTGAAACCATAGCAGAAAATTTTAGTAACCCCCTCCGTCAAGGCCAAAGGTTTTGGGGATATATATATATATATATATATATATATATATATATATATATATATATATATATATATATACTAAACTATCCGTGACCCGTTGGGTCAGTATATATTAACTATGGAATTAATGTATGAGTGTGACACTTTTGACGTAAAGAAAATAGTTTTTTGTGGCGTAACAGAAACATTTCTACGAAAATATATTAAAACGAAAAAAGAATATAGATAGATTTCTATGAGTCGTTCTGTTTATAATTGTTTATTTTTGAAAAAAAAAAAACTTACAGCCATTGAATTATAAGTGGTTTGCCATAGTCATAGGTAAATGTGCACTGAACAGATATCATAATACTTAAAGTTAAATTCAAATTTTGAGATATCTTTTAATTTAAACGTGAAAAAAAACAAAAACAATTGGGACGCTGAAAACGTACACAGTAAAACAATACATTTTATTGTCGTGTTGATTATTTATTTGTAACGCAAAAAAACATATTTTCGAGGTTATTTATTTATGTTGGTAGTGTAGAAGAAAATGTATAAATGTTTTTTAAGAAAGGTCTATTTAAAAATGGAGAATAAATTTTAAAAAAAATGGAAGAACGTGGGTAAATCGCCATTATAAAATGCTCTTATGGTTGTCAACAGGTTAAAGTAGATTTATTTGGAAGAAAATTGCTTTAAAATAACTAACGTAATACAGAAATGAACGATGTAAAAAAAAGGGAAGAAAATATTAACAATTGTTTATTTGGATAATTTAAACGCAAAAAAAAAAAAATTGGGACGCTGAAAACGTACACAGTAAAATAATATGTTTTATTGTCGCATTGATTATTTGTTTATTTATACATGCACAACTGGAAGTCGTAAACCGGATGTTGGTTTACAACACCCGTTACAAGGTCATTTGAGTTTAATAATTATATAAATATATATATAAGGATAGGGAGCTCAACCTAAAAGAATAGGGAGCTTAATAAATGTCAGAATTCTGAGATGAATAAGAATACAGATTAATTAATCGTGTGGTATCGAGTCTTACAAAATATTTTTTGGAGGTAATATTATATAAGACAATCCCAGCAGAAAGAGAATAGCTCAATATACTTGATCAAGCAAATGTAATTTATAGTTTCTTTGTTTAAAATTTTATTCAGAAAATAAAAATATCAATTTTCAGAGTGGAAATTTATTGTTTGAATGAAGAATACATTTTATATTTCTGTCCTTAATCCATGAATTTTCGATGTAGGCTCATCTCCTCAGAGGAAAAGTCATTAGCAAATATTAGATCTAATTCGAAATAATATTGTTATTTAGTACATACAAAGAAAATATATTTAAAAATTAATTACATCTTTTTAGGGGGCATAGATAACAAAACAAAAAGAAGATGAAATAAGAGTAGATACAATGAAAGCACATGAATTAATGGTATCCGGGTGTAGTGATACCACTTGTATAAAGTGGTGTACTATGGTCAGAGTCCGAGTTTGTTAAATAAATCAACATTGTAGGTAGATTCCAATTTATCGTAAGGTATTTTTGGTCCTTAGTGATGATTCTTTGAGTGTGTTAAGTCGGATGGGGGGGGGGGGTATAATCCTCCTCATTTTTTTGTTGGTATAGTCCCTGTATGGATTGTTCGTTGGAAGCTATTTTTTAAGTGTTCGCTGGAAGTTATATTTCTTATGTAGATTAGAATTACATGTTAAAGACCTTCGTAATATTTTTGTTAAAAGCTTAGGATATCAGGAGAATTTTTCAATCAAATTAAGTATTTTTAAGATGGACTTGAAATATGGATACAATAAGATAAAGTCTAAGTTATAGTAAGCTAAGACTATGGAATCCATCATATGTGTTTCATTTGGGCATTTTTTTTTTTTTTTTTTGGCCCTGGTTAATGTGATGTGAGGAGAAAATTTTTTTTTTTAATATGAGGAATTTGAAATTTGTGTCTATATCTAAGTACTCAATCAGAAGGAAGGGGCTGGGCGTATAAAGAGAAGACAAGGGGAAAAAGAGTAAGGAAGCTGACCGGTGTAATATAGGGCGCGTATTAACCTCGGTGTTTATCGGTCAATCCGATGTGTTGGTAGGGGGTTGTTCTATGGTAGTTAGGTCGGATGGCGGGTGAGTGGGTGGGTGGGCTTTTCTATGGGGCATATGCGGGTACTTCAAGGTTAAGAGAGTGGAATGACAAATAAATAAATTCAAGCGATAAAATAATAGAATAGAAATTATTAGTTTCAGGATAACAGTGATTTAATTAATGTTAAATGTAAGATTGAAGGTATGTGTAAATTATTTAAATAATTTTATTTAAATAAAACGGCCGGCTCTTTGCTAATGTAAGGAAATCCTATGAATTTTAAATTATCGATATGTAGGTTTTTTTATAGGAATTCTGTTGTCCAAAAACGTATTTTTTAAATATATGTGTCATTGTGTGTGTGTGTGTGTCTGTCTGTGTGTGTGTCTGTGTGTGTATGTATATATATATATATATATATATATATATATATATATATATAGAGAGAGAGAGAGAGAGAGAGAGAGAGAAAGAGAGAGAGATTCGTATTTAGAAAGTCGACTTCAGCAGAAGCGTCTTAAAATCTCTCCATTTCTTCATTCTACGCACAATTTATCTTTCTTTTAATAATAATATTTTGAACTCACTCTTTTTTCCTTGTACCCATTTGTGAATTATTTCACGGAATTCTGCCTTTTGGATGAA
Source organism: Euprymna scolopes (assembly GCF_053919585.1). Classification (NCBI taxonomy): domain Eukaryota; kingdom Metazoa; phylum Mollusca; class Cephalopoda; order Sepiida; family Sepiolidae; genus Euprymna; species Euprymna scolopes. The sequence continues at coordinate 67,122,829 of NC_136485.1, read as the reverse complement.
ATCGAAATATCTTCCAGTAACGCCATTCCTGTGGATTTTTACTTCTGGATACCGAACTTTAACCATTTTTTCTTGGATTTTACCGTTATTGAATATTCTACTCTTCATTCGACCATCCATTCACGTGAAATCGTTTTGCTTCCCCCCCCCCATTCCCTCTGCTTCACTATTTTTTTGATTTTTACCAAGTAAGCTCTATAGCTTACTTGTAGTTTCATTCTATACTTTGCAAGCAAAATCCGATTCCGCATTTTGCTAATTCCTACCTTTTGATGAAACTCTTTGGATTAGTGATAGAGAGGGTGAACTATGAGTTATATATTATAGATCCAAAACATAAGGGTACTCCTAGGCCTTTGGTGTTAGTAAATGTAGTTTAAACTGCTTAGATAAAATTGTTTAAGGGTGATTAGTGCTAACAATGTGGACATAAGAAATATTTTTAAGGTGATTTTTGGAGGAGTATTTTAACGGATTTTTATCCTATTTTTAGCGCTGCTGTTATGGCGCTTATTAACCTCCATCCAGTTGCTGTTAAGGACAATCCACTTAATCTGTGTTTCGCTTTCGAAAATCCTAAGCGAATCATCATATATATATATATATATATATATATATATATATATATATATATATATATATATATATACATATATATATATATATATATATTTATTATTGTTTTACTATAATAATTAAATACCTACAGACACTAGTGTTTCATCCTTTCGGGATTCTTCAGTGCAGGGTGTCACGATTACTACCAGTCGAACGATTCGAAACCCGCGACACGAGACATCTCTGGCTCGATTAGCGGAGGCCGTATCCATTCGGCTACTATTAACCGTGTGAAATAGCGTTGAATTTTAAACATTTTAATTTAAATGTTCATTACGTCAGACAGACAGTGATCAAATCGTTATACGATGATCTACGCATAAGAGCTAAATTGACCGACTTTTAATTCAACGGAAAGTGCTCAACGATAAGAAACGAATTTCTTAAAAGGGCTGTCATAAATATAAATGTCATATATATATATATATATATATATATATATATATATATATATATATATATATATATATATATATATATATATATAGGAAATGAGGAAGCATGGCTGCGGAAATCTTTTTACCCGAATATGATGTCCAGCATGTTAAATATATACCATTTGTTGTAGAAATCCAATGGATAAACATCTGAAGAAGTTGGTGGGGACAGAATATTTTTACGGAAACATAAATCGTAAAATTACCACTCATTAACGAAACAGCTGTAATGGAAAAATCCATGAAATAAACGAAGGTTATAAAAAGAAAACATGAGTCTTTGAATTTTCACCAAAACTTTGCACTATATATATATATATATATATATATATATATATATATATATATATATATATATATATATATATATATATATATCCCTCTCTCTCTCTCTCTCTCTCTCTCTCTATATATATATATATATATATATATATATATATATATATATATATATAAATCCTAGACGAATAATCTTAAATGATTAAGCTCCAAGTGAAACAGTGATAGAGAGGGTGAACTATGAGTTATATATTATAGGTCCAAAACATAAGGGTACTCCTAGGCCTTTGGTGTTAGTAATTGTAGTTTAAACTGCTTAGATAAAATTGTTTAAGGGTGATTGGTAGTGCTAACAATGTGGATATAAGAAATATTTTTAAGGTGATTTTCGGAGGAGTATTTTAACGGATTTTTATCCTATTTTTAGCGCTGCTGTTATGGCGCTTATTAACCTCCATCCAGTTGCTGTTAGGGTTTGATTAATGGCTTATGGGTGGGTTTGTCAGGGGTGGGAATTTTGTGGGCGGTAGGAGATTGTGGGAAGGTGGATAAGGTAAGTTAACAAGAATAGTGATTAAGGAGCATAATGGAACAAATTCTGAGATAGGAAGGTATAATTAAGGGTGGGGGGCTTAATCATGTTAGGTGTGGATGTATATAGGCGTTTGAATAATCTTTAATAGTGTTTACTAAAAGTAGGATTCTATAGCCAGGATATGACATGTAAGGACGTACTTTGTTTGATATGAATGTGGCATTTATTAACAGGAGAGGTTGTCAATTAAGCTTCTTATAAAGTATGTAATAATGGGTTGTAAATAAAAGAAATATGGTGAGGTTGAGTTTGTTGCATATTTTTTTAAATTATATTTTCACCCCAAACATGGCACATTGCCACTTTGATGTAGGGGGCTACTATTAGGGACACAGGCTATAGGGGTACTAGGTAGGGAGTTGGGCAGCAAGATGTCGGTTCACGTTACACTTGAACTTCTGCATGTCAGTACAGTTGGGGAAGCAGGAACCTGGCAGGGTGTTCTAAAGTCTAGCGGTTCTGGGGAAGAAACTACTGGAGTAGAAGGCTTTCTTACATCTAGGGATCTCTACTGTGAAGGGGTGGGATTGTACTGCTTGTCGGGTTTGTTAGGGGTATTTACGTAGAGGGGGTACAAGTGCTTGCAGCTCGTCGGAGAATACACCGTTAAAGTACTTAAAGTGCGTCGATGGGACAGAGGCTAAAGCTTGGATGATAGTTCAGAACCTATTAGGTTGGCGACTCTCTTTTGAACCTTGTCTAGGAGTGAGAGACTAGTAGCAGATGCACCGGCCAAAATATGACAACAATACTCCATACATGGGTGAATGGTGGCCTTATAGAGGTACAAGATACTTTCAGGGGTCAGTAGCTTTCTAGCACAGTAGAGAGAACCTACCTTTTTTGCAGCGGTCCTGGCAATGCTCTCAATGTAATTGTTCCAACTCATGTTTCTTGTGAACGTTAGGCCGAGGAGTTTAAAAGATGTGCTTTCAGATAAAAAGTCTTTGGCCATTACTATTAGTGGTAGAGAAGGTTTCTTGTAGTTATTGAAGGAAACAAGTTTAGTCTTGGCAGCATTGAATATGACCATCCATTTTTTGTCTCCATTCCACTACAGATTGGAGGTCATTTTCTAGTGTTTCTGCCATTTCTTTAGATATGTGTTCATTTGTTTTCCTGTCGTGTCTGTTATAGAGCGTGGTGTCATCAGCATATATACCCATCTCACAAACAATTTTGTCAGGGAGGTCATTTATGAATATAAGGAATAATAGAGGTCCACGGATGGACCCTTGAGGCACTCCCGCATTTATATCATATTGTTTAGATGTACGGCCATCGAGGACAACCTAGAATTTTCTCTTATCTAAGAAGGATTTAATTATGTTACGTATTCTTCCAGTGATACCATATGATCTGATTTTCCGGAGAAGACCTTTGTGCCATACCCTGTCAAAAGCCTTAGATATAGCTAGAGCTACCGTTCTACCCTCCCCTGCTTTGCCAAGTGAATGGTATATACGCTCTGAGATTACAGTTCGGATGTCTGCTGTGGAACAGGCTTGCCTAAATCCATATTGTTGGTCAGTCAGAAGTTTAGCATCTGTAAGGTGATGAGCTTGGTTAATTATGGACTTAAATATTTTGGCAAAAAGTGGGAAGAGGCTAATGGGGCGATAATTTGCTGGGTTAGTTCTTTCGCCAGAATTCTTGAAAACTGGTACCACAGAAGCAGTTTTGCATCAGGCAGGAAAGCAAGATTCATTAAGTCATTTGTTGTAAAGTTTGGAGAATTGGAGCTACTTCAGCAGAGCACTTTTTTAATAGCACAGTCGGGATGAGATCAGGTCCACATGCTTTTGTAGTATCAAGATTTTTTATAATGGCATGCACCTGAGAAGGGATGATTTTCAGATCGTCAAATGTGGCGTCTGTCTGCAATGGAAAGTCTGGGAGAGGGTGGTTAGCAGGGTCTAGTGTGGAGTTGGAGGCAAACCGACTGGCAAGCATGTTAGCCTTCTCGGTTGCTGAGAAAACAACTTCATGATTGTTGAATAGTGGAGGAATTGTTGATTGCCCATTATTTACTACACTGTTGTAGGTTTTCCAGAAGTCATGGGTTCCTAATTTCTGAGCTTCGATGCGTTTTTGGGTGGTTTCAGTAAATTCTCTCTCAATTGTCGCTATTTCTTTCTTACAGTTACTTCGGGCTTCTATATACTTCTGTTTGAACTGGATTTATGTCGGTTAAATCTGTGGTACACATGCTGCCTTTGCGCGATGGCAGCTGAACATGTGGAAGTAAACCACTGGGGAGAGTGGGGCTTGCTATAAAATTTCTGCGTGGGGACATGTGCTTCAATTGCTGTTTTGAACCATTCAGTGGTTTCATTTGCGCACTGTTCAGCAGGGAGTGAAAAGATATTTTGCCATGGGGCATCTCTAATGAGATCCCTGATGGCTTCCCCATCGGCCTTTTTATAACATTTCGTTGTTTTCAGCAATGGCTCTTCCATTTTGGCTCTAGAGTTTAGGGTAATTTTAACTATTATCACTACAAGATCAGCATTCCCAAGTGGGCTGTGGGCGTCCGTAACACAATCATTGGGAACTGTGGTTAGAAACAGATCTAAAAGTGATGCGTGTTGCTCTTGCTGGTCAGGGAAATTGGTTGGAAACATAACCATCTGTGATAGGGAATGAGATATAGAGAAGCTATGTGTTCTTGTACCAGCTGCGTCTGTGTAATTAGAGGATCCAAGCTAGTTACTGCGGTGGACATTGAAGTCACCAAATACATGAACTTGTGCGCTAGTGTCTGTTGAGGGAAAGTGCTGTATCTATGCTGTCAGAGACTTTGTTTATTAGGGTACAGTCCTGGGTCGAGGGAGAGCGGTAGAGAAATATATAACATATGTGGAGGGTATTATTGTTTTATTGCCTAAAACTGAATACTCTATGTTATTTCAAAATAGCCATATTTAAATTTTTTCTTATGTTTGCAATTTGATACCAGTTCATTTCTGGTGTTTATTGTTGGTTTAGAGAAAGTGATTATCTTAACCGCTTCAGAGGTTGCATGATTAAGATCCTGGTACGTATAATTTTTTTTTATATTCCATTTGATTGAATAAAGACTCTTTTTAAGCGTTAAGTTTTTAATCAAGATAGTTAAAAAAGTGCCTTTTTTATTCCATGTATTTTCGCTTTTGAAGGAATGTAAATGGTTTGAGATTCTTAGTTTTATTAATGTAAAAGTTGCGCCTATATAAGTTAGGGTTTTAGTTTCATTATTTGAATGCGTATTTAGGCTATTATCTGGATTGGTATTTAAAGTATTTAAGTCATTTCTTTATTTGCATGGTGCAGAACTGAAATTTACATATGTTAAGGGCTTAAACTGCACCGTTTGTTGATTTTCACCAGGATTTGACATCCACTGGGGATCTTTGGGGCTAAATGAGAGGGCGGGTCAAATGCTGAACCTAGTCATAATTTTAATGCCTCGGTTACTGTGCACTCACGGGAGACCATGCATGTTCACTTGTTATCACTATTTTTTTTTAGTGATCATATGTATGGATAAATATTGCTAAATTTAATTTTCTATATAATATCATTTATTTTAATTTCAAGGCATTTAACAAAAAGAAAATATGAACTTTTCAAAGCTGAAAAAAAAGGTAAGTGAATTTGAGATGTCATGTGATACTGTTTTTGTTTTTTGTCATTACTTCTCGAGGCCAAAAGCCATTCACAGATAAGGAACAATGAGATAGATTGTCAACTAAACGATGAAGAATATGAGAGAATTGAAACTTATTAATAGAATAAACAAAGTTTGATTACTTTTGGGGACATTTTATGGTAAGTATTTGATAACGACCATGTTGTAGTCTGCAGGGAAGCAATTTTATGGTAATGTGTTCCACATATAGGAAGTTCTTATATATATATATACATATATATATATTATTTTCTTGTAAGTGAAGTAGTGTATATATATATATATATATATATATATATACATATATATATATATATTATTTTCTTGTAAGTGGAGTAGAGTATATATATATATATATATATATATATATATATATATATATATATATATATATATATATATATATACACTACTCCACTTACAAGAAAATAATATACAAGGAACTAATCATAAAAATCTGTCCCTACTAATAAAATAGATGAAATTAACATGGAAGCGAAAACTTGCTTAAAATAATGAATATCCATAATTACAGAGAGATTATAACCCCAGGCACTCCAAGGTTCTCCATGAAAGATCATAAACCTAACTTCCAAGACAACACGTCCCTTAGATTGATTTGTCCCTCTAGCTCAGACATAGGCTTAGTAAGTAAGAAAATCTTAGACATAATCATCCCCTCGATAAGAGAAAAAGTCAAGTTCCCACTTTGGCAATGCTCTGACTCTGTTCTTAAATGGTTCTTAAATCTTAAGGATAAACAAAGACTAAACCTAAACTCCATTACCTTTGATATAAATAATTACTATCAATCCATCTCCCTAATACTCCTAAATAATGCATTAATATTTGCCAAAAGACACTCTAACATTACCGACTTAAAAATAAAACTAATTCTATTGGCAAGAAATTCCTTAATACATTTTGATGGGAAATATTGGACAAGGAAAGATACTCTTAAAAATTTCGATATAATCATGGGAACAGACTCCGTTCAGGTTACAGACTTAGTGAAGGAGCTTAATATAGAGTTCAATAGTTACAAGGACGATGCATTATTTGTAACGATAATAGAATACAATCTAGTCCAGCCAAAAATAAGCCAATTCAAAAAGTCGCTTACAATAATAGAAATCCCAACAACAAGCTTAATAAGAAAAATAGACTAATAAGATGAAAGAAATCCATATGGTTCAATCCACCATACAGCTCGAACGTAAAAACCAACATACCCAAGGAATTCTTTAAAATAGTGGAAAACTCTTTTAAATACCCACATAAGTACAGTACATTATTAAACAAAAACTCTCTAAAAATATCATACTCAAGAATGCCTAACTTAGCACAAACGATCATATCCTTCAATAATAGTAAAATAATTAAAGTTCAGACCCCCTCCCCAATTACGACCCCAAGAAATAAATGCAACTGCCAAAATAAAGTGATCTGCCTGCTAAATAACGACTTCATACATAAAGACGCTATATACTCTTGCGAGGTAACACAATTCCCTATGCATGAAACATACCCTCAAAACATAATAACCAAAGACCCCAACCTTAATATTCCTAATTCACCAAATCATATGCATACTTTATATAACAACAACCCACAAAACAACCCCTGTAATAACTTCCCCATAAACAAGTCACAACAAACTCTCCAACATCCATCTGACTCTTCTCCTGTAAACCACACTTTATGTATGGCATCCTTCTTTTAAAATGATTTGAAAGAAAAAATGCACTTATATTTGAGACGTGTTACTGTTATGAAACCGCGCCGGTACGTCGCGTCACCCAGTAAGCCTTCTTCAGTGCATTGGTGGAATCGTCCTTGCTGCAATGTCCACAAGGCCGGATCTTCTGTGATCGTCTAGAGATTTCGTCTTCGGATATACCGGGTGCTCGTTGACGGAAGCAGTTTCACAAGTAAAAAAAAATAATAACGAAAACATCAGCACATCAGCAAATCGAAACTTTTGAATAACAAAGACTTCGGAGATTGGGTTATATAGAATGTATTAAAAGAAAACCATAAAAGAAATATATACAAACACATGTACAGTTTGGAGTATGAATTTGTAAGCAAGCATTTAAACTTCTAAGTGGGGCTTCCCCTTGCTGGAATTCACAGGTCTATTAATTTAACCTTTTTTTAGTTATCGGGCAATAGGCGAGGGGGGGGGAGAGAGAGAGAGGAGAGGTGAGGTGGCTTGACTCTCGGACTCGCTCTGTTTTGCTCCTCTTCTGTTCTTCTCCTCTTCTGTTCTTCTTCTTGCTGGAATTCACAGGTCTATTAATTTAACCCTTTTTAGTTATCAGGCAATAGGCGAGGGGGAAGAGAGAGAGAGGAGAGGTGAGGTGGCTTGACTCTCGGGCTCGCTCTGGTTTGCTCCGACTTCTGTTCTGTTTTGCTCTGACTCTCTTGGTCTTTATATAGTAGAGCACTGGGTGGGACGACAATTCACCATTCCTTCCCGACCAATCAGAGTGCTCGATAACCAAATCGTCTGATTCTCTCTCATTGGATAATTTGACTGGTGACAGAAATGGGCCACCTCCCACAATCCAAGAATAATTCTAACTCCTCCCCGATCAATCAAAAACGCCCGATGGAAAATAACCAGTTTTCTCTCATTGGATAATTTCCAAACTGCGTAATATGCGATAACTGCGTAAGTAAGAAAACTGCGTCCAAAAAAAAATATGCTTTGTGAATTCTGCCCTTAGATGTGACACTTGTCATTATCAAAGGAAATGAACAATTTATTATTCTATTAACATCTCGACAAAATATGTTATTGAAAATTGTCGGGTGGCAAAAATCTCTTGATGTATATTTCAAAACTGCGATTCGGTTTGAGAATGAAAACATTAGGAATGTTATTTTGGGTTCAAATGGTTTTATCAGAGTCATACAAAATCATTTAATATTTGATTCGACAAACATTCTTTGAAGCCGACAAATGCGTGTGTGAAATTTTAATTCCAAAGAAATTATTTATCTTTGTTTTGATCTTGTCATAAATATATTTTGTGACGCCAACAAATGTAGTTTTTAGTTCAAAGCAAAAACATAATCTATCTGTTGTTGTTCCAGCTGACACATGAATTGTGTCCTTGAAACGGTCGGCGCACTCTTTGAACCTGACCAATGCGTCTATGCGACTTCAAATCAGAGAAAAAATATCAACAATCGAATTATGCTTTCACAGAAAGAAAGGAAAAAAAATACTTTGACAGAATTGAAATTCAGCAAGATCTTTCTTTTTCGATGTCGGCCCGGGACAAAAAATATTAACATATATCTTTTAGTTAACCGGTGTTGCCCGGAATAAGATCTTAACATCTATCTTTCAATTACCCGATATTGCCCGGGATAAAATATTAACGTTAAATAAAAACGTCACATCGACCCTAATGGTCTGACGCTGCCTCTCTTTGGTGTTACATTCGCCCCCACATGGGGTGGCGATTCTCAATATGAGGACGACGCCCCATGTCCTCAACAACCAAAGAGATTCTCCTAGCTAATACTACTGCGTCTTAACTAAAAGTTAATGGTCACTGACGATTTCACGCTGCCTCTCTTTGGTGTTACACTGTATCGCATTCAGTAATTTATTTTAGATTAATTCAAGTGATGTAAAAATATTTTGCCCCCTCCCCATTTTGCTCCAAAAGTCCCTAAAGCCTTAACATATTTTAATTTGAGTTCAGCACCATGCAAAACTGCTAAATAGACATACACAGAAAATTTTGGACAAATTTGGTAAAATAGTCCCCCAAAAATGGAGTGTTTTTATTAGCCCTAAAAGAGCCCCTGGGGGACAACCAAGAGTTGTCATGGAGTATAGACAAACAAAATTATATAGAAATCAATTAGTTACAACTTTTCAGAAAGTTTTATAAAAATCCAGGCATCAATTATTTTTTAATAAGCACAAAAGTGTCAATTTTAGCCATTTTCACCTGAAAGGCATCCTGGGGTGGGGGTGGGGGGCATCTTGAGTTTTCCTGGAAAATCCGTTCTGTTATTTTTTTACTTATATCATGTTTAATGTTTGTGCAAAAATTTCAAAAAGGCGTAGTTATTGAGAAAAGTGCAGACAGATGAACGGACGAACAGACAAGGGTGAATTTACAGGTCCACCCTCCTTTTGCCGGGGTACCAATAAAAGGATTTTTTAAACGTGCGTACATAAGTATAACCATTATTAAGAGTTGATTTCAAGCTTTGAAAATGTTGAGTTACTCACTGGATTTGTCAGCTTGCTATCGCTTCACAAAACAAACATTTTAAATTAGAAACATTTCATTCATAGGTTTCTTGTGAACACAAGGCAAAAATATTCACTTTTATTCATATAAATATATGCACACTAGCTCGCTGCCCAGCGTTGCTCGGTTGTAAATGCTTAAATATGATGTTTTAATTTATGCAGATTTCGTATTTATTATTAGAGAGTCAATTCTCTATCGATTGTACCCAATATATACTAATGATTTCAAAAGTGAAAAATAAAACGATATGATTTGGGTACCATTAACTAGAATAGAAACCAAAACATATAGCACTCCAGCTTTAATTGTTACCATTTAAGCTATCTTCAGATGGAAAAGAAATGGTTAAAAATGAACTGACTTTAATGTGTAAATGTATATTTTTTGCACATGCATACAAATAACATGTTTAGTCGACTTACGTCAGCCAAGTTCAAATATTTTTTTCAATTTTGATACCTTTGCAGCTATTTTTACCGGCTAAAACACCCAGAAGATAACAGTCCACAAAAAAGGCAATCATTTGACAGGCCCCACACCGCTCTGTGACCTTTTGTCTTGGAGGAAGTGCACTTTGGAAAAATGGAAACAGACACACAGAAATAGTGAGTTTTATAAATTAGACTAGCGGGGGGTACCCGGCGTTGCCCGGGTATTTGGAGGTGTGTATGGTTTTGGGTAAATCAAAACTTCGAGGCGGGGGGGGGTTAAAATTTAAAAAAAAGTTTTGGTAGGTGAGTATGAGGATCAAACCCGAACCCTTGAGGCAAAGTTGGGAATTAAAGTGTGAAAAAAAAAACGTGTGGTGTTAACCAGTGGGCCATTGCGACACACTAGCAGAAACACGTTTGAATTTACTAAATTACTTAGAATTGGCAAGTGCACGTTTTAATGACTTAATAAGGTCAACTTTGACTGCGGGTTGCTATTTTAGTTACTGCAGGAACGCTTTTTTTTATTTTTATTTTCCCAAGATGTTGGGGGAGGAAAGGGGAAACAGCCCCCCCTTGTCCAAATTGAATAGCAATTGTCTGATATAAGGAAAATATTTCCGCATTGATCAAAGCTGATTGCTTTTGGACATTTCCGGCGATCGTGACCGGAAAGATGCCACCAGAATTAGTGTTGCTTTTATTATACGAAAAAGCCTAATCCACAAGCGGCGAGCAAAAAATGTTAAATATTTATCTTCCCGAAGTCGAGCAAATTAAATAGACAAGCGACCTCCGTTGTAAACTTGGAGATATTATGATTTATATGTGATATAAAAAGTTTTAAGAAGTTGTGAGCCGATCGAGCAATTCTCAGAAAAAAGCCTTTCTTGGACATACACAAAAAGCGAACATACATACACACATTTTTGCTTTTATATATATAGACTAGCAGGAGGTACCCGGCATGGCCTGGGTGTTTGTAGGTGTGTGTTTTTGTTTGGGGGGAGTGATTAAAACAACCCTGTTTTAAAAAAAAAAACGTTGGCCGGGTGTTTGGAGGTGTAAAAGAAAAAAAAAGTTTTAGTAGGAAAGGAGGCTTGAACCCCGAATCTTTGACGTGAAGATGGAAACGAAATGGAAAAAGACCCTGGGACCTAGCCAGCAATAGCAATAAAATTGAGAACTTTAATGAATCACAAAGGGGATACGATAATTATGGAAATTAAGAATTCTAATGACTTTCAAGCTTTATATATATACTAGCGGGGTTACCCAGCGTTGCCCGGGTGTTTAGAGGTGCGTGTGCTCGGACGGGGGGGGTGTTAATCAAAACATAAGAATAAGCGAAGTAAATATTTTTAAATATTAAATAGTAAATTATTAAATATTTTATATAAAATAAATGTAAAACTTTAAAAAATCGAAAAAAACACAAAAAACTAACGTAAGACAAACGATCGATGTTAAATGTAAAAATCAGAAAAACAAAAACAAAAAAGAAAACGCGAATGTGATGGAAAAAGGAAACAGAAAAACGAACGTTAAAACTTCTTTAAAAAAGCTGAAAAATAAAAACCAAAAAAAAACATAGAACGTGAAAAATGGCTTAAATAACTCTGTTTCAATATTAAACCTTTAAAAATCGAAAAAAAGAAGAGATTTCACAGCACGATTCGAACCCAAAACCTTTAGGTAATGCGGCCACGCTCTAATGAACAGAGCTAAGACGACGTTGACAAAATTAGGTCGTTTTTTTTAATATTTAAACTAAATCATGTTCCGACGTCATTTGCGCATACGTAGAAGCGAACTTGTCATGAGAGGACGGTTTTTACTGGCCCCTCCCTGTAGAAAACTGATGATTTTAGGGTGAAGTAATTAATATTTTTGGCCAAGTTTTCGATATTTGACGGGCGAAGGATCGAGCTTTAAAATGATTCCAATCTTGTGAAAATCTGTGACCCGTGTCGAAAGATTTTGCGAGACATACAAACACACATACAAACATACATACACTACATACATACATACATACATACATACATACATACACACATTTTCGCTTTTATATATATATATATATATATATATATATATATATATATATATATATATATATATATACCCGTCGTTGACTGGGTTCAAAAACAGCCTACAAAAATTGACTGATTTATATAACAATATCAATAATCTTTAAATTCTTTTAAACTGATATTTATTGTCTACATACTTGTTGTATCTTCTATTTCCTTTCGTTCTATAAATGTACAGGGAAACAGACACACAACGTTGACTTTATTACATCGTCCTATAGATGTACAGACAGACCCGGAATTGCTCGGATCATCTTTGTGGGGTTGAAGTGGGGTGGGGGGCATTGTTCGATATGCATCTTCCTCAAACGAACATGAGGGGACAGTAATGGGAATCTTTATTGACACAAACGTATGAACACTAATTAGGGCCCCCCATTATAAGTGACACCATGGGGACCCACTTCCATTAATGGGAGTGAGCGATGTAACCTATAAAAACTCCTCCTTCTCATGGTGGGTTATCATGGCAATTTCGGTAGCTCCACATCAAACAATGTGAGCATGCATAGGGTTCCCAGTTATTAGTGACACCCCTGGGGCCCTATCCCTATTAGTGAGGATGAGCGGTGTAATCTGTCAAAATATCTCCCTCCCCATGGTGGGTTATCCTGCCAAATTTGGTAGCTCAACGTGAAACGGTGTGAGCGTGCATAGGGTTCCCTCTTATAAATGACCTCCTCTTTCTGGGGGGGATGCCTATATTATACCTATTGCAAATCCTTCATACTTCTTCTATCATTGTATGTGGTCACTTTAGTATAATAGTAAACCATTAATTAGGCGACGCATAGTAGCTGCTTGTAGTCTCAAGGGTCGAACTGTCATTTGCCGAATAATTCATATATAAACACAGTAGTTTTTGCCAATGGAGAGTCTTTGATTTTTTTTGGTAAATTGTGATAGGGGTTAGACAGCGAGCGGAGTGCTGAGCCATGTTGGCAAGAGGCGACTGACATCAAGAGAAAGAGATGCTGAAAGTTACACATCGAGGTTATCAGCCCTAAATGTTCCCTAAGTGTTATATGTTTTATAACATGCATACACAAGAAAATCTGTCTGTGACAAACACCTTATTTTGTTTTTGGGATAGCTCTGTTAAACGAAAAACAGAACACCAAAATAAAGTAAGAACATGTATTATAAAGCATACAATAGTCGGTTGTTCGCCGGCTACGACGAACAATCTAGTTTAATCCACTGGATATCGACTGACACCTTATGGCTTAGTCTTCTGGTATTTATTGAGATTGGAATACTCTATTAGTAGATAACATAAATTAATTCCGCCCCTCTCCTCCCAAGCCGATAACTCCGGACGGAGTATCAGTATTTTTTTTCATCTTTAGGTGGACCATGAACAGCTCAGAGATTTTCTTTTTCCTGCCAGAACGTCGTGATTCTGGTGTGATTTGGGAGGCTCAATATCAAATGTGTCGTAAACGGTTTCAACAGCCTGTACTTCTTTGAGGATTCATTGTTCAGGGCACAATTTTTTGTTTTGACCAGCAAGAAAAATGTTTTATTGCCATTTTCTCATGTATTAATCGCAAGAATTTAATAAAACAATTGATTACTTACCTTTTGTTTGACTTTTCATGGCGAGAACAAGAAAAGTTTCCTTTTAATTTGTTTTTCAAGAGATGGGCGTCTGTTGTACTTTTTATCCTTATTTTGCAAAAATTATTGATTGGCTGGCACCATAATTTAAATTCATGAATCTAGTCCGATCCGAGTAGTAGTATTCCTTAATACATAAGCTTTTAATAAAATAAAATACGTATTAGATACGTTTGAAGCCAAAACAATGCATTATTACAAAATAAACAGATATTTATTTTGTTTGAAATTTATATTGAAATTTATGAATATATTTCGAAGATACACTTCATCATCAGTATATCTTCTTTTTTTTTTTTTTACTATGTTGTTGTTAGAGTATAAGTCAGTAGAAGTCCATTTGTTGTTTTTACAAGAAAAGAAAGAAAGAAAGACATACTGATGATGAAGTGTATCTTCGAAATATATTCATAAATTTCAATATAAATTTCAAACAAAATAAATATCTGTTTATTTTGCAATAATGCGTTGTTTTCGCTTCAAACGTATCTAATACGTATTTTATTTTATTCAAACTCAACCAGCGCTTCTATCAAGGAACACAAACCCTAACATAAGCTTTTAATTTTTTCGTCTTTCCTAATAATGCGACGTTCGCTAAAAATTCATCTTTGAAGTTAATTTGCGTACAGTTAACGGCCTTTGCTGTTTTGCGTGTTCTCAGCATTGTGGGTTTATTCAATTTCTTCCAGGTATTTACATTTACTGCCGAGAGGTAGGAACCCGAATCGAGTTGCATTTTTATTTCTTTATCATGAATTTTTATAGTCACATATTTTCACAACCTTTCTATCTCTACCAAACACACTCGGGTTTTGTATTTAACTTTATTTCTGCAATGAGTACTTTCGTGTCCCTTTTTTTTTTGTTTGTTTTTTGTAGAGTTGAATCTAATAATCAAAGAGGAAAGCGCCCCCGTGTGTGTGTGTCGGGCGGTCATACAACTTACCTTCAGATGGGATCTGAGAGAAATTGATTACACGGAGACTGGATTTTTCTTTATTCAAATTTTTTCTTAGCTGTGTGTCGATATGTGTGTCCCTTTTTCCCTAACTTATGTTTTATTTTGTATGTGTTTTTTAAATTGCCTGTCTGCTTTCTTATTTGTGTGACTCCAGCTTTGATATCTATTGAATTTTTAAAAAATAATTTCTATTTTCTGTTAGTCTTCCATTAACTTCTGTAAGGTTAGGTTTGGTTCATTTTCTAATTTTATTAGAACACGCCTTATAATTTCCACATCTCGACCAGAAGTCAATCCTTGCATAAATACTAAGCATTTAAATTTTTTTGCACTAAGGTCCGTAAGTTTAAATTCGTCGCCATGTTTATTTACCATGGCTGCATATATTGCGAAATCATCTTCGTCATTCTTCTGCAAATTCAGACATGTCCAACGCTTATGGAATAAAGAGACTTATAAGAGACAACGAAATGGTGTTTCATTCTGTATTCAAAAGCAACTTTATTTGTCATGTTCGTTAGTAGTGTATACAAAAAGAGAAGCAGGTTAGTATGAGAGTTCAGTGTCCGTGCACGCTTGTATTTATAAGTCGTGAAAAGAGTTCCCGGTGTGGAGACGAAGATTAGATATAAGTCAGGCCTGCGTGTTGTAGGAGGTGCGTCCGATAGTAGAGACAGGACAAAGGGTTAGTGTCTTGTGGTAGGAAAGAATACGTGTATGAAGCGCACATGGAAACAAGTTTTGACGATAGCCATGTTGACTTGTGTACTCACGTTAGGCCTGGGGCCAAAGCTCCAGGCGAATGTCTGCTGCCAGCGAAAGCCAATAAGAAAGAGAAAGAAGAGTTTCCGATTAAGCCTTTTATGTACTCGGTCACATGATTGAGAGCTGGCTTGTGATTGGACAAGCCAGAGAGAAAATGGATTTCAAATCTCGAGCCGCGAGAATGAACTATTGTGCTCTTATCAAGTTCGTCTGCTACAGACTTTCTGACTAAATAGTTCTGTAAGAAGTTCCACTGTCTTGACGAACGATAATTTAAACATTTTATATAGTAAAATAGAATCTACAAACTTGTTATTCTTGGCCGTCTCTAGTTTCCATAATAGTAAACGAACCTTTTTCTAGTCCAACCACTGTTTGCAGTCGATACTAAAAAAAATCTTCATACCGTGAAAAATAAGCTTAAAATAATTTACCTTCTTCAAGTCCATAGCAGAAATTGTCAATTGCATTACATATTGAGTCTTGTGAAAATGCAATGCAATATTATTATCGGTGGATGCAGTCTGTTTTATGACATGTATAAACAACTCTTCCATGTGTTGTTTTTTTTTTTTTACACAAGCATCACCACATTATCAAGACCAAGATGCAATTCGAGGATAAGGGTTAAAGAGTGTACAGTAGAAATTGGACAATATAATAATCATTAGTAATGGAAATTCGGTAAATTTGTTAACTTATATGGAACAGCTCATCAAGAACTTGTTTACATTAGACTTGAAGACAACCATATTGTAGTCAGCTGGAAAGCAGGAAAACGGAAGACAATTCCACAGGCGTGCAGTTCTAAGAAAGAAGCTTTGTTCATGGAATCTACGTTTAGGTTTAGGCACAGATAAAGAGTGGGGGGGAATTATTGATAGTGTTTTCAGCTAGACGAGTGTTTTTTGTGAAAGTTTGGCGAGGGGGACCGTAGACTGAAGCTCAGTCGAGCACTTTCCATGAAAATAACGATACATCAGAGACAAACTCGCAACATCTCTTCTGTGAGATAGAGGTTGCAGGGAAGAGAAAAGGATATCTCCTACGAGGCTGCAAAGTCTATTTTGAACTCTATCAAGGCAGGACAAGTCATTGTTGTCTTTCATTTGAGCGCTTCTGGTGTTCACATAATTGTTGTTAATGTTCAATTTGCAGTTTTAATAATTGTTCCAATGTAATTTGTAAGGCTTCCATTTTTGTATGATGGGTAAAATACTGAATTCATGGAAATTAGCAACACCGTGTTCAGATTAACAAGGTTTTAGTATTTTTAAAACAACTTGGGGAAAGAGAACTGTAATTTGTTTATTTCAATAACTGCAAATGAATGTGGATCATAGTTTTAAATTCCAAGAAAATGTTTTTCCCCATTGAAGAGAAAAAAAATATGTCACAAGAATTATTCAATATTCCTTCAAAACAAATGTCTTTTCATAGCACAAAAAGATGTTGACCGAAGGGAAAACACATGAAAAGCATATGTACCCCTTTTTTAGTAAGCAAAAAAAAAAAAAAATGTTCACTGACACATTTATTTAATGACGCGAGAAAAAAAACACGAATAATTCATATTTCTCTTTCTTTTGTATTTACAGTTGCGTCAAGATGTTGTGACAGTGCCAAGCAAAGAGAAGAGAAAATATATGAAAATATTCTTACGTTCCACGAGTTTACAATTCAAACTTTTATGTCCATACACTTATTTGGTTTTTGCAAGTTCCTCTTTATCTCCTTTCATCAGCATTTTCTTAACACTTGCTTGGTTTAATTCTGTCATGAGTTCTTTTGAATGCTAGAGGTATTTTAAATTCGAGCGACCTCTGTGAGTTCAAAATCCGACGTCGTCACTGCTATAGCCCTGTTAGGGGTTGCAAAGAAAAACAGAACGCCAAAATAAAAGTAACCACATGTATTGCAAAGCATACAATAGGTGGGTTGTCCATAGTAGCCGACAATCGACCTAGGTTGGTCCACCAGATATCGACTGGTTATTTATTTGTTTCTCACAAAACAAAATGTGACACAAGGTCGGTTTAATTTGGGAGATAACCAGCTCCCCTCAAAAAGGGATTCTGCAAAAATAAAATTGCCTGAATATAGAAGGGTTTCTCCCTCCATTGACTAAGGACAATTAATTTCAGTGCAGCATCTGAGCAGACACCACACTTTAGTCACCAGTCTGGTACGAGTACTGGATATCGACTAACACCTTACAGCTTAGCCTTCTGGTATTTATTGAGATTAAAATAGTCTATTAGTAGGTAACATAGGTTAGTTCCGCCACAACAGAAACCTAGTAAGTGATGCTTTTTTCTCTTCCCTGCAACCTCTTTCCCACAAAAGAGATGCTATGAACCTGTCGCTGTTGTATTTTCATGGCAAATGCTCGTCTGAGCTCCAATCTATGGTCTTATATTTCCAAACTTTTACGAAAAAACACTTTCACAAATTTCACAAAAAACACTTGACTAGATACAACCACTATCAACAATTTTCCCCACTCACTATCTGTGCCTGAATCTAAATGCAGAGTCCATGAACAAAGCTTCTTTCCTAGAATTATCAGCATGCTGAACTCTATTCTGTTGGCTTGCTTTCCAGCTGACTACAACATGGTAGTTTTCAAGTCAAATGTAAACAAGTTCTTGTTGAGTCGTCTCCTTAAATAATCAAACTATACCCGATTTCAACCACTACCGATTACTATGCTACTGCCATACACTCATTAACCCTTATCCTCGAGTGGCCTACAAGCCTTGATAAGTAATGATTCTTTTGAAAAATATATATCTAGGAGCTTATTCGTGTACAGAGACAGACAGAAACACACACAGACGTTGAGCTTTATTATATAGATTTTAAAATATGTAGTACTAGCAAAGATACCCGCACATCGCATGGGACTTTGCTGTAGGCTCGGGTACCAGCTTTGCAGGTACCCAACCTTAACTTTTGACCTTGAAAAATGGTGTGCACCATCCCTATCATCATGTCAGGTTTGGTCATAATCGCTCCAGTGGTGTGGGCTGTAAGAGAGTATATATACATAGGCTATGATCTTGACCTTTGGCCTTTATCTTGGAAAATGATGTGCACCATCCCTAGGTGGGAGACCAGCATCATACAAAGTTTGTTCATCATCGCTCCAGTGGTGTGTGCTGTAGAAGAGTTGTACGTGTAGACACACATGAACGCTTCTACTTTATATATATATAGACCCGTCTGGGTGCCTGGCGTTTCCCAAGTGTTTGGAGGTGTGTGTTGAGAAAAAAAAAAAGAAAGTGATAGTAGGCAGGCAGGCTCGAACCCATACCGCGAAGGAGGAAAAGAATGTGAATAAAAAAACATGATATCTTTGCTGATGCGTCCATCACTAAACTGGAAGTGACAAAGGTTTAAATTAAGGCTAGTCAATCGAAGAGAGGAGATGACTTTTGAAAATATCGGCGAAAAAAGCGACCCCTCCTTCTAGAAATGTGCCCAGTTGAGGGTGAATATATCAGTGTTTTTGGCGAATTTTTTTATATTTGTCGTCCAAAGGGTCGAGCTTCAAAACGGTACTGATCTCGTGAAAATTTGTCGCCTGTGCCGAAAATTTTAGGCATACATACATGCATACATACATACATACATACATACATACATACATACATGTGAGATTTATATTATAGATTATTTATTTAAATGACAGTAACTCGTTTTGATGATAATATAATAGAGATAAATGTAAAGAACTTTCGTGTTTATTCATTTATACCAATTAAAATGGAAGGAAAATATTAAAAAATTATGTTCGCTTCTTAAATTCTTTGTTTTGTGATGATTAGCGTTCAGATATTAAAAGCCATCATTCCAGAAATGTTTGAAAATTTCATACTTTAAATTTGCACAAACATAACAATTTAATAACTTGCAATTCAATTTTTATTCCCAACATTTTAAATACGCAATTCGTTTGTTGTCATAGCTAATGATAATTAAAATATTTGATATTCTATTTCAACGTTTTTATAGCGGCAACATATTTCGGTTTCTTTAGGTCGCCATTTTGTATGTTGGATTCCTATTTACCTGCCTCCCCACGATGGCAGAGTGAGACACAAAGTCAATTTTTGATCCCCCAACAAAGAAGGGATTGCACCTAGTAATTCACTCCTGTTCGTCCGTTCGTCCATTCATTTGTTTGCATCTTTGTCAATAACAACACCTTGGATTTTTTAAAAATTTTGCACAAATATTAGTCATGG
The DNA here is from genome assembly GCF_053919585.1 of Euprymna scolopes. NCBI lineage: Eukaryota > Metazoa > Mollusca > Cephalopoda > Sepiida > Sepiolidae > Euprymna > Euprymna scolopes. Next base: position 67,102,818 of record NC_136485.1, on the reverse strand, counting down.
TGAAAGTAAATTTTTCACTCATGGAGGTGGACCTCACATGCTCGGCTTGTTAATGTGGGGAATATTTAACTTCCTTAAAAGGCCCACTCTGGGTCGAAACAAATAAAAAAAAAATTTCCCGGTCTAGAAGGATTCTCCTTCACTGATCGAGGCCAGAAAAAGAGAAGCGTAGTATCGAAACAGATAGTACACTTTGCTCCTAGTCATGTATGTTGTTTTATTCGTATATGGTGGTTGCAAGAAGGATAATGGAGAGGGATTCAAACACATGCACGCATAAACATAGTTTAACATTCAGATATACATGTATCTCATATAGAATTGAAGTGTGTACTCTGGGAACGGTGCCCCTTGATTCTTGAACTTTTACATTGAAGTAAAGTTATTAGGTTGGTGCAAAAATAATGTCGTTTTTGACGTTCAACTATATATATATGAAACAACATTATTTATGCACCAACCTAATACATATATATATATATATATATATATATATATATATATATATATAAAACTCTACATGAACGAGTGGAGCAAATAAATCTTAAAAATAATTGATGACAATTCAAAGTTAAATAAACTTTATTTGATCATCTATTAGATAATCAAATAATGTTTATTTAACTGAGAACTGTCATTAATTATTTCTTATATATATATATATATATATATATATATATATATATATATATATATATATATATATATATATATATATTAATTTTATTTATACAAACATTAATGGCTACATATGTGCATACATGTTTCTGTAATCACCCACGTTGGGGGATTACGTCTTCAGGCCAAGAATTACCGTCGAAAGTGATATTTCCACCAAATACATTTTCCTATTTCGTTTATCAAGTTAGCATGCAACCTGGGTGGGAGTCATAAAATACGGTAAAAGGATGAGTGAGGTCTTTTGAAGATAATAAACATCTTTTTCTTTCCCTTTCCAAGCTAACTTTTGGTTTTTATGGCATAAGGTACTTGAGAATTTAGTTTTCTTGTCTTGGAGTCTGTAAGTTAAGAACCTTAGCGATGGTCAGCTAAGTACTGACCGGTGCCTTTTAATCTACATCCACCCATACACACATGCAACACACATACAACACACACATACACACACATATTAATACGTATATCCAAAAGCGAATCCATGCTGTTGCTGTACGCTTTTTTTTTTTTTTTTTCCAACACACATACTGAAACTAGACAATAACTCTGAAACTACGTAGGAATAGAGCTAAAAATTACATTAAGGTAAATAAAACAAGACAAAAATAAATAAAATGAAATAAAAATAAAAATAAAATAAAATTAAAACAAATAAACAAACAAACTATGAATAAATATAAAACACGAAAGTTATCTAAATACCACATGTACCTATATACATATATCAATATACTTATAAATGTCTAGATTTGGCCAGACCCGCGCATATATACACTAGTGATGGGACGATGCCAAAATTTTTCCCGATTCCGATTCCGATTCCGATTCCGTTCAAAATTTCCGATTCCGATCCGATTCCCGATTCCGATTCCGATTCTTGTAAAATTCATACATATTTAATTAGAGATTTTTTTTGTTTGTTTTTTCGTAAATTTTCAAATTATTACATAAACCCCTGGTTAATGTCCGCGTATATTTTATCTCAAATGTTTGCCTTGTAATTGATTAAAAATTGTAACACAACAAAACATTTATTTTGATGTTAAAACAAAGCTATATTGTACCAGTTCGTATTTACTGTATAACATGCTACTTACATGAATAGTGGAAAATATTCGAAGATTGGTAGGCAAAATAAGAAAACGATGTAAGAACAATATATTTAACAACGCCACTTAGCAAAGCCACATCTCATTGTTACGAACGAATTTCTAAATAATAATATTACTATTATGAAAACCATTTTTAACGTGAGATTGCGTGAGCTTTCTGTGCTTTCTCTCGCAGCTAAATCCCTATTCCAAAATGAAATATTACTTTTATAGATTACGTGTTAGAACATTTTTTAATTGGCGGAAAGAAAAGCGATCATTTAGAATTTAGAGTGTAAGATCAGTTTCGAATATAAATTTAACGTAAAATGATCATCATTTCTGGCCATCCTAATTCTTTATGGATATTAACTAAAGTGTTTCCCACTAAATTAAGTTCGGTTTGCAACGTTGTAAAACCATGTGTAATCGCTTAAAAAGTAGACACCCTATCCCCAATAAGCGCACATAATTTAAAATTGGTAACACACTACAGCTCATGTTACGTTATATTTATTTGTGAAACTGACCGTCTATTTTAAATTCCTAATCGTTTTATATATATATATACATATTTTATAATCATGAGTGTTTAGACAAATATGAAAAAAAGAGCCTAAAAAAGGGGTGGTTTTTAGCCCTAAAAGTTCCCGGGGGGCGCAAACCAGAGTTTTGCCAGGGTCAGCGATACTGAATTTACATTTGCGACAATTGCCTTCACATTTTGGACAAGTTTCAGTAAAATCTAATGGACGGAAAAAAAGTTATGGGGCCAAAAGTGTCATTTTTGCCATTTTGGGCATTTTTTACCCCTTTTCAGCCCCTGGGGGAGCAACGAGAGTTTTCTTTAAAAAAAACTCGATGTTGTGCACATCTACGTATTGGAGTACAACTTGTGGCAAAATTTCAGAAAAAAGTAATGGACGGTTATCCGGGAATCATCCGGACGAACGGACGAACGGACGAACGAACGGACGAACGGACGAACGCCACTGAAAACTATAGTCCCTCTCCGATAAATCGGGGGGACCAACAAGGAATGGGCAAAATTGTGAAAAGGCTTGGCCTTTGATTTAATTTGAAATATGCTTCCAGTGTGATTTTCTTTGATTCTGCCGGTATTGTTTATGTTTATACTTAAGGATTGCTACGACGGCGCCAATGCCGTCTGAAGCCGAGGCCTCCGTGAGATATATCACGGAGGCCTCGCTGAAGCCCGCCAATCTCACTCAAAAGTTGAGTTGAAAGTATTATGGGGTAATTAACACCTTCGATGCCGTTGGTTTCGACAACAATACTTTTTCACACCCACTTGCCAAATTTCTCAAGGAGTTTAATATGAAAAGATTTCAAACGAATAGAGTTTTATTTTATTTTCCTGGAGCCACATTGTCTGACACCGTCGCATTTTTCTCGGGTTTCGGAAAAGTTAAAAATATACATGAATATCTCACAATGAATTTATCAAAGTCTGGATAAAATAGATAAAGAGAAAACATTTAGAAATTTTTCAGATTGAAAAAGAAATTATATTTACATTTAAAAGTCCCCCCTCATTGAAATTCTACTTTTGGACGATATTTGTAAACCCACTAAAAACCAAATTATTTTTAGATCTAGGATGAAGCTCTAAACTGTCTTCACGTATTAAAAAAGGGTGCTTATGCAGTTTACACTATGTTAAAAAAACGAAAAATAAAAAAAAATATATATTCTACGTACTCGTTATGGAATGAAGTTCTCATAAAAAAATCACGTAATTTCATCAAATAGTTTTTATTTTATGCCGTAAAAACGATTTGGGAAATTTGGAATCTTCCTAAAAAAACTGCGATAATTAGTCAAGGGAGCGTAAAACAAAAAATATTTAATGAAATTACGTGATTTTGTTATGAGAACTTCATTCTGTAACGAGTACGTAGATCTATAGAGTTTAGTTTTACTAATAGTTTAAAAGAAATAAATATTTATAATCGGTACAAGCAATTGAAAATTAACTTTTGAAAAATATTCAAAGAATCGATTTTGGAATCGGAAATTATACACAAATTTTTCCGATTCCGATGCCGATTCCGATTCCCCGAAAATTACCGATTTAACCGATTCCCGATTCCGATTCCGATTCATCGGCACAACACTAATATACACACACACATTACAGACATACAGAGACGAATAATAGCGTTTTTCTTTACTACTGTAGCGTGGTAACCCCTTCGTACATTCAATATTATGCTATCACAGTCCAGACGGGTGTACATATATATATACATACATACATATATACATACATATATATATATATATATATATATATATATAAACACACACACATATACACACATACATACATATATATATACACATATACATATATACATATATACATACACACATATACATACACATATAACATATATATATAAACAACATTCGGACATTCATACATTCTTGCAGTCCATATTGTTACAACAATCATATACGAGGCAGCCTATTCTAATAGTTCAGAAAATATATATGCATATATATATATGTTCAGAAAATATATATGCATATATATATATGTACTAGCAAAAGTACCCGTCGTTGACTGGGTTCAAAAATAGCCTACAGAAAATGGACTCTGATTTATGAAAGTATGATAGGTTATGAAAAGGAAGGGTTATAAAGAGATAGCTTCGAATTTGAGGGTATCAAAACCAAAGCAAAATATGATGAAAGTAAAAATAAAAGAGATAAACCCCATAAGTTATTATACCATACCTGTTCACACTGAAACACTTATCACAATATTCTGTGGATCTATATTAAAAAACATTGTTAAACTTTGTGACATATTTCCATTCTATGGAGGTCGGGCGCGAACGAACACCCCATAATTTTATTATACCATATTTCTTCAAACTGAAACATAATTATCAAAGTATACTTACGCAGATAGATATGAAAAGTCTTTATTAAAGTTTGTGCCTATTTCCATTCTATGGAGGCCAGGCGCGAACGCAGAGCCCACAATTTTATCATACCATCCCTATTTAAGTTAAAACATACTTATCAAAGTATTATTATGTACATCTATATCAAAAACACTTGTAAACGTTTTTTTTTAAATTTTGATTTCCATACTTTGTGGCCCAGGCGCGAACGCAGACTCCATAATTTTAATGAACCACCGTTCTGCCAGATCAAACATACCCATTCCTGTGTCTCGATACATCTCCTATCATTATATGTAATCAGTTTTTTAAAATAGTCAACCATATAGGAACCTATTCGTGACCACACACACACACACACACACACACACACACATAGACATTCAGCTTTATATATATATATATATATATATATATATATATATATATATATATATATATATATATTAATTATTTTTTACTATAATAATTAAATTATATGTATATATATATATAAATGCAACTTTGTCTCTGTGTGAGTATGAGTGAGTTTGTTCCTTATAGACTCCGAAAAGGCTGAAAAGATTTTCTTTAAAATTTACAGAACTTTAGTGTATAAGTCTCGGAGTGATCTTAGTTAAGATTGGTCTCAGAATACCCTGAATAATTACCGATAATCGAAACCGTTATTTTAATTTATCTATCATCGATAAAGCCATTTTTTCCATGTCGATTAGCAACAATGATAAAACAACGGATCATGAAAAGTCTACTGTAGGTAAGTTTATAGCGTGTTTTTTTGTGTTTTTTTTAAATTTATTTATTTATTTATTTTTTTGCATGATGTGGTCTGTAGGTTCAAACTTTGCACGTAAATTTCTTAATTGTTTTTCATGTACTGCAAAGAATTTTATTAGACTTGAAAATTTACGTGTTTTTTTTTTTTTTTTTTTTTTTTTTTTGCATTTTGTCTATAGGTCCCTGAACGTAAATTACTTAATTTTTTTTTTTTCGTTAACTGGAAAGAAGTTTATATAAAATAATTTTATAAAAGAAACAGTAGCTTCTCTAGAGTGCAATGTAGAATAACAGATGTTTTGAACTTAGTTACTGC